>NC_057800.1:45274052-45617639 GCF_018294505.1 Triticum aestivum
TTTTGAACACTTAGGCGAGCACTGGGCTGCAGCTAAGCCCCCGAGTGGGAGGTTTGCTCTTCACTCGGTAGGATTTTTTCAAACTTAGGCGAGTGCCTGACTGCAGCTAAGTCTCTAAGTGGGGGAACTTAGGTGAGTACTGGACTGCAGCTAAGCCCCCGAGTGGGAGGATTGCTCTCCACTTGGTAGGATTTTTGAACACTTAGGCGAGCGCTGGGCTGCAGCTAAGCCCCCGAGTGGGAGGTTTGCTCTCCACTCGGTAGGATTTTTAAACACTTAGGCGAGTGCCTGACTGCAGCTAAGTCTCTAAGTGGGAGAACTTAGGCGAGTACTGGACTACAGCTAAGCCCCCGAGTGGGAGGTTTGCTCTCCACTCGGTAGGATTTTTTAAACTTAGGCGAAACAGATTCGCGGCTAAGTCACCCACTGGGGGATTTCGTATGCAAACAAAAGCGACATCAATTATTGGGACGCTCTTGTCTTTGATAAAAATGAACTGCGGGAATTTTTTTTTCTTATTACATTCCGTCCAAGGGAGAACTCAAGTGTAAAAGGGGCGGAGTAGTTCCGCATTCCAAGATCGTGGCTCGTCGATCTGGTGATCAACATTGTAGAGGTGATACGCTCCATTGTGGAGGACTCTGGTGATGATGAAGGGGCCTTCCCAAGTAGGAGCAAGTTTGTGTGGTTTCTGTTGATCCACTCGGAGGACCAAATCTCCTTCCTGGAAGGCTCGGCTCTTCACATTTCTGGCATGGAATCGACGCAAGTCTTGCTGATAGATGGTCGATCTGATCATAGCCATTTCCCTCTCCTCCTCTAGGAGGTCGACTGCGTCTTGCCGGGCTTGCTCTGCTTCGTCTTCGTTATAAAGCTCGACTCTGGGGGCGTTGTGAAGTAGATCACTCGGCAGGCCGGCTTCGGCTTCGTAAACCAGAAAGAATGGAGTTCTTCCAGTCGACCGGTTCGGGGTGGTCCTCAATCCCCACAGAACTGACAGAAGCTCGTCGACCCAAGCACCTGCCGCGTGCTTGAGATCATGCATCAGTCGAGGCTTTAGTCCTTTGAGAATCAGACCATTCGCTCTTTCAGCTTGTCCATTCGACTGGGGATGGGCGACCGATGCGTAGTCGACTCGAGTGCCTTGAGAGGCGCAAAAAGCTCTGAACTTGTCCGAATCGAAGTTTGACCCATTGTCAGTGATGATGCTATGCGGGACTCCATATCTGAATGTTATCCCTCTGACGAAACTGATAGCAGTGCAAGCATCAAGATCTTGATAGGCTTAGCTTCAATCCATTTGGTAAACTTGTCGACTGCCACAAGCACATGAGTGAAACCACTTCTACCTGCTCTCAGTGGGCCAACCATGTCTAGACCCCAGACAGCAAAGGGCCAGATGAGTGGAATGGTCTTCAGGGCTGATGCGGGCTTGTGTGACATGTTGGAGTAGAACTGGCAACCTCCACACTTGTCGACTATCTCTTTTGCCATCTCATTTGCTCTTGGCCAGTAAAACCCTGCTCGGTATGCTTTAGCCACAATGGTCCGAGAGGACGCATGGTGACCACAGGTCCCCGAGTGGATATCATTAAGGATCATCTGACCCTCTTCTGGTGTTATGCATTTCTGACCGATTCCAGTCGCGCTCTCCCTATACAACTGTCCCTTTATGACTGTGAAGGCCTTGGATCGGCGGACGATCTGTCGAGCCTCTTCCTCGTCCTCCGGGAGTTCTTTCCTCAAGATATACGTGATGTATGGTACCGTCCTATCAGGAGTGATAACCAAGACCTCCATGACTAGGTCGACCACAACAGGAATTTCGACTTCAGTCGGATCTGTGGCACTTTTCGGTTGCGGGGCTTCTTCTGGGAAGGGATCCTCCTGGACTGACGGCGAGCGGATGTGCTCCAAAAACACATTGCTGGGAATGGATTCTCTCTTGGAGCCTATCTTTGCCAGATCATCTTTTGCTTGATTTTTCAGTCGGGGGATGTGATGAAGCTCTAACCCCTCGAATTTCTTTTCTAGCTTTCTTACTGCGTTGCAATAGCCAGTCATAGCTGGGCTTCTGACGTCCCACTCCTTCATCACCTGATTAACCACCAAATCTGAGTCGCCGTAGACCATGAGGCGCCGGACGCCGAGTGAAATGGCCATGCGCAACCCGTACAAGAGTGCTTCATATTCTGCTTCATTGTTGGAGGAATCAAAGTGAATCTGGAGAACGTATCTGAGCTTATCTCCTCGGGGGGAGACCAATACTACCCCAGCACCGGAACCGTTCAGCATCTTAGATCCACCGAAGAACATGGTCTAGTGCTCCGAGTGAACTTGAGTCGGGAGTTGCTGTTCAATCCACTCGGCAACAAAATCTGCAATTGCTTGAGACTTGATAGCCTTCTTTGCTTCAAACTTGATATCTAGGGGGAGGAGTTCAATCGCCCACTTAGCCACTCGACCAGTTGCATCTCTGTTGTGCAAGATCTCTGACAGTGGAGCGTCGCTGACGACTGTAATGGAATGGTCAGAGAAGTAGTGTGCAACCTTCTTTGTGGTCATGTAGATCTCATATACAAGCTTCTGGTAATGGGGATATCTTTGCTTCGAAGGGGTCAAAACTTCAGACACATAATATACTGGGCGCTGAACTCTGAAGGCCTTTCCTTCTTCTTCCCGCTCGACCGTGAGTACTGTACTGACAACTTGTCCCGTGGCTGCAATGTACAGCAGCAGAGGTTCTTTCCTGATTGGGGCAGCAAGCACCGGCTGGGTGGAGAGCAGAGCTTTGAGCTCCACAAACGCTGCGTCAGCTTCTGGAGTCCACTCGAACTTGTCAGACTTCTTCATCAGTCGGTAAAGAGGCAACGCCTTTTCACCGAGATGAGAAATGAATCGTATTAGAGCGGCCAAGCAACCTGTAAGTTTCTGGACATCGTGTACACGCACAGGGCGCTTCATCCGGAGTATGGTGCCAACTTTCTCGGGATTGGCGTCGATTCCTCGTTCGGAAACGAGAAAACCGAGTAACTTTCCACCTGGAACTCCGAATGTGCATTTTGATGGATTGAGCTTGATATCGTATCCCCTGAGGTTAGCAAAGGTTTCGGCAAGGTCAGTCAGTAGGTCAGAACCTTTCCGTGACTTAACCACAATATCATCCATGATGCTTCTACGTTCCGACTGATCTGAGTGAGTAAACACTTCTGAATCATCCTCATGAATGTGGCTCCAGCATTCTTGAGGCCGAAGGGCATGGTGACATAACAGAAGCACCCAAATGGGGTGATGAAAGCCATTTTGATCTCGTCGGGTCCATACAGACGGATCTGATGGTACCCTGAATAAGCATCTAGAAAAGACAAACGCTCACACCCCGCGGTCGAGTCCACTACCTGGTCGATGCGGGGGAGAGGGAAATGATCTTTCGGGCAGGCCCGATTGATGTGTTTAAAGTCAATGCACATGCGAAGTGACTTGTCCTTTTTGGGAACCATGACTACATTGGCGAGCCACTCGGAGTGGTAAATCTCTTAGATGAACTCCGCTGCTAAGAGCCGAGCCACCTCCTCGCCAATGGCTTTCCCCTTCTGGACGGCGGACCGTCGAAGATGTTCTTTCACAGGCTTGAACTTCGGGTCGACTCGTAGATGGTGCTCAGCCAGCCCCCTGGGAACTCCAGGCATGTCAGAAGGCTTCCATGCGAAGACGTCCCAGTTCACAGAGGAACTGGATGAGCGCTTCTTCCTATTTGGAGTCGAGCGTCGTCGAGATGTGAGTCGGAGCAGCGTCGGGGTCAGTCGGGTGAATGTGAGCTGGCTTAGTTTCACCGGACGACTGAAAAGCAGATTCTGAAGTAGGCTTCTTGGCTCGTAGCAATTCATTCGGATCAGTAGTCTTCTGGTACTCTTGTAGGTCAACAACTGCCATCTGAGCGTCAGCAATCTTCGATCCTTTCTGAAAACACTCTTCTGCTTTCTTCCGATTGCCGGTAACGGTGATCACACCTCTGGGGCCGGGCATCTTCAACTTGAGATACACGTAGCAGGATCGAGCCATGAAGCGTGCATAAGCTGGCCGGCCCAGAATAGCATGATAAGCACTTTGGAAGTCCACAACCTCAAATGTCAACTTTTCCCTGCGGTAATTCTTTGAATCACCGAAAACCACGTCGAGAGCAATCTGGCTGAGTGACTCGGCTTTCTTTCCAGGAATGACCCCATGGAAGCTCATGTTGCTGGCACTGAGCCTGGACATTGGAATGCCCATCCCTTTCAATGTTTCAGCATACAATATGTTCAGGCCACTGCCACCATCCATCAGGACTTTGGTCAGTCGAGTGCCTTCGACAACTGGGTCGACCACCAAAGCTTGCCTCCCAGGGGTGGCAATGTGGGTAGGGTGATCGGACTGGTCGAACGTGATGGCAGTCTGAGACCACTTCAGATAACTGGGTGTCGTCGGAGCAACCATATTCACCTCACGGTTAATGACTTTCAGTCGACTTTTGCTTTCGACATCAGCAAAAATCATCAGGGTGGAATTGATTTGGGGGTATCCGTCGTTGCTATCTTCCTTGTCCTCGACTCTGTTCGACTATTTTTCCTTATCTTTGGGTTGCTTGCCCTGGAACTGCTGGATCAGGAGCCGGCACTGTCGAGTGGTATGCTTTGGATAACTAAAATTACCCTCTTCATCTTTCTTGGTGTGGATGTGACATGGCAGATCCAAAACATCATTTCCATCCTGATCCTTGACTTTCTTGGGCTTCCAGGGGCCTTTGGGTTTTCCCTTGAAATTTCCCTGGGTTGCAGCCAGGGCCTCCCCAGGGGCGGCTGGCTCGGCCTTCCGCTTCTGCTTCCGACTGGAATTGCCTCCGGTTTCCTGGGCGACTGCTTTCTGCTTGCCACTCCGGAGTCGATCTTCATCTTCTCCGTTAGTGTATTTGGTGGCAATCTCCATCATCCGATTCAGGGACATTTCTCCGGTCCGACCGAACTTCAGGTTCAACTCTCTGTTCTTGACGCCTTCTTTAAAGGCACAAACTGCTTGGTGATCCGGTACGTTCTCAACTGTGTGATGCAAAGTGATCCACCTCTGGATGTAATCCCTCAGAGTTTCACTCGGCTTCTGCACGCAAGACCGCAATTCTGTAAGGCCTGCGGGTTGCTTGCATGTTCCCTCAAAGGTTGTGAAAAACACTCGAGAGAGATCCTCCCAAGTGTAGATGCTGCTGGGTGCTAACTGATTCAGCCACGCTCTGGCCGAGCCCTCTAACAGGAGAGGAAAATGCTTCATAGCCACCTCATCATTGCCACCGCCAATCTGTACAGCCACTCGGTAATCTTCGAGCCAAGTGTCAGGCTTAGACTCACCGGTGAACTTGCTGACTCCAGTCGCCAACCGAAAGTTGGGAGGAATCACCACAGCCCTAATGGCTCGACTGAAACACTCTGGCCCTGAGACACGTATTCTGCTGCTGGCGGGCGCATCTCTGTTCTAGCCTTCCCGATGAGCCCTGTTCCTATCAACCAAGCCTTGAACGGGGACAGATCTCACGTCAAAGCCTGGGTCCCTGGGGTCGACGGGAATCCTCTACCCAACGCTATGAGGGCGCCTGTCATCTCGATGTCGAGGCGCATATGACCCACTCCTCGGGGGAGGGGTTGGCACTCGACGTCGATCATCATGATCGGATCAGTGATCATACTGCTCATTCCTTCTGTACTGATCATGCCGGTCGCCACATCCCTCACGCCTCGGGGGCGACCGCGGGCTGTGAGCCGACTGGACTGTATCTGTTGCAACAGATCGACTGTGGATCCTATTCCGCGACTGAGAAACGGCGGAATTCTGGTTTCCCGCCGCCCGGAGCAACGCTCTGATCTGTAACAAGCCCCTGCTAGCCTCCGACTGGGAGGGCTGAATCGATTCTGCTATACGGGCCGCGGCGGCCAAATTCTGAACTGGGGTTCGGTATACCTACGTCGGCGGGAAGAGCTGGCGTCGACTGGACTCGGGAGCCCGCTGACGCGCTTGCTCGTCGAGTGCTCGCTGGAGATTCTCTAGTCGAGTGCGCTCGGCCAAATTAGCCAAGCGCGCGTCCTCCAAGGCCCGGGCCTCGGGGGACTCCCCGACGATAGGAGTGCGGAGTGCGTCCGTGTTCCAGCGGCGAAGCTCCTCTCGCTGTAATGACGTGAGAGGTTCGGGGAGATACTCATCGTGGGGATGCGACAGGTCGCCCCCACCCGCGCCTCCATCAGCGCGAGGGAAACCGGGAGGACTGTGCATTCCATCGACCGCCAGGATCTCAGCCACTGGGTCGCTGCTGTCGCACTCGGATGCGGTCTCCGCGGAGCCATTCGACAGGTCGAACAGGCCGCAAAGGGATTCGTCGGGCTCGATTGCCGCGACTTGCGGGGCGGCCGACTGGCGAGCCACGGCATGCCTCACCCACCTCTGAAGTCTCGACCGACCGGAGCGCTTGCACCGGTGGGAGACAGAGCGGGGAGACGATACGGAGGCCGACCGATACTGGGTCGACGGCTGCCACAGGAGGACGCCACGAACGCATGCGCGGAAATGCGTCGCACCGCGGACGGGGAGCGCGTCGATGTCGAGTGGCGCCTTCTGAAGCCAGGCAGAGTCGTCGGTGATGAACATGAGCGCGCCGAGGCGGATCTCGCGGCCCTCCACAAAAACTCCACACGAAACCATGATCAAAGGGATCTGGAAATCGCAACTTCTCCAATCAGGTGCTAAGATTCCTGCCCCATGGTGGGCGCCAACTGTTGTGGTTCTAACTCTGACAGTGATGTAGGGGGTGTGTATGGAGAGGCTAGATCTCAGCTATTGGGAAGTTGTAAACACACCAAGATGTACGAGTTCAGGCCCTTCGCGGAGGAAGTAACAGCCCTACGTCTCGGTGCCCGGAGGCGGTCGACTGGATTACTGGCGTGTGAATAACAGGGGTGCGAACCCTTCATACTGAGGAGGGGGGTGGCTTATATAGAGTTTGCTGGCCCCCTCCTGCCCTCAGTAATGCTGGGTTTAAGGTACATTTAAGGTTGGGCGTTACTGATAACGCCCCTAATAAAGTGCTATAATGGCCCTAAAGACCACTTGATAGCCGACCGTTTGCCTGCGGAGTGACTTAGGTCTCCTGGCGGTCGAGTGGCTGGCTTCATGGGCGAGTGATAGCTTCTTGCTCGAGTGTCTTGAACCCGTCGAGTGGGATAACTCCTCAGTCGATTGAAAGGTGACTTCTTCTAGGGATGTCCTAGGGTAGGGCTTCTTGGACAGGTCCATGCCCCTACCCTAGGTACATGGCTTCATCATTATGTTCCCGGATTTTGCGTTCCTTACACGGTTGGGCTATTATGGGAACCCCTTGACAGTTCGCCTTTGATAAAACTCCTCCAGCAATGCCCAACATTGGTTTTACCATTCGCCACCTACCCTCTTTTTCCCTTGGGTTTCGCGGACTCAAGGGTCATCTTTATTTTAACCCCCCCTGGGCCAGTGCTCCTCTGAGTGTTGGTCCAAACTAGAGCCCTGTGCAGCGCCCCCTCGGGGAAACTCGAGGTTTGGTTTTAGTTGTATGGAGCGCTCATCTGAGTGTGCCCTGAGAACGAGAAATGTGCAGCTCCTATCGGGATTTGTCGGCACATTCGGGCGGTGATACTGGACTTGTTTTATCATTGTCGAAGTTGTCTTGTAGAACCGAGATACCGAGTCTGATCGGAATGTCTCGGGAGAAGGTATATCCTTTGTTGACCGTGAGAGCTTGTGATGGGCTAAGTTGGGACACCCCTGCAGGGATTTGAACTTTCGAAAGCCGTGCCCGCGGTTATGGGCAGATGGGAATTTGTTAATGCCCGGTTGTAGAAAACCTAAAGTTGACCTTAATTAAAATACATCAACCGCGTGTGTTACCGTGATGGTCTCTTTCTGGCGGAGTCCGGGAAGTGAACACGGTGTTGGAGTTATGCTTGACGTAGGTTGTTCTAGGATCACTTCTTGATCATAGTTATTCGACCGTGCTTTTGCCTTCTCTTCTCACTCTCATTTGCGTATGTTAGCCACCATATATGCTAGTCGCTTGCTGCAGCTCCACCTCATACCTTTTACCCTACCTATAAGCTTAAATAGTCTTGATCGTGAGGGTGTGAGATTGCTGAGTCCCCGTGACTCATAGATACTTCCAAAACCAGCTTGCAGGTGCCGTTGAACCGAGCCGGTGATGCAACTAAGCTCAGGAGGAGCTCGATGAAGATCTTGTCCTTTGTGTTGTTTCGTTTCAGTCGATCAGTAGTGGAGCCCAGTTGGGGTCGATCGGGGACCTTGTCGCATTTGGGGTTCTTCTTTTATTTTGGTTCCGTAGTCGGACCTTGATTGTATTTGGATGTTGTAATGCTTTATTCATGTAATTGTGTGAAGTGGCGATTGTAAGCCAACTATGTATCTCTTTCCCTTATGTATTACATAGGTTGTGTGAAGATTACCTCACTTGCGACATTGCTTTCAATGCGGTTATGCCTCTAAGTCGTCCTTCGACACGTGGGAGATATAGCCGCATCGAGGGCATTACAATAGGGATTGAAAACCCCTATTTGCGTTGGTTGCGAGGATTTATTTGTTTTGTGCAGGTGCGAGGGACTCACGCGTAGCCTCCCACTGGATTGATACCTTGGTTCTCAAAAACTGAGGGAAATACTTACGCTACTTTGCTGCATCATCCCTTCCTCTTCGGGGAAAACCAACGTAGTGCTAAAAGAGGTGATACGTCTCCAACGTATCTATAATTTTTGATTGCTGCATGCTAAATTATCTACTGTTTTGGACATTATTGGGCTTTATTATCCACTTTTATATTATTTTTGGGACTAACTATTAACCGGAGGCCAGCCCAGAATTGCTATTTTTTTGCTTATTTTAGGGTTTCGAAGAAAAGGAATATCAAACGGAGTCCAAACGGAGTGAAACCTTCGGGAACGTGATTTTCTCACTGAGGGAGTCCTGGATTAGGGGGTGTCCAGATGGCTGGACTATACCTTCAGCCGGACTCCTGGACTATGAAGATACAAGATTGAAGACTTCGTCCCATGTCCGAAAGGGACTTTCCTTGGCGTGGAAGGCAAGCTTGGCGATACAGATATGTGGATCTCCTACCGTTGTAACCGACTTTGTGTAACCCACACACTCTCCGGTGTCTATATAAATTGGAGGGGTTTTAGTCCGTAGGACAACATATAGAACAACAATCATACCATAGGCTAGCTTCTAGGGTTTAGCCTCTCCGATCTCGTGGTAGATCTACTCTTGTACTACCCATATCATCAATATTAATCAAGCAGGACGTAGGGTTTTACCTCCATCAAGAGGGCCCGAACTTGGGTAAAACTTCGTGTCCCTTGCCTCCTGTTACCATCCGGCCTAGACGCACAGTTCGGGACCCCCTACCCGAGATCCGCCAGTTTTGACACCGAGATTGGTGCTTTCATTGGGAGTTCCTCTGTGTCGTCGCCATTAGGCTTGATGGCTCCTACGATCATCGATAGTGATGCGGTCCAGGGTGAAACTTGTCTTCCCGGACAGATCTTTGTCTTTGGCGGCTTTGCATTGCGGGCTAATTTGCTTGGCCATGTAGAGCAGATCGAAAGCTACGCCCCTGGCCGTCAGGTCAGGTTTGAAAGTTTAAACTACATGGCTGACATCCGCGGGGACTTGATCTTCGACGGAGTCGAGCCACTGCCGAGCACGCCGCACTGTCACGACGGGCATGATCTAGCTCTGCCGCCGAATAGTGCCCTGGAGGCCGCACCCGCATCGGTTTCGACCCTTAATTCGGAGCCAACTGCGCCGATCGAGGATGGGTGGTTGGACGCCGCCTCGGGGGCTGCGATCCTAACGACGATCGAGCCGAACACCAGGCCCGCACTCCGCGAGACTCGTGACTCCAAGGAGCCGGAGTCCTCCCCGGACTCCGAACCTTCTGCGCCCCTGCCGATCGAATCTGATTGGGCGCCGATCATGGAGTTTACCACCGTGGACATCTCTCAGCACTCGCCCTTTGGCGATATTATGAAATCACTAAAGTCTCTCTCTTTGTCAAGAGAGCCCTACCCGGATCATGGCCAGCAGGATTGGGATGTGGAAGACGAAGAAATTCGATGCCCACCCACCACCCACTTTGTAGCCACTATCAACGATTTAACCGACATGCTCGACTTCGACTCTGAAAACATCGACGGTATGGATGACGATGCGGGAGGCGAAGAAGAACCACCGCCCACAGGACGCTGGACGCCCACGCCTCATCATATGACGTATACATGGTGGACGCACCAAAAGATGACGACGAGGAGTGGAAGGACGCACCAAAGGCTTGTTCCCTCGAGAAGCAGTCAAAGCGGCGACGCAAGCGCCGCCCCAAATCCCGCCTCGACAGAAATAACGATCACACAGACCCAGCGCTGGAGCAGGGCGAACCGCTGCCGGACAACGGCAATCCAGATAATCAAACCAAACAAACAAATTCTATCAAGGATAATAGTCCGGATGACATAACGCCGGACAGGCACCCGGAGCAGCAGAATGCTCGTAAAAGGCTTGTTGCCACCGCGAGGAGTCTTAAAAAGAAGAAGCAAAGGCTCAAGGCTGCGCAAGACACACTCCAAATCAGATGGAGTAAAATACTCAACAAAACAGCGAGGTACGGCGACAATCGCCCCTCCAAGAGCTACCCAAAGCAGAAGCTGCTACTTGAATTCGATGAGGAGGCCTCAGACCCCCCACAACCAAATATCAAAGCAGCCACCTGGCCAGATAGATGACTCCTCTACCAACACAGAGCGGCATACAACGCCACTCATAATACAACACGCGGCCCATGCGAGGGCTCGCACCCAAAGGGCAGCGCAACAAGATCCATCTATGGACCACACAAGCGCGCCCCAGCATACAATGCAACACAACAAACATCTGAACAACGCGGTACACCCAACTACAGGGGTGCCGCACACCCCCTATGTTTCACCGATGAGGTGCTGGACTATGAATTTCCAGAGGGATTCAAACCCGTAAACATAGAGACATACGACGGAACAACAGACCCTGGGGTCTGGATTGAGGAGTACATCCTTCATATCCATATGGCTCGAGGAGATGATCTCCACGCCATCAAGTACTTACCCCTCAAGCTCAAAGGGCCAGCTCGTCACTGTCTTAAAGGCCTCCCCGAAAGCTCCATTGGAAGTTGGGAAGAGCTCAAAGACGCCTTTCGGGCAAATTTTCAAGGGACTTATGTCCGACCTCCGGATGCGGACGATTTGAGTCATATAACTCAACAGCCCGGAGAGTCAGCCCGAAAGCTTTGGAACAGGTTTCTTACTAAAAAGAACTAGATTGTCGACTGTCCGGACACCGAAGCCTTGGCAACTTTTAAGCATAGCGTCCATGACGAATGCCTCGCCAGACACCTCGGCTAAAATAAGCCGAGAACGATGGCCGCATTAACAAGCCTCATGACCCGCTTTTGCGTGGGTGAGGACATCTGGCTAGCCAGATGCAGCACCAGCGACCCCAGTACATATGAAGTTAGAGATGGAAACGGGAAATCACGGCGCAACAACAATAACAAATGCCGGAATAAAGAAGACAACACGAAGGGCATGGCAGTAAACGCCGGATTCAAAAGCTCTCGACCAGGTCAGCAAAAGCCGCCCTCTAAAGGCACCAGGGATGAACTGTCTAGCCTCAACAAAATTCTGGACCAAGTATGTCAGATCCATAGTACCCCTGGTGAACCTGCTAATCATACCCACAGAGAATGTTGGGTCTTCAAGCAGTCCGGCAAGCTCAACGCCGTACACATGGGGGAGGATACACCAAGTGAAGACGAGGACAAGCCTCCCAAGCAAGACACTGGGGAACAAAAGAAATTTCCACCAGAAGTCAAAACAGTAAACATGTTACACATGATCAAGGGAAAAAACAACGCGGCACTCCCAGGAAAATATACCCAAGTGCCTGTCACCGCGAAGTCCTGCCACTGGTCGTCTCAACCGATCACTTTCGAGCATCGTGATTACTCAGCAAGTATCCGACGCGCAGGATGGGCTGCCCTGGTATTAGACCCAGTAATTGGCGGATATCACTTCACACGAGTCTTGATGGACGGTGGCAGCAATCTAAACCTAATATATCAGGATACAATCCGCGGGATGGGGTTAGACCCAACAAAAATTCTCCATAGCAATACTACCTTTAAAGGAGTAACGCCAGGCCTAGGGGCTCGTTGTACGGGCTCCCTCCTACTACAAGTTATATTCGGCTCCCACGATAACTTCCGTCGCGAGCATTTAACGTTCCACATCGCTCCGTTCCAAAGTGGCTATCAAGCACTGCTCGGATGCGAAGCTTTCGCTCGCTTTAATGCAATACCACACTATGCCTCCCTCACACTGAAGATGCCCGGTCCACGTGGCATCATTTCAGTGAACGGAAATATCAAGAGATCTCTGCGCGCCGAAGAGAGTGCGGCTGCCTTGGCAGCCGCACACTAAAGGCGCCCGGACCAGCGAAAGCATCCAATAGGTCGTCAAGACCTCAGACACAACTAATCAAGCCCGGCGCCGCTATTTATACCGAATAAATGGTCACACCCCTATTTGTCAATACAAGGGGCTCAACGTGCGCAGACAAGTGGCAATTTTTTCTCATCTTGAATTATACATGGTTTCTTTAAAAACTATCTTTTTGCACGACAACTTTTTCACCTAAATTCCTCTCTTTTACAGACGATCATCGTGCTACACCCGTCCAGGATACGGCGCAATGGAGACACAGGCGCAGACGTGCAGCAGGGACTCGCTCCAAGGATTCTTTTTAGATTAAGACCCTACGTAAACCTTTTTTACTGTCTCTTGTTGATACATATCCACCGTTGAGAAGGATGCTGACGTCCTGGCATGTGGCCACGCCAGAACAATGCATGTACCTGGACAAAAGGGGCATCTTACAAAGGCCATTATTTAGGCCCGGTTTATACCACAAAGACCGAATACCTTAGGGAGTGTTCGGCGTCGCGAGTTTGGCCCTATATGCATCAGCTCCGAATCATTGTCTTTGGTCAAATGTTGGGTTTGCCCGGCTCCTGTGTTTTGGTGCCTTACGTTCCGCTTTACCGGCTAAGGTAGCACCAGGAGAACTACTGCGATTGTGCCCTAGTTCATCCGGACGAGCACCTCAGTAGAGAAAGCTGAAAACTGACTGTCATGATATAGCGTGAGACTGGTCAACCACTCGATGACCTGTTGGAATGTTAGAATTCCTCTGCCTTAACGAAGGGCCGTTTTCCGGCCAGGCATGTACTCACCCCGGGATCGGGAGAGTGCGGAGCCACCAGGGGCCATCTAGTAGCCCCACTGTCAAACTCCTATGGCTAAGTGAAAGTGCTAAAGCATTATAGTCCAGTTGCCTCGCTCGCTCCGCTATCACCTCCTTAATAGGACCAAGATGTTGGGTTAAGTGTGAACGCGTGTTTTTTGCGAGCACCTCCGCATTATATGCGTGGGGGTTGAAGCCGATGGCTGCAATCTTTCAGGTTATACACATGTATACATAAACGGCCGCCCAGGAGGCATCATATTACTTTCAGGCAAAAGTATAAAAATAGCCTTATAAAATTTATAGAAGCATTTCTCTTACAATGAGATTACATATCACTCAAACATAATATTTTTTGAGCACTGGGTCTCTATCAAATGAGCACCCTGAAGAACTTCTTCAAAGTAGTGCTCAGCAGCCATTCGGCCTATGGCCGAATCCCGCGCTGCAATAGTGGTAGCATCCATCTCCGCCCAGTATGCTTTAACACGGGCAAAGGCCATCCGTGAGCCCTCTATGCACGCCGCCCTCTTCATCGCATTAATGCGCGGCACCACGTCAAGGAACTGCTGCACCAAGCTGAAATAGCTGTTCGGTTTTGGCCTTTCCGGCCATAGCTGATCCACAACAGACCTCATGGCGAGTCTGGACAACCTATTCAGTTCGGCCCATTCGGCTAATTGGTCAGTCAATGAAAGCGGACGCTCTGGAGAGTGGAATTGTGTCCAAAACAGCTGGTCCACTTCACGGTCCGTCTGACCCTGGAAGTACTTGGCCGCATTAGCAGCGCTCGCCGCCAAATCCATATACACATCCTCCGAACTCCACAGCCGATCCAGAGGGGCATACCATGGATCTCCGAACATCCTCCACAACATAAAGGATTTCCCAGCTACAATATCCCCGGCTTCCCGCAGCTCTTCCTTCTTCGCCCTCATAGCAGAGCGGATGTCTTTTCTTGTCACAGCAGCCTTCTCAAGGTCCGATGCCTTCGCTAGGTTTTCCTTTTCAAGAACCCGGCAACGGTCGGCGGCGGCTTTTAATTCTATGGCCATCTTGTCCATCTTATCTCGGCTCTCACCATGTGCGGCCTTCTCGGCTTTCAACTCTTCGGCTGCCTTCAAAGCAGCCGCATTACCAAACCTCGCTTGTTCCTTGGCTCGGGCAAGTTCTGCCTGCAAGGCTTCAACAATGGCAGCTCCATCTGCAGTCACAACATATTAAAGATACTGGCATCATGCTGCTCTTACTATGTGGCGTTTACCAGATAATGACACTTACCCTATGCCTCGTCAAGCCTTTTGTTAAGAAGCTCGATGTCGGCGTCTGCCGCATCCAACTGCCGTTTTAAATGGGCAAACTCGCTAGTCCGGCTAGCCACCGGAGCTTCCATCACCTGCACATAGAGGCAGTATAGTTATTACCTGGGAATATGATCCTCTGTTCGTCGTCATTTCCGACGACAACCAGAGTCTCAGGGGCTACTATCTACACAGGGCACACCTAGCATGTGCAGGACTATCATACATTATTTTACGTACCTCAAAGCCTGTCAGTAGACTCATAAAAGCTTCATGCAATCCGCTTTCGGCGGACGAGATTCTCTCCATCACCGTATTCATCAGCATACGGTGTTCATCTGATATGGCCGCTCGCCCCACCAACTCCCTCAGAACATCCGATCGCACACCAGACGGTGCCGGACTCTTTTGTCTGCTCTCTTCGGGAGCTGGACACTGGGAGCTTCGGGGGTCAATGCGATTATCTTCTGGCCTCACTGGACTCGGAGAGGCCCTCTGCGACGACACTTCAGGGTCACCCGCTTCCGGAGCGGAGGAGTCCAGAGGAGGCTTTTCGCTCTCCATCATCTCTGGAAGAAGATCCCCTGAAGATGAGCTCATTTGAGAGGGGCTAAGGCCCGAACTGCAACGATATATGAGGTGGTTATTTTCTCAGAAGAAAAAGATGGCATACCTGTACTATTAGAGTATCTCGGGTCACTTACGACTCGCTGGAGAATTGTTCCCCCCGCGGACTTTGTGCGGCAAAAGCACCCCCCAATGTAGGACACTCTGTGGGAGACTTCTTCTCCCATTTGGAAGCTTCGGCTTCCGAATCCCCGGGCGCAGTCCTTTTCCTCCTCCGGTCGTCTTCCTTCATGGAGACGCTTGCTCCCTTGGTTAGAATGGGCAGCGTTGGGGGCCCGCGTCCGCCCGTATTATCGTCCCCAGTATCTTCCTTCAAGGGCTCCGGGCAAGGTGTGGCCGGGAGCATCTTTTCCAATACCGGATTGTCCAAACCCTCAGGGAGGGGGGGCGAACACCGAATCAACTTCGCCTTTGTTAGCCAGTCCTGGTCAAAAAGCAAACTCTCAAAAATAACTTCGTAACAAATGAGAGATAGTATGTTCGGCCGGAAGATTCCTTACCTGTTCGGCGGCGCGGTTACTGCTCAGGCCCACGTCCTTGGTGATATCCGGACACTCTACCTGAGGTCCGAAGAATGACTTGTACATCTCCTCGTGCGTCAGGCCGAGGAAATTTTGAATGACACGCGGTCCCTCGGGATTGAACTCCCACAAGCGAAGGGGCCGGCGTTTGCAAGGCTGGACTTGACGAACCAACATAACTTGTATTACCGCAACCAAACTAAAATCTCCATTGAAGAGATATCGAATGCGGCTTTGCAGTATAGGCACGTCCTTGGCTGGACCCCAGCTCAGACCTCTGCTGGTCCATGACATCAGTTGTGGTGGAGGGCCCGAGCGGAAAACAGGGGCACCCGCCCACTTGGCACTTCTAGGAGCCGTGATGTATAACCACTCCTGTTGCTACAATTCAGACACCTCTGGAATGGAACCTTTGGGCCATGGAGCTCCCGTCATCTTGCATATTGAGGCACCTCCACACGCTGCATGTTACCACTCGATCATCTTCGGCTTTACTTCAAAGGTCTTGAGCCACGAGCCAAAGTGAGGGGTAACCCGGAGGAAGGCCTCACACACGACAATAAATGTCGTGATATGAAGAAAGGAGTCCGGAGCTAGATCATGGAAATCTAGCCCGTAATAAAACATCAAGCCCCTGACGAAAGAATCCAGAGTAAGGCCTAGACCTCGGAGGAAGTGGGAGATGAACATGACGTTCTCGTTGGGTTCGGGGGAGGGGATGGCCTTCCCTCGGGCAGGCAGCCGATGCGAAACCTCGGCGGTCAGATATCTGGCCTCCCTCAACTTTTTGATGTCTTCTTCCGTGACGGAGGAAGGCATCCATCGGCCTTGAAGGCTAGATCCGGACACGATTGAAGGTTCGGAGCACCTGACCTGAACTTTGGGTGTTTGAGCTTGAGGTGGGGGGAGGATTCGATTGAGCACGGGAGGGAAAAATAAAAGCCTTGTCCCTTTATAAAGAGGGTGAATATCAAGCGTCCTCTCCGTGGCCGTTTGGACTTGCCTATAGTATAGGAGTCCTAGAAGCGGTTGGGTTACCCACGCCCGTATCAATGAGAATCCCAGAATAAGGGGACATGATCTATGATGCGACGAGACGCGCCAAGGAAACCGCCTCGCATGACACGATGAGGTGGGACAATAAAACGATTCGAATAAAGGCTTGGTCGTGGTGCGATGTCACACTATGGAATACATCAGCAGATTAGATTTGTGTAAATATTATTCTCTCTATGGCAATATGTGGAAACTTATTTTGCAGAGCCGGACACTATCTTTGTGTTCAAAATCTTCTATGAAGTACTTGGAGGAGGAACCCGCCTTGCAATGCCGAAGACAATTTGCGCACCGGACTCATCGTCGTTGAAGCCTGGTTCAGGGGCTACTGAGGGAGTCCTGTATTAGGGGGTGTCCGGATGGCCGGACTATACCTTCAGCCGGACTCCTGGACTATGAAGATACAAGATTGAAGACTTCGTCCCGTGTCCGGAAGGGACTTTCCTTGGCGTGGAAGGCAAGCTTGGCTATACGGATATGTGGATCTCCTACCATTGTAACCGACTTTGTGTAACCCTAACCCTCTCTGGTGTCTATATAAACCGGAGGGGTTTTAGTCCGTAGGACAACATATAGAACAACAATCATACCATAGGCTAGCTTCTAGGGTTTAGCCTCTCCGATCTCGTGGTAGATCTACTCTTGTACTACCCATATCATCAATATTAATCAAGCAGGACATAGGGTTTTACCTCCATCAAGAGGGCCCGAACCTGGGTAAAACTTCGTGTCCCTTGCCTCCTGTTACCATCCGGCCTAGACGCACAGTTCGGGACCCCCTACCCGATGTCCACCGATTTTGACACCGACACTCACCAAACATCATCCAGGAGACTTGGACCCTACGTCAAGAAATAAAGGAGGAGGCCACGAGGTAGGGGGGCGCGCCTACCCCCCCCCTCATACGCGCCCTCCACCCTCGTGGGCTCCCTGTTGCTCCACCGACGTACTCCTTCCTCCTATATATACCTATGTACCCCCAAACAATCAGATATGGAGCCAAAACCCTAATTCCACCGCCGCAACTTTCTATATCCACGAGATCCCATCTTGGGGCCTATTTCGGAGCTCCGCCAGAGGGGGCATCCATCACGAAGGGCTTCTACATCAACACCATAGCCTCTCCGATGAAGTGTGAGTAGTTTACCTCAGACCTTCGGGTCCATAGTTATTAGCTAGATGGCTTCTTCTCTCTTTTTGGATCTCAATACAAAGTTCTCCCCCTCTCTTGTGGAGATCTATTTGATGTAATCTTCTTTTTGCGGTGTGTTTGTTGAGACCGATGAATTGTGGGTTTGTAATCAAGATTATCTATGAACAATATTTAAATCTACTCTGAATTCTTTTATGTATGATTGGTTATCTTTGCAAGTCTCTTTGAATTATCAGTTTGGTTTGGCCTACTAGATTGATATTTTTTGCAATGGGAGAAGTGCTTACCTTTGGGTTCAATCTTGCGGTGTCCTTTCCAAGTGACAGTAGGGGCAGCAAGGCACGTATTGTATTGTTGCCATCGAGGATAACAAGATGTGTTTTTCTATAATATTGCATGAATTTATCCCTCTACATCATGTCATCTTGCTTAAGGCATTACTCTGTTTTCATGAACTTAATACTGTAGATGCATGCTGGATAGCGGTCGATGAGTGGAGTAATAGTAGTAGATGCAGGCAAGAGTCGGTCTACTTGTCTCGGACGTGATGCCTATATACAAGATCATACCTAGATATTCTCATAACTATGCTCAATTCTGTCAATTGCTCAACAGTAATTCATTCACCCACCGTAAAATACTTATGCTCTTGAGAGAAGCCACTAGTGAAACCTATGGCCCCCGGGTCTATCTTGATCATATTAATCTTCCAATACTTAATTATTTCCTTTGCTTTTTTACTTTGCTTTTATTTTACTTTGCATCTTTATCACAAAAATATTATTCTATCATATCTATCAGATCTCACTCTCGTAAGTGACCGTGAAGGGATTGACAACCCCTTATCGCGTTGGTTGCGAGGAGTTATTTGTTTTGTGCAGGTACGAGGGACTCGCATGTAGCCTCCTACTGGATTGATACCTTGTTTCTCAGAAACTGAGGGAAATACTTACGCTACTTTGCAGCAGCATCCTTTCCTCTTCAAGGAAATCCAACGCAGTGCTCAAGAGGTAGCAAGAGATTTCTGGCGCCGTTGCCGGGGAGTCTACACAAAATTCAACATACCAAGTACCCATCACATACCCTTATCTCCCGCATTACATTATTTGCCATTTGCCTCTCGTTTTCCTCTTCCCCACTTCACCCTTGCCATTTTATTCGCCCTCTCTCTCTATCCTCCCTCTCTTTCTCTATTTGCATCTTTTTACCCGCTTGCTTTTTGTTTGCTTGTGTGTTGGATTGCTTGCTTGTCACGATGGCTCAAGATAACACTAAATTGTGTGACTTTACCAATACCAACAACAATGATTTTATTAGCACACCGATTTCTCCTCTTACCGATGTTGAATCTTGTGAAATTAATGCCGCTTTGCTGAATCTTGTCATGAAAGATCCGTTTTCCGGCCTTCCTAGTGAAGATGCCGCTACCCATCTAAATAGCTTCGTTGATTTGTGTGATATGCAAAAGAAGAAAGATGTGGATAATGATATTGTTAAATGAAGCTATTTCCTTTTTTTGCTTAGAGATCGTGCTAAAGCTTGGTTTTCGTCTTCGCCTAAAAATAGTATCGATTCTTGGAACAAGTGCAAAGATGTTTTTATCTCTAAGTATTTTCCTCCCGCTAAGATCATCTCCCTTAGAAACGATATTATGAATTTTAAGCAACTTGATCATGAACATGTTGCACAAGCTTGGGAGAGGATGAAATTAATGGTACGTAATTGCCCTACTCATGGTTTGAATTTGTGGATGATTATACAATTTTTTATGCCGGATTGAATTTTGCTTCTAGAAATCTTTTAGATTCGGCCGCGGGAGGCACTTTTATGGAAATCACATTAGGAGAAGCTACTAAACTCCTAGATAATATTATGGTTAATTATTCTCAATGGCATACTGAAAGATCTACTAATAAAGAGGTGCATGCGATAGAAGAAATTAATGTTTTGAGTGGAAAGATGGATGAACTTCTGAAATTATTTTCTAGTAAGAGTGTTTCTTCTGATCCTAATGATATGCCCTTGTCTACTTTCATTGAGAATAATAATGAATCTATGGATGTGAATTTTGTTGGTAGGAACAATTTTGGTAACAACGCGTATAGAGGAAATTTTAGTCCTAGGCCTTATCCTAGTAATCCCTGTAATAATTATGGTAATTCCTACAACAATTCTTATGGAAAGTATAATAATATGCCCTATGATTTTGAATCTAATATTAAAGAATTTATTACTTCGCAAAAGAATTTCAATGCTTTGATTGAAGAAAAAATGCTTAAGATTGATGAGTTGGCTAGGAACGTTGATAGAATTTCTCTTGATGTTGATTCTTTGAAACTTAGATCTATTGCTCCTAAGCATGATATCAATGAGTCTCTCAAAGCCATGAGAATTTCCACTGATGAGTGCAAAGAAAGAACCGCTAGGATGCGCGCTAAGAAAGATGCCTTTATAAGAGTGTGTTCTTCTAGTTCCTATGAAAATAAAGATGAAGATCTAAAAGTTATTGATGTGTCCCCTATTAAATATTTGTTTTGCAATATGAATCTTGATAATTATGGGACTGAATATGATCCACCTTTACCTAGAAGGCGTTCCAAAAATTCAGAGTTTTTAGATCTTGATGCTAAATTTGATGAAAGTGGGATTGAAGAAATTAAAACCCTAGATGTTGCTAAACCCACTATTTTGGATTTCAAGGAATTTAATTATGAAAATTGCTCTTTGATTGATTGTATTTCCTTGTTGCAATCCGTGCTAAATTCTCCTCATGCTTATAGTCAAAATAAAGCATTTACTAAACATATCGTTGATGCCTTGATGCAATCTTATGAAGAAAAACTTGAGTTGGAAGTTTCTATCCCTAGAAAACTTTATGATGAGTGGGAACCAACTATTAAAATTAAAACTAAAGATCATGAATGCTATGCTTTGTGTGATTTGGGTGCTAGAGTTTCCACGATTCCTAAGACTTTGTGTGATTTGTTAGGTTCTGTGATTTTGATGATTGCTCTCTAAACTTGCACCTTGCGGATTCCACTATTAAGAAACTTATGGGAAGAATTAATGATGTTCTTATTGTTTCAAATAGGAATTATGTGCCCATAGATTTTATCGTTCTTGACATAGATTGCAATCCTTCATGTCCTATTATTCTTGGTAGACCTTTCCTTAGAACGATTGGTGCAATTATCGATATGAAGGAAGGAAATATTAGATTCCAATTTCCGTTACAGAAAGGCATGTAACACTTTCCTAGAAAGAAAATTAAATTACCTTATGAATCTATTATGAGAGCCACTTATGGATTGCCTACCAAAGATGGCAATACCTAGATCTATCCTTGCTTTTTATGCTTAGTTAGGGGCGTTAAACGATAGCGCTTGTTGGGAGGCAACCCAATTTTATTTTTTATTACTTGATTTTAGCTCCTGTTTAGTAATAAATAATTTATCTAGACTCTGTTTTGGTGTTTTTTGTGTTTAATTAGTGTTTGTGCCAAGTAGAACCGTTGGGAAGACTTGGGGAAAGTCTTTTTAATCTTGCCATAAAAAACAGAAACTTTAGCGCTCACGAGAACTGCTTCCACTTTTATTTGGAAAGCGCTATTTAGTTAATTATTTTTACAGATGATTAATAGATAAATTACCCACGTCCAGCAATTTATTTTAGAATTTTTGGGGTTCTATATCTTGTGTTAGCTACAGATTACTACAGACTGTTCTGTTTTTGACAGATTCTGTTTTTCGTGTGTTGTTTGCTTATTTTTATGAATCTGTGGCTAGTAAACTAGTTTATAAACCATAGAGAAGTTGGAATACAGTAAGTTTAACACCAATATAAATAAATAATGAGTTCATTACAGTACCTTGAAGTGGTGTTTTTTTTCTTTCGCTAATGGAGCTCACGAGATTTTCTACTTTAAGTTTTGTGTTGTGAAGTTTTCAAGTTTTGGGTAAAGATTTGATGGATTATGGAACAAGGAGTGGCAAGAGCCTAAGCTTGGGGATGCCCATGGCACCCCCAAGATGATATAAGGACACCTAATATCCAAAGCTTGGGGATGCCCCGGAAGGCATCACCTCTACAAATCGGTAACTTTACTTCGAGCTATATTTTTATTCACCACATGATATGTGTTTTGCTTGGAGCGTCTTGTATGATTAGAGACTTTGCTTTTTAGTTTACCACAATCATCCTTGCTGTACACACCTTTTGAGAGAGCCATACATGATTTGGAATTTGTTAGAATACTCTATGTGCTTCGCTTATATCATTTGAGTTATATAGTTTTGCTCTAGTACTTCACTTATATTTTTGTAGAGCACGATGGTGGAATTGTTTTATATAAACTATTGATCTCTCATGATTCACTTATATTATTTTGAGAGTCTTAAATAGCATGGTAATTTGCTTAAATAATCTTAATATGCTTGGTATTCAAGAATAGTAAAAAACTTTCTTATGAGTGTGTTGAATGCTATGAGAAGTTTGATGCTTGATAATTGTTTTGAGATATGAAGATGGTGATATTAAAGTTGTGCTAGTTGAGTAGCTGTGAATTTAAGAAATACTTGTGTTAAAGTCTATGATTCCCGTAGCATGCACGTATGGTGAACCTTTATGTGATGAAGTTGGAGCATGATTTATTTTTTGATTGTCTTCCTTATGAGTGGCAGTCGGGGACGAGCGATGGTCTTTTCCTAACAATCTATCCCCCTAGGAGCATGCACGTAATACTTTGCTTTGATAACTTGTAGATTTTTGCAATAAGTATATGAGTTCTTTATGACTAATGTTGAGTCCTTGGATTATACGCACTTTTCTACCTTCCACCATTGCTAGCCTCTCTAATACCGCGCACCTTTCGCCGGTATCATACACCTACCATATACCTTCCTCAAAACAGCCACCATACCTACCTATTATGGCATTTCCATAGCCATTCCGAGATGTATTGCCATGCAACTTTCCACCGTTTCGTTTATTATGACACACTCCATCATTGTCATATTGCTTAGCATGATCATGTAGTTGACATCGTATTTGTTGCCAAACCACCATTCATAAAAAAATTTCATACATGTCACTCTTGATTCATTGCCTATCCCGGTACACTGCTGGAGGCATTCATATGGAGTCATATTTTGTTCTAAGTATCGAGTTGTAATTGTTGAGTTGTAAGAAAATAACAGTGTGATGATCATCATTATTAGAGCTTCAAAGTAACATTGTCCCAGTGAGGAAAGGATGATGGAGACTATGATTCCACCACAAATCGGGATGAGACTCCGGACGAAAAAAGGCTAAATAAAAAAAGAGAAAAGGCCCAAATAAAAAATGAGACAAAAAGAGAGAAGGGACAATGTTACTATCCTTTACACACTTGTGCTTCAAAGTAGCACCATGATATTCATGATAGAGAGTCTCTCATTTCGTCACTTTCATATACTAGTGGGAATTTTTCATTATAGAACTTGGCTTGTATATTCCAATGATGGGCTTCCTCAAAATGCCCTAGGTCTTCATGAGCAAGCAAGTTAGATGCACACCCACTTAGTTTCTTTTGTTGAACTTTCATATACTTATAGCTCTAGTGCATCCGTTGCATGGCAATCCCTACTCACTCACATTGATATCTGTTGATGAGCATCTCCATAGCCCGTTGATACGCCTAGTTGATGTGAGACTATCTTCTCCCTTTTTGTCTTCTCCACAATCACCATTCTATTAATTCCACATATAGTGCTATATCCATGGCTCACGCTCATGTATTGCGTGAAAATTGAAAAAGTTTGAGATTGTCAAAAGTATGAAACAATTGCTTGGCTTGTCATCGGGGTTGTGCGTGATTTAAATACTTTGTGTGGTGAAGATAGAGCATAGACACACTATATGATTTTGTAGGGATAACTTTCTTTGGCCATGTTATTTTGAGAAGACATGATTGTTTTTTTAGTATGCTTGAAGTATTATTATTTTTATGTCAATATTAAACTTTTATCTTGAATCTTTCGGATCTGAATATTCATACCACAATTAAGAAGAATTACATTAAAATTATGCCAAGTAGCACTTCACATCAAAAATTATCTTTTTTATCATTTACCTACTCGAGGACGAGCAGGAATTAAGCTTGGGGATGCTTGATATGTCTCCAATGTATCTATAATTTTTGACTGCTCCATGCTATATTATCTACTGTTTTGGACATTATTGGGCTTTATTATCCACTTTTATATTATTTTTTGGACTAACATATTAACTGGAAGCCCAGCCCAGAATTTTTGTTTTTTTGCCTATTTTAGGGTTCCGAAGAAAAGGAATATCAAACGGAGTCCAAACGGAATGAAACCTTCGGGAACGTGATTTTCTCACCGAACATGATCCAGGAGACTTGGACCCTACGTCAAGAAATAAAGGAGGAGGCCACGAGGTAGGGGGGCACGCCTACCCCCACCCCCAGGCGCGCCCTCCACCCTCGTGGGCCCCCTGTTGCTCCACCGACGTACTCCTTCCTCCTATATATACCTATGTACCCCCAAACGATCAGATACAGAGCCAAAACCCTAATTCCACCGCTGCAACTTTCTGTATCCACGAGATCCCATCTTGGGACCTGTTCCGGAGCTCCGCCGGAGGGGGCATCCATCACGGAGGGCTTCTACATCAACACCATAGCCTCTCCGATGAAGTGTGAGTAGTTTACCTCAGACCTTCGGGTCCATAGTTATTAGCTAGATGGCTTCTTCTCTCTTTTTGGATCTCAATACAAAGTTCTCCCCCTCTCTTGTGGAGATCTATTCGATGTAGTCTTCTTTTTGCGGTGTGTTTGATGAGACCGATGAATTGTGGGTTTATGATCAAGTTTATCCATGAGCAATATTTTAATCTTCTCTGAATTATTTTATGTATAATTGGTTATCTTTGCAAGTCTCTTCGAATTATCAGTTTGGTTTGGCCTACTAGATTGATCTTTCTTGCAATGGGA
Organism: Triticum aestivum; assembly: GCF_018294505.1. Taxonomy (NCBI): domain Eukaryota; kingdom Viridiplantae; phylum Streptophyta; class Magnoliopsida; order Poales; family Poaceae; genus Triticum; species Triticum aestivum. The sequence goes on from NC_057800.1 coordinate 45,299,094, forward strand.
GAAGTGCTGAGCTTTGGGTTCAATCTTGTGGTGTCCTTTCCCAGTGACAGTAGGGGCAGCAAGGCACGTATTGTATTGTTGCCATCGAGGATAACAAGATGGTTTTTTTTATCATATTGCATGAATTTATCCCTCTACATCATGTCATCTTTCTTAAGGTGTTACTCTGTTTTCATGAACTTAATACTGTAGATGCATGCTGGATAGCGGTCGATGAGTGGAGTAATAGTAGTAGATGCAGGCAGGAGTCGGTCTACTTGTCTCGGACATGATGCCTATATACATGACCATACCTAGATATTCTCATAACTATGCTCAATTCTGTCAATTGCCAAACAGTAATTCGTTCACCCACCGTAAAATACTTATGCTCTTGAGTGAAGCCACTAGTGAAACCTATGGCCCCCGGGTCTATATTTATCATATTAATCTTCCAATACTTAGTTATTTCCTTTGCTTTTTTACTTTGCTTTTATTTTACTTTGCATCTTTATCACAAAAATACCAAAAATATCATTCTATCATATCTATCAGATCTCACTCTCGTAAGTGACCGTGAAGGGATTGACAACCCCATATCACGTTGGTTGCGAGGAATTATTTGTTTTGTGTAGGTACAAGGGACTCGCGCGTAGCCTCCTACTGGATTGATACCTTGGTTCTCAAAAACTGAGGGAAATACTTACGCTACTCTGCTGCATCATCCTTTCCTCTTCAAGGAAATCCAACGCAGTGCTCAAGAGGTAGCATGTGGTATGATAGGGTGGTATCCTCTTTTGAATGATTCAAGTGGCTTGACTTGGCACATGTTCACGGATGTAGTTGAAACAAAATCAACATAGCCTCGACGATATTTATGTTCATGGTGCATTATATCTTACTCATGCTTGCATTCGGTGTTGACTAATTTTAATGCATGTTCATGATTGTTGTCGCTCTCTAGTTGGTCGCTTCCCAGTCTTTTGCTAGCCTTCACCTGTACTAAGCGGGAATACTGCTTGTGCATCCAATTCCATAAACCCCAAAGTTATTCCACATGAGTCCACCATACCTACCTATATACGGTATCTACCTGCCGTTCCAAGTAAATTTGTATGTGCCAAACTCTAAACCTTCAAATAAACATTCTGTTTTGTATGCTCGAATAGCTCATGTATCAACTAGGGCTGTCCGTATCTTCCATGTTAGGCGGGTTATTCTCAAGAGGAGTGGACTCCGCTCCTCACTCACGAGAACATGGTTGGTCACCGGGATGCCCAGTCCCATGCTTTATGCAAATCAAATCAAAATAATGGCAAACAAAACTCCCCCGGGACTGTTGTTAGTTGGAGGCACTCGTTGTTTCGAGCAACCCATGGATTGATGCTTATTGGTGGAGGGGGAGTATAAACTTTACCATTCTGTTTGGGAACCGCCTATAATGTGTGTAGCATGGAAGATATCGCCATCTCTCGGTTGTTATGTTGACAATGAAAGTATACCGCTCAAAATATTATTCATATCTATTTCAAAACCGAGCTCTGGCACCTCTACAAATCCCTTCTTCCCTCTACGAAGGACCTATCTATTTACTTTTATGTTGAGTCATCATCCTCTTATTAAAAAGCTCCAGTTGGAGAGCACCGCTGTCATTTGCATCCATTACTGTTAGTTTACATTGAGTATGACTTGACTGGATCTCTTTTACCATGAATTACAATGTCTAGTCAGTCCTTGATCTTTAAAGATGCTCTGCATTTATGTTTTGCGGTCTCAGAAAGGGCTAGCGAGATACCATCTTGTTATATCATATTACGATTGTTTTGAGAAAGTGTTGTCATTCGAGAATTATTATTATTGCTCGCTAGTTGATTATGCCATTGATATGAGTAAACATGACACCTAAATGTTATTGTGAATATGGTTAGTTCATAATCTTTGCTGAGAACTTGAATGCTGGCTTTACATATTTACAACAACAAGACCAAACAGAGTTTGTAAAAGCTTTTCTTTATCACTTTCAGTTTGTCAACTGAATTGCTTGAGGACAAGCAAATGTTTAAGCTTGGGGGATTTGATACGTCTCCGTCGTATCTACTTTTCCAAACACTTTTACCCTTGTTTTGGACTCTAACTTGCATGATTTGAATGGAACTAACCCGGACTGATGCTGTTTTCAGCAGAATTGGCATGGTGTTATTTTTGTGCAGAAATAAAAGTTCTCAGAATGACCTGAAAATCAATGGAGAATTATTTTGGAATATATAATGAATATTGGAAGGAAGATCCACGTCAGGGGGTGCCCCACCTGTCCACGAGGGTGGGGGCGCGCCTGCCCCCCTGGGCGCACCCCCTGCCTCGTGGGCCCCCTAACGCTCCACCGACCTCAACCTGGACTCCATATATTCACTTTCGGGGAGAAAAAACTGAGAGAGAAGAATTCATCGTGTTTTACAATATGGAGCCACCTCCAAGCCCTAAACTCTCTCGGGAGGGCTGATCATGAGTCCATTCGGGGCTCCAGAGAGGGGAATCCATCGCCATCGTCATCATCAACCATCCTCAATCACCAATTTCATGATGCTCACCGCCGTGCGTGAGTAATTTCATCGTAGACTTGCTGGAGGGTGATGGGTTGGATGAGATTTATCATGTAATCAAGTTAGTTTTGTTAGGGTTTGATCCCTAGTATCCACTAGGTTCTGAGATTGATGTTGCTATGACTTTGCTATGCTTAATGCTTGTCACTAGTGCCCGAGTGCCATGATTTCAGATCTGAACCTATTATGTTTTTCATCAATATATGAGAGTTCTTGATCCTATCTTGCAAGTCTATAGTCACCTACTATGTGTTACGATCCGGCAACCCCGAAGTGACAATAATCGGGACCACTCCCGGTGATGACCGCAGTTTGAGGAGTTCATGTATTCATTATGTGTTAATACTTTGGTCCGGTACTCTATTAAAAGGAGGCCTTAATATCCCTTAGTTTCCAATAGGACCCTGCTGCCACGGGAGGGTAGGACAAAAGATGTTCTTTTCCATAAGCACATATGACTATATTCGGAATACATGCCTACATTACATTGATGAATTAGAGCTAGTTCCGTGTCACCCTAGGTTATGACTGTTACATGATGAACTGCATCCGGCATATTTATCCATCACCGTTCCATTGCCTACGAGCTTTCCATATATTGTTCTTCGCTTATTTACTTTTCCGTTGCTATTGTTACCATCACTACAAAACACCAAAAATATTACTTTTTCTACCGTTACCTTTTATCACCGTTATCCCTACAATCATATTACTTTGCTACTAAACACTTTGCTACATATATTAAGTTTCCAGGTGTGGTTGAATTGACAACTCAGCTGCTAATACTTGAGAATATTCTTTGGCTCCCCTTGTGTCGAATCGATAAATTTGGGTTGAATACTCTACCCTCGAAAACTGTTGCGATCCCCTATACTTGTGGGTTATCATGCTACATCCCGTAACTAACTCATTATCTACATTGCTTGCAAGGCTTATAGTGATGTACATTACCGAGAGGGCCCAGAGATACCTCTCCGACAATCGGAGTGACAAATCCTAAGTTTGATCCACGCCAACTCAACAAACACCATCGGAGACACCTGTAGAGCACCTTTATAATCACCCAGTTATGTTGTGATGTTTGGTAACACACAAAGTGTTCCTCCTGTATTCGGGAGTTGCATGATCTCATAGTCATAGGAACATGTATATTTATGGAGAAATCAATAGCAACAAACTAAACAATCATCGTGCTAAGCTAACGGATGGGTCTAGTCAATCACATCATTCTCTAATGATGTGATCCCATTAATAAAATGACAACTCATGTCTATGGTTAGGAAACATAACCATCATTGATTCAACGAGCTAGTCAAGTAGAGGCAAACTAGTGACACTCTGTTTGTCTATCTGTTCACACATGTACTAAGTTTCCAGTTAATACAATTCTAGCATGAATAATAAAAATTTATCATGATATAAGGAAATATAAATAAAAAATTTATTATTACCTCTAGGGCATATTTCCTTCAGTCTCCCACTTTCACTAGAGTCAATAATCTAGATTACATTGTAATGATTCTAACATCCATGGAGTCTTGGTGCTGATCATGTTTTGCTCGTGAGAGAGGCTTAGTCAAGGGGTCTGCAACATTCGGATCCGTATGTATCTTGCAAATCTCTATGTCTCCCTCCTAGACTTGATCGCGGATCGAATAGAAGCGTCTCTTGATGTGCTTGGTTCTCTTGTGAAATCTGGATTCCTTTGCCAAGGCAATTGCACCAGTATTGTCACAAAAGATTTTCATTGGACCCAATGCACTAGGTATGACACCTAGATCGGATATGAACTCCTTCATCCAGACTCCTTCATTTGCTGCTTCCGAAGAGCTATGTTTTCCGCTTCACACATAGATCCCGCCATGACGCTTTGCTTGGAACTGCACCAACAGAAAGCTCCACCGTTCAATAAAAACACATATCCGGTTTGTGACTTAGAGTCATCCAGATCGGTGTCAAAGCTTGCATCGACGTAACCGTTTACGACAAGCTCTTTGTCACTGATACGTCCATTTTTCATCATGCTTTTATATCGATATTTATTGCATTATGCGTTGTTATTACACATTATGTCACAATACTTATGCCAATTCTCTCTTATTTTACAAGGTTTACATAAAGAGGAAGAATGCCGGCAGCTGGGATTCTGGGCTGGAAAAGGAGCAAATATTAGAGACCTATTCTGCACAGCTCCAAAAGTCCTGAAACTTCACGGAAGTTATTTTCAGAACATATAAAAAATACTGAGCGCAAGAAGTACCAGAGGGGGCCACTCACCAGCCACGAGGGTGGGGGTGCGCCCCCTGCCTTGTGGGCCCCCTGGTGGCCCTCCGATGCCCATCTTCTACTATATGGAGTCTTTCATTGAGGAAAAAATCATAAGCAAGCTTTCGGCACGAGACTCCGCCGCCATGAGGCGGAACCTTGGCGGAACCAATCTAGGGCTTTGGTGGAGCTTTTCTGCCAGCAAAACTTCCCTCCGGCAGGGGGAAATCATCACCAACGCTCCTCTCATCGGGAGGGGCTGAATCTCCATCAACATCTTCATCAGAACCATCTCCTCTCAAACCCTATTTCATCTCTTGTATCCAATTCTTGTCTCTAAGTCTGGGATTGGTACTTGTAGGTTGCTAGTAGTGTTGATTACTCCTTGTAGTTGATGCTAGTTGGTTTATTTGGTGGAAGATCATATGTTCAGATCCTATATGCATATTAATACCCCTCTGATTATGAACATGAATATGCTTTGTGAGTATTTACATGTGTTCCTGAAGACATGGGAGAAGTCTTGCTATTAGTAGTCATGTGAATTTGGTATTCGTTCGATATTTTGATGAGATGTATGTTGTCTCTCCCCTAGTGGTGTTATGTGAACGTCGACTACATGACACTTCACCATTATTTGGGCCTAGAGGAAGGCATTGGTAAGTAATAAGTAGATGATGGGTTGCTAGAGTGACAGAAGCTTAAACCCTAGTTTATGTGTTGCTTCGTAAGGGGCTGATTTGGATCCATATGTTTCATGCTATGGTTAGGTTTACCTTAATACTTTTGTTGTAGTTGCGGATGCTTGCAATAGAGGTTAATCATAAGTGGGATGCTTGTCCAAGTAAGGACAGTACCCAAGCACCGGTCCACCCACATACCAAACTATCAAAGTACCGAACGCGAATCATATGAACGTGATGAAAACTAGCTTGACGATAATTCCCATGTGTCCTCGGGAGCGCTTTTCTCTATATAAGAGTTTTTCCAGGCTTGTCCTTTGCTTCTAAAAGGATTGGGCCACCTTGCTGCACTTTATTTACTTTTGTTACTTGTTTCTCATTACAAATTATCTTATCACAAAACTATCTATTACTTATAATTTCAGTGTTTGCAGAGAATACCTTGCTGAAAATCGCTTATCATTTCCTTCTGCTCCTCGTTGGGTTCGACACTCTTACTTATCGAGAGGACTATGATAGATCCCCTATACTTGTGGGTCATCAAGACTCTTTTCTGGCGCCGTTGCCGGGGAGTGAAGCGACTTTTGTAGGTTGAATTTGGTAAGGAAAAATTTATATAGTGTGCTGAAATTTACTGTCACTTGATACTATGGAAAGTAATCCTCTGAGGGGCTTGTTCGGGGTATCTTCACCTCGACCAGTAGAGCAAAGAGTTGCTCCTTGACCTACTAAACCTACTGAAAATGAAAATGTCTACATTGAAATTCCTTCGGGTATGATAGAAAAACTGCTAGCTAATCCTTTTGTAGGAGATGGAACATTACATCCAGATGAGTGATACGTCTCCAACGTATCTATAATTTTTGATTGTTCCATGCTATATTATATCCTGTTTTGGACATTATTGGGCTTTATTATACACTTTTATATTATTTTTGGGACTAACCTATTAACTGGAGGCCCAGCCCAGAATTGTTGTTTTTTGCCTATTTTAGGGTTTCGCAAAAAAAGAATATCAAACGGAGTCCAAACGGAATAAAACCTTCGGGAACGTGATTTTTGGAACGAACATGATCCAGAGGAGTTGGACCCTACGTCAAGCAATCAATGAGGAAGGCACGAGGTAGGGGGCATGCCTACCCCCCCCCAGGCGCGCCCTCCACCCTCTTGGGGCCCACGTTGCTCCACGGACATACTCCTTCCTCCTATATATACCTGCGTACCCCTAAACTACCAGATATGCAGCCAAAACCCTAATTCCACCGCCATAACTTTCTGTATCCATGAGATCCCATCTTGGGGCCTTTTCCGGAGCTCCGTCGGAGGGGGTATCGATCACGGATGGCTTCTACATCAACACTATAGCCTCTCCGACGAAGTGTCAGTAGTTTACTTGAGACCTACGGGTCCATAGTTATTAGCTAGATGGCTTCTTCTCTCTGTTTGGATCTCAATACAAAGTTCTCCCCCTCTCTTGTGGAGATCTATTCGATGCCATCTTCTTTTGCGGTGTGTTTGTTGAGATCGATGAATTGTGGGTTTATGATCAAGTTTATCCATGAACAATATTTGAATCTTCTCTGAATTCTTTTATGTATGATTGGTTATCTTTGCAAGTCTCTTTGAATTATTAGTTTGGTTTGGCCTACTAGATTGATCTTTCTTGCAATGGAGAAGTGCTTAGCTTTGGGTTCAATCTTGCGGTGTCCTTTCCCGGTGACAGTAGGGGCAGCAAGGCAAGTATTGTATTGTTGCCATCAAGGATAACAAGATGGGGTTTATATCATATTGCATGAGTTTATCCCTCTACATCATGTCATCTTGCTTAACGCGTTACTCTGTTCTCTTGAACTTAATACTCTAGATGCATGTTGGATAGCGGTCGATGTGTGGAGTAATAGTAGTAGATGTAGGCAGGAGTCGGTCTACTTGTCTCAGACGTGATGCCTATATACATGATCATACCTAGATATTCTCATAACTATGCTCAATTCTGTCAATTGCTCAACAGTAATTTGTTCACCCACCCTAATACTTATGCTCTCGAGAGAAGCCTCTAGTGAAACCTATGGCCCCCGGGTCTATTTTCCATCATATTAATCTTCCAATACTTAGTTATTTCCTTTGCCATTTATTTTACTTGCATCTTTAATTCTCTTTATCATAAAAATACCAAAAAATATTATCTTATCATATCTATCAGATCTCACTCTCGTAGGTGACCCTGAAGGGATTGGCAACCCCTTTATCGCGTTGGTTGCAAGGAGTTTATTTGTTTGTGTAGGTGCGAGGGACTCGTGCGTGGCCTCCTACTGGATTGATACCTTGGTTCTCAAAAACTGAGGGAAATACTTACGCTGCTCTACTGCATCACCCTTTCCTCTTCAAGGGAAAACCAACACAGCGCTCAAGAGGTAGCAAGGAGGATTTCTGGCGCCGTTGTAGGGGAGTCTACGCAAAAGTCAACATACCAAGTACCCATCACAAATCCTTATCTCCCGTATTATATTATTTGCCATTTGCCTCTCGTTTTCCTCTCCCCCACTTCACCCTTGCCGTTTTATTTGCCCTCTCTCTCTCTCCATCCTCCCTCTCTTTCTCTATTCGCCTCTTTTTGCCCTTTTCTTCTTTGCTTGTGTGTCGGATTGCTTGCTTGTCACGATGGCTCAAGATAATACCAAATTGTGTGACTTTGACAATACCAACAACAATGATTTTATTAGCACTCCGATTGCTTTTCTTAGCGATGCTGAATCTTGTGAAATTAATGCTGCTTTGCTGAATCTTGTCATGCAAGATCTGTTTTCCGGCCTTCCTAGTGAAGATGCCGCTACCCATCTAAACAACTTCGTCGATTTGTGTGATATGCAAAAGAAGAAAGATGTGGACAATTATATTGTTAAATTGAATCTATTTCCTTTTTCACTTAGAGATCGTGCTAAAGCTTGGTTTTCGTCTTTGCCTAAAAATAGTATTGATTCATGGAATAAGTGCAAAGATGCGTTTATCTCTAAGTATTTTCCTCCCACTAAGATCATCTCTCTTAGAAACGATATTGTGAATTTTAATCAACTTGATCATGAACATGTTGCACAAGATTGGGAGAGGATGAAATAAATGATACATAATTGCCCTACACATGGTTTGAATTTGTTGGTGATTATACAAAAAAATTATGTCGGATTGAATTTTGCTTCTAGAAATCTTTTAGATTCGGCCGTGGGAGGCACTTTTATGGAAATCACTTTAGGAGAAGCAACTAAACTCCTAGATAATATTATGGTTAATTATTCTCAATGGCACACTGAAAGATCTACTAATAAGAAAGTGCATGCAATAGAAGAAATTAATGTTCTGAGTGGTAAGATGGATGAACTTATGAAATTATTAGCTAATAAAAGTGTTTCTTCTGATCCTAATGATATGACTTTGTCTACTTTGATTGAGAATAATAATGGATCTTTGGATGTGAATTTTGTTGGTAGGAATAATTTTGGTAACAACGTGTATAGAGGAAAATTTAATCCTAGGCCGTATCCTAGTGATTCCTCTAATAATTATGGTAATTCCTACAACAATTCTTATGGAAATTTTAATAAGATACCCTCTGATTTGGAATCTAATATTAAAGAATTTATTACTTCGCAAAAGAATTTCAATGATTTGATTGAAGAAAAATTGCTTAAGATTGATGAGTTGGTTAGGAACGTTGATAGAATTTATCTTGATGTTGATTCTTTAAAACCTAGATCTATTCGTCCTAAGCATGATATCAATGGGTCTCTCAAAGCCATGAGAATTTCCATTGATGAGTGCAAAGAAAGAACCGCTAGGATGCATGCTAAGAAAGATTGCTTTTATAAAAGCGTGTTCTTCTAGTTTCCATGATAATAAAGATGAAGATCTAAAAGTTATTGATGTGTCGCCTATTAAATCTTTGTTTTGTAATATGAATCTTGATAATGATGGGACTGAATATGATCCACCTTTACCTAGAAGGAGTTCCAAAAATTTGGAGTCTTTAGATCTTGATGCTAAAATTGTTAAAAGTGGATTGAAGAAGTCAAAACTTTAAATATTAATGAACCCACTATTTTGGATTTCAAGGAATTTAATTATGATAATTTCTCTTTGATAGATTGTATTTCCTTGTTGCAATCCGTGCTAAATTCTCCTCATGCTTATAGTCAAAATAAAGCCTTTACCAAACATATCGTTGATGCTTTGATGCAATCTTATGAAGAAAAACTTGAGTTGGAAGTTTCTATCCCTAGAAAACTTTATGATGAGTGGGAACCTACTATTAAAATTAGGATTAAAGATCATGAATGCTATGCTTTGTGTGATTTGGGTGCTACTGTTTCCATTAGTCCAAAGACTTTGTGTGATTTGCTAGGTTTCCGTGATTTTGATGATTGCTCTTTAAACTTGCACCTTGCGGATTCCACTATTAAGAAACCTATGAAGAATTAATGATGTTCTTATTGTTGCAAATAGGAATTATGTGCCCGTGGATTTTATTGTTCTTGACATAGATTGCAATCCTTCATGTCCTATTATTCTTGGCAGACCTTTCCTTAGAACGATTGGTGCAATTATTGATATGAAGGATGGGAATATTAGATTCCAATTTACGTTAAGGAAAGGCATGGAACACTTCCCATGAAATAAAATTAAATTACCATATGAATCTATTATGAGAGCCACTTATGGAATGCCTTCCAAAGAGGGCAATACCTAGATCTATCTTCACTTTCATGCCTAGCTAGGGGCGTTAAACAATAGCGCTTGTTGGGAGGCAACCCAATTTTATTTTTATTCCTTGATTTTTTTATCAAGTTTAGTAATAAATAATTTATCTAGCCTCTGTTTTGGTTGTGTTTTTTTGTTTAATTAATGTTTGTGCCAAGTAGAACCGTTGGGAAGACTTGGGGAAAGTCTTTTTAATCTTGCTGTAAAAAACAGAAGCTTTAGCGCTCACGAGAACTGCTGCTATTTTTATTTGGAAAGTTCTATTTAGTTAATTCTTTTTGAAGATGATTAATAGATAAATTACGCACGTCCAGAAATTTATCTTAGAATTTTTGGGGTTCCATATCTTGCGTTAGCTACAGATTACTACAGACTGTTCTGTTTTTGACAGATTCTGTTTTCCGTGTGTTGTTTGCTTATTTTGATGAATCTATGGCTAGTATAATATTTTATAAACCATAGAGAAGTTGGAATACAGTATGTTTAACAACAATATAAATAAAGAATGATTTCATTACATTACCTTGAAGTGGTGTTTTGTTTTCTTTCGCTAACGGAGCTCATGACATTTTCTTCTTTAAGTTTTGTGTTGTGAAGTTTTCAAGTTTTGGATAAAGATTTGATGGATTATGGAACAAGGAGTGGCAAGAGCCTAAGATTGGGGATACCCATGGCACCCCCAAGATAATCTAAGGACACCTAAAAGCCAAGGCTTGGGGATGCCCCGGAAGGCATCTCCTCTTTCGTCTACTTCTATGGGTAACTTTACTTGAAGCTATATTTTTATTTAGCACATGATATGTGTTTTGCTTGGAGCGCCTTGTATTATCTGAGTCTTCATTTGTTAGTTTTCCACAATCATCCTTGCTGCACACACCTTTTTGAGAGAGACACTCATGAAGGAAATATGCCCTAGAGGCAATAATGAAGTTATTATTTATTTCTTTATATCATGATAAATGTTTATTATTCATGCTAGAATTGTATTAACCGGAAACATAATACATGTGTGAATACATAGACAAACAGAGTGTCACTAGTATGCCTCTACTTGACTAGCTTGTTGATCAAAGACGGTTATGTTTCCTAACCATAGACATGAGTTGCCATTTGATTAACGGGATCACATCATTAGGAGAATGATGTGATTGACTTCACCCATTCCGTTAGCATAGCACTTGATCGTTTAGTTTGTTGTTATTGCTTTCTTCATGACTTATACATGTTCCTATGACTATGATATTATGCAACTCCCGTTTACCGGAGGAACACTTTGTGTGCTACCAAACGTCACAACGTAACTGGGTGATTATAAAGGTGCTCTACAGGTGTCTCCGAAGGTACTTGTTGGGTTGGCGTATTTCGAGATTAGGATTTGTCACTCCGATTGTCGGAGAGGTATCTCTGGGCCCTCTCGGTAATGCACATCACCTAAGCCTTGCAAGCATTGCAACTAATGAGTTAGTTGCGAGATGATGTATTACGGAACGAGTAAAGAGACTTGCCGGTAACGAGATTGAACTAGGCATTGAGATACCGACGATCGAATCTCGGGCAAGTAACATACCAATGACAAAGGGAACAACGTATGTTGTTATGTGGTCTGACCGATAAAGATCTTCGTAGAATATGTGGGAGCCAATATGAGCATCTAGGTTCCGCTATTGGTTATTGACCGGAGACGTGTCTCAGTCATTTCTACATTGTTCTCGAACCCGTAGGGTCCGCACGCTTAAGGTTTCGATGACAGTTATATTATGAGTTTATGAGTTTTGATGTACCGAAGGAGTTCGCAGTCCCGGATGAGATCGGGGACATGACGAGGAGTCTCGAAATGGTCGAGACGTAAAGATCGATATATTGGACGACTATATTCGGACATCGGAAAGGTTCCGAGTGATTCGGGTAATTTCGGGAGTACCGGGGAGTTATGGGAATTCGTATAGGACCTTAATGGGCCATACGGGAAAGGAGAGAAAGGCCTCAAAGGGTGGCCGCACCCCTCCCCATGGGCTGGTCCGAATTGGACTAGGGAGGGGGGGCCTTCCTTCCTTCTCCTTTTCCCTTCCCTTTCCTTCCCTCCAACTCCTACTACATGGAAGGGCTCCTAGTTCTACTAGGAAAGGGGGAATCCTACTCCCGGTGGGAGTAGGACTTCCCTAGGGCGCGCCATAGAGAAGGACGGCCCTCCCCCTCCTCCACTCCTTTATATACGGGGGCAGGGGGCATCCCAAAGAAACAACAATTGATCTCTTGATCTCTTAGCCGTGTGCGGTGCCCCTCTCCACCATAATCCACCTCGGTCATATCGTAGCGGTGCTTAGGCGAAGCCCTGCGTCGGTAGAACATCATTATCGTCACCACGCCGTCGTGCTGACGGAACTCTCCCTCAAGGCTCGGCTGGATCGGAGTTCAAGGGATGTCATCGAGTTGAACGTGTGCAGAACTTGGAGGTGCCGTGCGTTCGGTACTTGATCGGTCGGATCATGAAGACGTACGACTACATCAACCGCGTTGTGCTAACACTTCCGCCTTCGGTCTACGAGGGTACGTAGACAACACTCTCCCCTCTCGTTGCTATGCATCACCATGATCTTGCGTGTGCACAGGAAATTTTTGAAATTACTACGTTGCCCAACAGTGGCATCCGAGCCAGGTTTTATGCGTTGATGTAATATGCACGAGTAGAACACAAGTGAGTTGTGGGCGATATAAGTCATACTGCTTACCAGCATGTCACACTTTGGTTCGGCGGTATTGTTGGATGAAGCGGCCCAGACCGACATTACGCGTACGCTTACGCGAGAGTGGTTTTACCGCCGTGCTATGCACACAGGTGACTAGCGGGTGTTAGTTTCTCCAACTTTAGTTGAACCGAGTGTGGCTACGCCCGGTCCTTGATAAGGTTAAAACAGCACTAACTTGACAAACTATCATTGTGGTTTTTGATGCGTAGGTAAGAACGGTTCTTGCTCAGCCCGTAGCAGCCACGTAAAATTTGCAACAACAAAGTAGAGGACATCTAACTTGTTTTTGCAGGGCATGTTGTGATGTGATATGGTCAAGACATGATGAGATATAAGTTGTTGTATAAGATGATCATGTTTTGTTGAAGTTATCGGCAACTGGCAAAAGCCTTATGGTTGTCTCTTTATTGCATAAGATGCAAGCGCCAAATAATTGCTTTACAATTATCGCTATGCGATAGCAATAGTTGCAAGAGCAATAGTTGGCGAGACGACCATGTGACGACACATTGATATAGATCAAGATGATGGAGATCATGGTGTCATGCCGGTGACGATGGAAATCATGACGATGTTTTGGAGATGGACATCAAAGGCACAAGATGATGATGGCCATATCATGTCACATATTTTGATTGCATGTGATGTTTATCTTTTATGCATCTTATCTTGGTTTAATTGACAGTAGCATTATAAGATGATCTCTCACTAAATTTCAAGATAAAAGTGTTCTCCCTGAGTATGCACCGTTGCCAAAGTTCGTCGTGCCCAGACACCACATGATGATCGGGTGTGATAAGCTCTACGTCCATCTACAACGGGTGCAAGCCAGTTTTGCACACGTAGAATACTCAGGTTAAACTTGACGAGCCTAGCATATGCAGATATGGCCTCGGAACACTGAGACTGAAAGGTCGAGCGTGAATCATATAGTAGATATGATCAACATAGCGATGTTCACCATTGAAAACTACTCCATTTCACGTGATGATCGGTTATGATTTAGTTGATTTGGATCACGTGATCACTTAGAAGATTAGAGGGATGTCTTTCTAAGTGGGAGTTCTTAAGTAATATGATTAATTGAACTTAAATTTATCATGAACTTAGTCCTGGTAGTATTAGCATATCTATGTTGTAGATCAATAGCTCGCGTTTAGCTCCCCTGTTTTATTTTTGATATGTTCCTAGAGAAAACTAAGTTGAAAGATGTTAGTAGCAATGATGCGGATTGGATCCGGGATCTGAGGTTTATCCTCATTGCTGCACAGAAGAATTATGTCCTTAATGCACCGCTAGGTGACAGACCTATTGCAGGAGCAGATGCAGACGTCATGAACGTTTGGCTAGCTCAATATGATGACTACTTGATAGTTTAGTGCACCATGCTTAACAGCTTAGAATCGGGACTTCAAAGACGTTTTGAACGTCATGGATCATATGGATGTTCCAGGAGTTGAAGTTAATATTTCAAGCAAATACCCGAGTTGAGAGATATGAAGTCTCCAACAAGTTCTATAGCTAAAAGATGGAGGAGAATAGCTCAAGCAGTGAGCATGTGTTCAGATTGTCTGGGTACTACAATCGCTTGAATCAAGTGGGAGTTAATCTTCCAGATAAAATAGTGATTGACAGAATTCTCTAGTCACCATCACCAAGTTAGTAGAACTTCGTGATGAACTATAGTATGCAAGGGATGATGAAAACGATTCCCGAGCTTTTCATGATGATGAAATCGATGAAGGTAGAAATCAAGAAAGAGCATCAAGTGTTGATGATTAACAAGACCACTAGTTTCAAGAAAAGGGCAAAGGGAAAGAAAGGGAACTTCAAGAAGAACGGCAAGCAAGTTGCTGCTCAAGTGAAGAAGCCCAAGTCTGGTCCTAAGCCTGAGACTAAGTGCTTCTACTGCAAAGGGACTGGCATTGGAAGCAGAATTGCCCCCCAGTATTTGGCGGATAAGAAGGATGGCAAAGTGAACAAAGGTATATTTGATATACAGATTATTGATGTGTATTTTACTAGTGTTCGTAGCAACCCCTCGGTATTTGATACTGGTTCAGTTGCTAAGAGTAGTAACTCGAAACGGGAGTTACAGAATGAACAGAAACTAGTTAAGGGTGAAGTGACGATGTGTGTTGGAAGTGGTTCCAAGATTGATATGATCATGATCGCACACTCTCTATACTTTCGGGATTAGTGTTGAACCTAAATAAGTGTTATTTGGTGTTTGCGTTGAGCATGAATATGATTTGATCATGTTTATTGCAATACGGTTATTCATTTAAGTAAGAGAATAAATTGTTGTTCTGTTTACATGAATAAAACCTTCTATGGTCATACACCCAATGAAAATGGTTTGTTGGATCTCGATTGTGGTGATACACATTCTCATAATATTGAATCCAAAAGATGCAAAGTTAATAATGATAGTGCAACTTATTTGTGGCACTGCCGTTTAGGTCATATTGGTGTAAAGCGCATGAAGAAAATCCATGCTGATGGGCTTTTGGAATCACTTGATTTGAATCAGTTGATGCTTGCGAACCGTGCCTCATGGGCAAGATGACTAAGACTCCGTTCTCCGGAACAATGGAGCAAGCAACTGACTTATTGGAAATAATACATACTGATGTATGCAGTCCGATGAACGTTGAGGCTCGCGGTGGGTATCGTTATTTTCTGACCTTCACAGATGATTTGAGCAGATATGGGTATATCTACTTGATGAAACATAAGTCTGAAACATTTGAAAAGTTCAAAACACTTCAGAGTGAAGTGGAAAATCATCATGACAAGAAAATAAAGTTTCTATGATCTGATCGTAGAGACAAATATTTGAGTTACGAGTTTGGCCTTCAGTTAAAACAATGTGAAATAGTTTCACTACTCACGCCACCTGGAACACCATAGTGTAATGGTGTGTCCGAACATCATAACCGTACTTTATTAGATATGGTGCTATCTATGATGTCTCTTACCTATCTACCACTATCGTTTTGGGGTTATGCGTTAGAGACAGGTACATTCACGTTAAATAGGGGACCATCTAAATCCTTGAGACGACACCGTATGAACTATGGTTTGGCAAGAAACCTAAGCTGTTGTTTCTTAAAGTTTGAGGTTGCAATGCTTATGTGAAAAAGTTTCAACCTGATAAGCTCAAACCCAAATCGGAGAAGTGCGTCTTCATAGGATACCCAAAAGAAAATGTTGGTACACCTTCTATCACAGATCCGATGACAAGATATTCATTGCTGAGAATGGATCCTTTCTAGAGAAGGAGTTTCTCTCGAAAGAAGTGAGTGGGAGGAAAGTAGAACTTGATGAGGTAACTGTACCTGCTCCCTTATTGGAAAGTAGTTCATCACAGAAATCTGTTCCTGTGACTACTACACCAATTAGTGAGGAAGCTAATGATGATGATCATGTAACTTCAGATCAAGTTACTACCGAAACCTCGTAGGTAAACCAGAGTGAGATCCGCACCAGAGTGGTATGGTAATCCTGTTTTGGAGGTCATGTTACTTGACCATGACGAGCCTACGAACTATGAAGAAGCGATGATGAGCCCAGATTCCGCGAGATGGCTTGAGGCCATGAAATCTGAGATGAGATCCATGTATGAGAACAAAGTATGGACTTTGATTGACTTGCCCAATGATACGCGAGCCATTGAGATTAAATGGATCTTCAAGAGGAAGATGGACGCTGATAGCAGTGTTACTATCTACAAAGCTAGAATTATCGCAAAAAGGTTTTCGACAAGTTCAAGGTGTTGACTACGATGAGAGTTTCTCAATCGTATCTATGCTTAAGTCTGTCCGAATCATGTTAGCAATTGCCGCATTTTATGAAATCTGGCAAATGGATAAACAAAACTGCATTCCTTAATGGAATTATTAAAGAATAGTTGTATATGATGCAACCAGAAGGTTTTGTCGATCCTAAAGGTACTAACAAAATATGCAAGCTCCAGCGATCCATCTATGGACTGGTGCAAGCATCTCGGAGTTGGAATATATGCTTTGATAAGTTGATCAAAGCATATAGTCTTATACAGACTTGCGATGAAGCCTGTATTTACAAGAAAGTGAGTGGGAGCACTACAACATTTCTGATAAGTATATGTGAATGACATATTGTTGATCGGAGATAATGTAGAATTATTCTGCAAAGCATAAAGGAATGTTTGAAAGGAATTTTTCAAAGAAAGACCTCGGTAAAGCTGCTTACATATTGAGCATCAAGATCTATAGAGATAGATCGAGACGCTTGATAAGTTTTTCAATGAGTACATACCTTGACGAGATTTTGAAGTAGTTCAAAATGGAACAGTCAAAGAAGGAGTTCTTGCCTGTGTTACAAGGTGTGAAGTTGAGTAAGACTCAAAACCCGACCACGACAGAAGATAGAGGGAGAATGAAAGTCATTCCCTATGCCTCAGCCATAGATTCTATAAAGTATGCCATGTTGTGTACTAGACCTATTGTATACCCTGCCCCGAGTTTAGCAAGGGAGTACAACAGTGATCTAGGAGTAGATCACTAGACATTGGTCAAAATTATCCTTATGGATTAAGGATATGTTTCTCGATTATGGAAGTGACAAAAGGTTCGTCGTAAAGGGTTACGTCGATGCAAATTTTGACACTGATCAAGATGACTCTAAATATCAATCTGGATACATATTGAAAGTGGGAGCAATTAGCTAGAGTAGCTCCGTGCAGAGCATTGTTCACATAGAAATTTTCAAAATACTTACGGATCTGAATGTGGCAGACTCGTTGACTAAACTTCCCTCACAAGCAAAACATGATCACACCTTAGTACTCTTTGGGTGTTAATCACATAGCGATGTGAACTAGATTATTGACTCTAGTAAACCCTTTGGGTGTTGGTCACATGTCGATGTGAACTATGGGTGTTAATCACATGGTGATGTGAACTATCGGTATTAAATCACATGGCAGTGTGAACTAGATTATTGACTCTAGTGCAAGTGGGAGACTGAAGGAAATATGCCCTAGAGGCAATAATAATGTTATTATTTATTTCCTTATATCATGATAAATGTTTATTATTCATACTAGAATTGTATTAACCGGAAACATAATACATGTGTGAATACATAGACAAACAGAGTGTCACTAGTATGCCTCTACTTGACTAGCTCGTTGATCAAAGACGGTTATGTTTCCTAACCATAGACATGAGTTGTCATTTGATTAATGGGATCACATCATTAGGAGAATGATGTGATTGACTTGACCCATTCCGTTAGCATAGCACTTGATCGTTTAGTTTGTTGCTATTGCTTTCTTCATGACTTATACATGTTCCTATGACTATGAGATTATGCAACTCCCGTTTACCGGAGGAACACTTTGTGTGCTACCAAACGTCACAAGGTAACTGGGTGATTATAAAGGTGCTCTACAGGTGTCTCCAAAGGTACTTGTTGGGTTGGCGTATTTCGAGATTAGGATTTGTCACTCCGATTGTCGGAGAGGTATCTCTGGGCCCTCTCGGTAATGCACATCACCTAAGCCTTGCAAGCATTGCAACTAATGAGTTAGTTGCGAGATGATGTATTACGGAACGAGTAAAGAGACTTGCCGATAACGAGATTGAACTAGGCATTGAGATACCGACGATCGAATCTCGGGCAAGTAACATACCGATGACAAAGGGAACAACGTATGTTGTTATGCAGTCTGACTGATAAAGACCTTTGTAGAATATGTGGGAGCCAATATGAGCATCCAGGTTCCGCTATTGGTTATTGACCGGAGACGTGTCTCGGTCATGTCTATATTGTTCTCGAACCCATAGGGTCCACACGCTTAAGGTTTTGATGACAGTTATATTATGAGTTTTGATGTACCGAAGGAGTTCGGAGTCCCGGATGAGATCGGGGACATGACGAGGAGTCTCAAAATGGTCGAGATGTAAAGATCGATATATTGGACGACTATATTCGGACATCGGAAAGGTTCCGAGTGATTCGGGTATTTTCGGGAGTACCAGGGTGTTACGGGAATTCGTATTGGGCCTTAATGGGCCATACGGGAAACGAGAGAATGGCCTCAAAGGGTGGCCGCACCCCTCCCCATGGGCTGGTCCGAATTGGACTAGGGAGGGGGGGCTCCCCCTTCCTTCCTTCTCCTTTTCACTTCCCTTTCCTTCCCTCCAACTCCTACTACATGGAAGGGCTCCTAGTTCGACTAGGAAAGGGGAATCCTACTCCCGGTGGGAGTAGGACTTCCCTAGGGCGCGCCATAGAGAAGGCCGGCCGTCCCCCTCCTCCACTCCTTTATATACGGGGGCAGGGGGCACCCCAAAGAAACAACAATTGATATCTTGATCTCTTAGCCGTGTGCGATGCCCCTCTCCACCATAATTCACCTCGGTCATATCGTAGCGGTGCTTACGCGAAGCCCTGCGTCGGTAGAACATCATTATCGTCACCACGCCGTCGTGCTGACAGAACTCTCCCTCAGAGCTCGGCTGGATCGGAGTTCGAGGGACGTCATCGAATTGAACGTGTGCAGAACTCGGAGGTGCCGTGCGTTCGGTACTTGATCGGTCGGATCATGAAGACGTACGACTACATCAACCGCGTTGTGCTAACGCTTCCGCTTTCGGTTTACGAGGGTACGTAGACAACACTCTCCCCTCTCGTTGATATGCATCACCATTATCTTGCGTGTGCGTAGGAAATTTTTGAAATTACTATGTTCCCCAACAACTCATGATTCGGAAATTGTTAGAATACTTTATGTGCTTCACTTATATCTTTTGAGTGATATAGTTTTTGCTCTAGTGCTTCACTTATATCTTTTAGAGCACGTTGGTAGATTTGTTTTATAGAAACCATTGTTCTCTCACGCTTCACTTAGATTATTTTGAGAGTCCTACAAAACAACATGGTAATTTCCTTTAATTATGTTAGGCATTCAAGATTAATAATCAAATTTTCTTATGAGTGTGTTGAATACTATGAGAAGTTTGAAACTTGATAATTGTTTTGTGATATGGAGATGGTGATATTAGAGTCATGCTAGTTGAGTAGTTGTGAATTTGAGAAATGCTTGTGTTGAAGTTTGTGATTCCCGTAGCATGCATGTATGGTGAACCGTTATGTTAAGAAGTCGGAGCATGATGTATTTATTGATTGTCCTCCTTATGAGTGGTGGTCGGGGATGAGCGATGGTATTTTCCTACCAATCTATCCCCCTAGGAGCATGCACGTAGTACTTTGCTTCGATAACTAATACATTTTTGCAACAAGTATGTGAGTTCTTTATGACTAATGTTGAGCCCATGGATTATACGCACTCTCACCCTTCCATCATTGCTAGCCTCTCTAATACCGTGCACCTTTCGTCGGTATCATACACCCACCATATACATTCCTCAAAATAGCCACCATACCTACCTATCATGGCATTTCCATAACCATTCCGAGATATATTGCCATGCAACTTTCCATTGTTCCATTTACTATGACATGCTCCATCATTGTCATATTGCTTCGCATGATCATGTAGTTGACATTTTAGTTATGGCAAAGCCACCATTCATAATTCTTTCATATAAGTCACTCACGCATCATTGCTATCCCGGTACACCGTCGGAGGCATTCATATAGAGTCATACTTTGTTCTAGTATCGAGTTGTAATCATTGAGTTGTAAATAAATAGAAGTGTGATGATCATCATTCAAAGAGTATTGTCCCATAAAAAGAGAAAGGCCAAATAAAAAAAGGCCCAAAAAGAATAAATAAAAAGAGGCAATACTACTATCCTTTTTTCCACACTTGTGCTTCAAAGTAGCACCATGATCTTCATGATAGAGAGTCTCCTATGCTATCACTTTCATATACTAGTGGGAATTTTCATTATAGAACTTGGCTTGTATATTCCAACGATGGGCTTCCTCAAATGCCCTAGGTCTTGTGAGCAAGAAAGTTGGATGCACACCCACTTAGTTTCTTTTTGTTGAGCTTTCATATACTTATAGCTCTAGTGCATCCTTTGCATGGCAATCCCTACTCACTCACATTGATATCTATTGATGGGCATCTCCATAGCCCGTTGATACGCCTAGTTGATGTGAGACTATCTTCTCCCTTTTTGTCTTCTCCACAACCACCATTCTATTCCACCTATAGTGCTATGTCCATGGCTCACGCTCATGTATTGCGTGAAGATTGAAAAAGTTTGAGAACACCAAAAGTATGAAACAATTGCTTGGCTTGTCATTGGGGTTGTGCATGATTTGAATACTTTGTGTGGTGAAGATGGAGCATAGCCAAACTATATGATTTTGTAGGGATAACTTTCTTTGGCCATGTTATTTTGAAGAGACATAATTGCTTAGTTAGTATGCTTGAAGTATTATTATTTCTATGTCAATATTAAACTTTTGTCTTGAATCTTTCAGATCTAAATATTCATACCACAATTAAGAGAATTATATTGAAATTATGCCAAGTAGCATTCCACATCAAAAATTCTGTTTTTATCATTTACCTACTTGAGGACGAGCAGGAATTAAGCTTGGGGATGCTTGATACGTCTCCAACGTATCTATAATTTTTTATTGTTCCATGCTATATTATATCCTGTTTTGGACATGATTGGGCTTTATTATACGCTTTTATATTATTTTTGGGACTAACCTATTAACCGGAGGCCCAGAATTGCTGTTTTTTTGCCTATTTTAGGGTTTCGCGGAAAAAGAATATCAAACGGAGTCCAAACGGAATGAAACCTTCGGGAATGTGATTTTTGGAACGAACATGATCCAGAGGACTTGGACCCTACGTCAAGCAATCAACGAGGAAGGCACGAGGTAGGGGGCGCGCCTACCCCCTCCCCCCACGCGTGCCCTCCACCCTCGTGGGGCCCACATTGCTCCACCAACGTACTCCTTCCTCCTATATATACCTGCGTACCCCCAAACTACCTGATACGGAGCCAAAACCCTAATTCCACCGCTGTAACTTTCTGTATCCACGAGATCCCATCTTGGAGCCTTTTCCAGAGCTCCGCCGAAGGGGGTGTCGATCATGGAGGGCTTCTACATCAACACCATAGCCTCTCCAATGAAGTGTGAGTAGTTTACTTCAGACCTACAGGTCCATAGTTATTAGCTAGATGGCTTCTTCTCTCTTTTTGGATCTCAATACCAATTTCCCCCCCCCCTCTCTTGTGGAGATCTATTCGATGTAATCTTCTTTTGCGGTGTGTTTGTTGAGATCGATGAATTGTGGGTTTATGATCAAGTTTATCCATGAACAATATTTGAATCTTCTCTGAATTCTTTTATGTATGATTGGTTATCTTTGCAAGTATCTTCAAATTATCAGTTTGGTTTGGCCTACTAGATTGATCTTTCTTGCAATGGGAGAAGTGCTTAGCTTTGGGTTCAATCTTGCGGTGTCCTTTCCCAGTGACAGTAGGGGCAACAAGGCACGTATTGTATTGTTGCCATCGAGGATAACAAGATGTGGTTTGTATCATATTGCATGAGTTTATCCCTCTACATCATGTCATCTTGCTTAAAGCGTTACTCTGTTCTCTTGAACTTAATACTCTAGATGCATGCTGGATAGCGGTCGATGTGTGGAGTTATAGTAGTAGATGCAGGTAGCAGTCGGTCTACTTGTCTCGGACGTGCCGCCTATATACATGATCATACCTAGATATTCTCATAACTATGCTTAATTTTGTCAATTGCTCAACAGTAATTTGTTCACTCACCATAATACTTATGCTCTCGAGAGAAGCCTCTAGTGAAACCTATGGCCCCCGGGTCTATTTTCCATCATATTAATCTTCCAATACGTAGTTATTTCCTTTGCCATTTATTTTACTTGCATCTTTCATTCCCTTTATCATAAAAATACCAAAAATATTATCTTATCATATCTATCAGATCTCACTCTCGTAGGTGACCGTGAAGGGATTGACAACCCCTTTATCGCAATGGTTGCGAGGAGTTTATTTGTTTGTGTAGGTGCGAGGGACTCGTGCGTGGCCTCCTACTGGATTGATACCTTGGTTCTCAAAAACTGAGGGAAATACTTATGCTGCTCTACTGCATCATCCTTTCCTCTTCAAGGTAAAACCAACGCAGTGCTCAAGAGGTATCAATGAGCACCTAATATATGTGGATGAAGTTTGTGGATTGTTTAAGCTTGCAGGTATGGCCGGTGATGTTATCATGAAGAAGGTCTTCCCTTTATCTTTGGAGGGAGATGCATTGACATAGTATAGGCTATGTGATGATATGGGATCATG
This sequence comes from Triticum aestivum, assembly GCF_018294505.1. Lineage (NCBI taxonomy): Eukaryota > Viridiplantae > Streptophyta > Magnoliopsida > Poales > Poaceae > Triticum > Triticum aestivum. Next base: position 45,322,430 of record NC_057800.1, read on the forward strand.
GAACTACAAACAATTGAAATTGGAATTTCATCAGAAGTTTTATCCTATGCATCTTGTTCATCGTGATCATAATTATATATATATAATTTTTGGCCTCGCGAAGTAGAAAGCGTCGCTCAAGCTTGGGGGAGGCTTAAATCAATGTTATATTCATGCCCCAATCATGAGCTCTCAAGAGAAATGATTATTCAAAAAATTTATGCTCGGCTTTCTAGTAACAATCGCACCATGCTCGATACTTCTTGTGTTGGCTCTTTTATGATGAAGACTATTGAATTCAAATAGGATTTATTGGAAAGAATTAAACGCAACTCTGAAGATTGGGATCTCGACGAAGGTAAGGAGTCAAGTATGACACCTAAGTTTGATTGTGTTAAATATTTTATGGATATCGATGTTTTCTGTAAATTTAGCACTAAATATGGACTTGACTCTGAGATAGTAGCTTCTTTCTGTGAATCTTTTGCAACTCATGTTGATCTCCCTAAGGAGAAGTGATTTAAATATCATCCTCCCATAGAAGTAAAAGTAGTTGCACCTATTAAAGTTGAAGAAAAGACTATCACTTATAATGATCCTACTGTTCCTGCTGCTTATGTTGAGAAACTACCTTTTCCTGTTAGGATAAAAGATCATGCTAAAGCTTCAACTGTGGTTCATAAAAGCAATATTAGAACCTATACACCTCATGAGCAAGTTAAAGTTGAACCTAATATTGCTATTGTTAAGGATCTCTTGGCTGATAATATTGATGGGCATGTTATTTATTTCTGTGATGAAACGGCTAGAATTGCTAAACCTTGTGCTAAAGATAAACATAGACTTGTGGTAGGCATGCCTGTTATTTCTGTTAAAATAGGAGATCATTGTTATCATGGCTTGTGTGATATGGGTGCTAGTGCTAGTGCAATACCTATTGACAATACCTATTGACTTATACAAAGAAATTATGGATGATATTGCACCTACTGAGTTAGAAGATATTGATGTCACAATTAAACTTGCCGATAGAGATACTATTTCACCAATTGGGATTGTTAGAGATGTTGAAGTCTTGTGTGGGAACACTAAATATCCTGCTGATTTTCTTGTTCTTGGTTCCCCACAAGATAGCTTTTTTCCCATTATATTTGGTAGACCCTTCTTAAACACTGTTAATGCTAGGATAGACTGCAAAAAGGATGTTGTTACTGTTGGTTTAGGTGATATGTCTCATGATTTCAACTTTTCTAAATTTCGTAGACAACACCGTGAAGAGGAATTGCCTAGTAAAGATGAAATTATTGGTCTTGCTTCTATTTCCATACCTCCTAGTGATCCTTTATAACAATATTTGCTAGACCATGAAAATGATATGTTTATGAATGAAAGAAGGGAAATAGATGAGGTGTTCTTTAAACAGGGGCCTATTCTGAAACACAACTTGCCTATTGAAATCTTAGGGGATCCTCCTCCACCCAAGGGTGATCCCGTGTTTGAGCTTAAACCATTTCCTGATACTATTAAATATGCTTATCTTGATGAAAAGAAGATATATCCTGTTATTATTAGTGCTAACCTTTCAGAGGAGGAAGAACAATTATTGAAAACTCTGAAGAAGCATCGTGCTGCTATTGGATATACTCTTGATGATCTTAAGGGCATTAGTCCCACTCTATGTCAACACAAAATAAATTTGGAAAAAGATGCCAAACTAGTTATTGATCACCAATGACGAATGAATCCTAAGATGAAAGAAGTGGTAAGAAAAGAAATACTAAAGCTCTTTGAGGCAGGTATAATTTATCCCGTTGCTAATAGTCGATGGGTAAGTCCTGTCCATTGTGTTCCTAAGAAGGGAGGTATTACTGTTGTTCCTAATGATAAAGATGAATTGATTCCGCAAAGAATTATTACAGGTTATAGGATGGTAATTGATTTCCGTAAATTAAATAAGGCTACTAAAAAAGATCATTACCCCTTACCTTTTATTGATCAAATGCTAGAAAGATTATCCAAACATACACATTTTTGCTTTCTAGATGGTTATTCTGGTTTCTCTCAAATACCTGTATCAGCTGATGATCAATCTAAGACCACGTTTACTTGCCCTTTTGGTACTTTTGCTTATAGACGTATGCCTTTTGGTTTATGTAATGCACCTACTACCTTTCAAAGATGCATGATGGTTATATTTTCTGATTTTTGTGAAAAGATATGTGAGGTATTCATGGATGATTTCTCCGTTTATGGATCCTCTTTTGATGATTGCTTAAGCAACCTTGATTGAGTTTTGCAGAGATGTGAAGAAACTAACCTTGTCTTGAATTGGGAGAAATGCCACTTTATGGTTAATGAAGGTATTGTCTTGGAGCACAAAATTTCTGAAAGGGGCATTGAAGTTGATAAAGCTAAAGTTGATGCTATTGAAAAGATGCCATGTCCCAAGGACATCAAAGGTATAAGAAGTTTCCTTGGTCATGCCGGCTTTTATAGGAGGTTCATTAAGGACTTCTCAAAAATTTCTCGGCCTCTGACTAATTTATTACAAAAAGATATACCATTCGTCTTTGATGATGACTATGTAGAAGCATTTGAAACAATTAAGAATGCATTAATCTCTGCACCTATCGTTCAGCCACCTGATTGGAATTTACCTTTTGAAATTATGTGCGATGCTAGTGATTATGCTGTAGGTGATATTCTAGGGCAAAGAGTTGATAAGAAACTAAATGTTATTCAATATGCTAGTAAAACTCTAGACAATGCCCAGAGAAATTATGCTACTACTGAAAAAGAATTCTTAGCAGTTGTATTTGCTTGTGATAAGTTCATACCTTATATTGTTGATTCTAAAGTAACTATTCACACGGATCATGCTGCTATTAAATATCTTATGGAAAATAAAGATGCTAAACCTAGACTTATTAGATGGGTTCTCTTGCTACAAGAATTTGATTTGCATATTATTGATAGAAAGGGAGCTGAGAACCCTGTTGTAGACAACTTGTCTAGGTTAGAGAATGTTCTTGATGACCCACTACCTATTGATGATAGCTTTCCTGATGAACAATTAAATGTCATAAATGCTTCTCACACTGCTCCATGGTATGTTGATTATGCTAATTACATTGTTGCTAAGTTTATACCACCTAGTTTCACATACCAACAAAAGAAAAAGTTTTTCTATGATTTACGACATTACTTCTGGGATGACCCACACCTTTATAAAGAAGGAGTAGATGGTGTTATTAGACGTTGTGTACATGAGCATGAACATGAATAGATCCTACGCAAGTGTCACTCCGAAGCTTATGGAGGACACCACGCTGGAGATAGAACTGCACATAAGGTATTGCAATCCAGTTTTTAATGGCCTACTCTCTTCAAGGATGCACGTAAGTTTGTCTTATCTTGTGATGAATGTCAAAGAATTGGTAATATTAGTAGACGTCAAGAAATGCCTATGAATTATTCACTTATTATTGAACCATTTGATGTTTGGGGCTTTGATTATGTGGGACTTTTTCCTGCCTCTAATGGATATACACATATTTTAGTTGATGTTGATTACGTTACTAAGTGGGTAGAAGCTATTCCAACTAGTAGTGCTGATCATAACACCTCTATTAAGATGCTTAAAGAAGTTATTTTTCCAAGGTTTGGAGTCCCTAGATATTTAATAACTGATGGTGGTTCACATTTTATTCATGGTGCTTTCCATAAAATGCTTGCTAAGTATGATGTTAATCATAGAATTGCATCTCCTTATCACCCACGGTCTAGTGGTCAAGTAGAATTGAGTAATAGAGAACTCAAATTAATTTTGCAAAAGACTGTTAATAGATCTAGAAAGAATTGGTCCAAGAAACTTGATGATGCATTATGGGCCTATAGAACTGCATATAAAAATCCTATGGGTATGTCTCCGTATAAAATGGTTTATGGAAAAGCATGTCACTTACCTCTCGAACTAGAACATAAGCATATTGGGCTATTAAAGAGATCAACTATGATTTCAAACTTGCCGGTGAGAAAAGGTTATTTGACATTAGCTCACTTGATGAATGGAGAACCCAAGCCTATGAGAATGCCAAATTGTTTAAAGAAAAATTTAAAAGATGGCATGACAAAAGCATACAAAAGCGTGAGTTTAATGTAGGTGACTATGTATTGTTATACAACTCTCGTTTAAGATTTTTTGCAGGAAAACTTCTCTCTAAATGGGAAGGTCCTTACATTATCAAGGAGGTCTATCGTTTCGGTGACATAAAAATCAACAACTTCGAAGGCACAAATCCGAAGGTGGTGAACGGTCAAAGAATCAAACATTATATCTCAGGTAATCCTATAAATATTGAAACCAATGTTATTGAAACCGTAACCCCGAAGGAATACATAAGGAACACTTTCCGGAACGTTTCAGACTCCTAAAAGGAATAGGTACGTGGTACGGTAAGTAAACCGACTCCAAAACAGTTCTAATGGCAATTTTTCTCCGTTTTGGAATATTTAGAAAAATGGAAAAATAAGAAGTAGTACGAGAAGGACACAAGGGCTCCACGAGGGTGGAGGGCGTTCCCTACCCCCTGGGCGCGCCCCCCTGCCTCGTGGGCACTTCGTGCGCTCTCCGGACTCCATTTTCTTGCACGTTACGTATTTTGGTCGGTAAAAATTCATTATATAATCTCCTGAATGTTTTGACTCCTGTATCACACAATTGTCCTCTGTTTGTGTTTCGAGTTGTTGCTGCTGCAGATTAGAGCAAGATGTCTTCTCAAGAGTCAGTCAGGGAGGGCCGGGTGTCTCATCCGGCATCGAGATCAATGACAAACAGCAATGGTGACCACTTTGGGCCAGCAACGAAGGAAGAGATGGAGGCTGGTTTGAAGAGGATATATGCCATGGAGGAGGACTAAGAAGTCACTTCTCGCTTCTGAGCTGGGTTCACAATGGGGGAACTACAGAGCTCGGCTATCCCAAACTCGGTTATCCCTTCCAATGTTAGATTTCTTTCTTATGAAAATATGAAGAAGAGTGTCACTTGTTCTCCCGCAGCTATGCAACACCCTTGGGTGCAAGGAGCTTTGGCCGTTACAGGAAAGCTTCGAAAGGAAATAATGGACCTCAAGCAGCATGTCAATAAGCTCGAGGAGGAGAATCGTATCCTGAGGGGAATCATCGCCAAGAATATCACATCACCATCCCCAAAAAAGGAGACATAATCATATGAGTATAGGCACTCCCCTTGGCAACTGCCAAGCTTGGGGGAGGTGCCCCAGTATTGTATCACCATCACTTTTATCTTTACCGTCTTTCTTAGTTCGATTCTTTTAGTAATATCTTGATCTAGTAGGATAAAGTTTTTGGTATGATCTAGTTTTGAGTTTTGCTTTCTGATCCCTCTATGTAATCGAGTCTGTGAGCTATATAATAAAGATTAGTGTTGAGTCAAGGGCTTGATTATTTTGCTATGATCTTGAGGGAATAAAATAAAAGAGAAGAATAAAAAGAAACAAAGAGATCATATGGATATTATGGAGAGTAATGAGCTCACATATAAAGAGTATGATGAATAAAAGTTGTTGAGAGTTGACAAACATAGTTCTGGTCATCGTTGAAATTAATAGGAAGTAATAAAGAAAGAGAGGCCTTCACATATAAATACACTATTTTGGACATCTTTTATGATTGTGAGCACTCATTAAAATATGACATGCTAAAGAGTTGACGTTGGACAAGGAAGACAATGTAATGGCTTATGTTTTCTTACATCTGAGATAAATTATATTGTCATGGATCATCCAACATGATTGAGCTTGCCTTTCCCCTCATGCTAGCCAAATTCTTTGCACCAAGTAGAGATACTACTTGTGCTTCCAAATATCCCTAAACCCAGTTTTGCCATGAGAGTCCACTATATCTACATATGGATTGAGTAAGATCCTTCAAGTAAGTTGTCATCGGTGCAAGCAATAAAAATTGCTCTCTAAATATGTATGACTTATTAGTGTGGGAGAAAATAAGCTTTATACGATCTTGTGATATGGAAGAAATAAAAGCGACGGACTTCATAATAAAGGTCCATATCATAAGTGGCAATATAAAGTGACGTTCTTTCGCATTAAGATTTTGTTCATCCAACCATAAAAGAGCATGACAACCTCTGCTTCCCTCTGCGAAGGGCCTATCTTTTACTTTTATCTCCCACCTTACATAAGAGTCATGGTGATCTTCACCTTTCCTTTTACATTTTATCTTTTGGCAAGCACAATATGTTGGAAAGATCCTGGTATATATGGCTAATTGGATGTGAGTTTTCATGAACTATTATTGTTGACATTACCCTTGAGGTAAAACGTTGGGAGGCAAAACTATAAGCCCCTATCTTTCTCTGTGTCCGATTAAAACTCCATACCCATAAGTATTGCGTGAGTGTTAGCAATTGTGAAAGACTATATGATGGTTGAGTATGTGGACTTGCTGAAAAGCTCTTATATTGACTCTTTCCTATGTTATGATAAATTGCAATTGCCTCAATGACTAAGATTAGAATTTGTTGGTTCTCAATGAAGTTTATGATTCATACTTGAAATTGTGATTGAATTATTACTATAGCATAAGAGATCATATGACAATAATTATATAAGCTGTTGTTCTAAGAATGATGATGATGCCCTCATGTCCGTATTTTATTTTTATCGACACCTCTATCTCTAAACATGTGGACATATTTTTCGATTTCGGCTTCCGCTTGAGGACAAGCGAGGTCTAAGCTTGGGGGAGTTGATACGTCCATTTTGCATCATGCTTTTATATCGATATTTATTGTATTATGGGTTGTTATTACACATTATGTCACAATACTTATGCCTATTCTCTCTTATTTTACAAGTTTTACATAAAGAGGGAGAATGCCGGCAGTTGGGATTCTGGGCTGGAAAAGGAGCAAATATTAGAGACCTATTCTGCACAGCTCCAAAAGTCTTGAAACTTCACGGAAGTTATTTTCAGAATATATAAAAAATACTGAGTGCAAGAAGTACCAGAGGGGGGCCACTCACCAGCCACGAGGGTGGGGGCGCCCTACCCCCTGGGCGCGCCCCCTACCTCGTGGGCCCCCTGGTGGCCCTCCGATGCCCATCTTCTACTATATGGAGTCTTTCGTTGAGGAAAAAATCATAAGCAAGCTTTCGGGACGAGACTCCGCCGCCACGAGGCGGAACCTTGGTGGAACCAATCTAGAGCTCTGGCGGAGCTGTTCTGCTGGGGAAACTTCCCTCCGGGAGGGGGAAATCATCACCAACGCTCCTCTCTTCGGGAGGGGGCCAATCTCCATCAACATCTTCACCAGCACCATCTCCTCTCAAACCCTAGTTCATCTCTTGTATCCAATTCTTGTCTTTAAGTCTGGAATTGGTACTTGTAGGGTGCTAGTAGTGTTGATTACTCCTTGTAGTTGATGCTAGTTGGTTTATTTGGTGGAAGATCATATGTTCAGATCCTATATGCATATTAATACCCCTCTTATTATGAACATGAATATGCTTTGTGAGTAGTTAAGTTTGTTCCTAAGGACATGGGAGAAGTCTTGCTATTAGTAGTCATGTGAATTTGGTATTCGTTCGATATTTTGATGAGATGTATGTTGTCTCTCCTCTAGTGGTGTTGTGTGAACGTAGACTACATGACACTTCACCATTATTTGGGCCTAGAGGAAGGCATTGGGAAGTAATAAGTAGATGATGGATTGCTAGAGTGACAGAAGCTTAAACCCTAGTTTATGTGTTGCTTCGTAAGGGGCTGATTTGGATCCATATATTTCATGCTATGGTTAGGTTTACCTTAATACTTTTGTTGTAGTTGCGGATGCTTGCAATAGAGGTTAATCATAAGTGGGATGCTTGTCCAAGTAAGGACAGTACCCAAGCACCGGTCCACCCACATACCAAACTATCAAAGTACCGAACGCGAATCATATGAACGTGATGAAAACTAGCTTGACGATAATTCCCATGTGTCCTAGGGAGCGATTTTCTCTATATAAGAGTTTGTCCAGGCTTGTCCTTTGCTTCAAAAAGGATTGGGACACCTTGCTGCACTTTATTTACTTTTGTTACTTGTTGCTCATTGCAAATTATCTTATCACTAAACTATCTATTACCTATAATTTCAGTGCTTGCAGAGAATACCTTGCTGAAAACCGCTTATCATTTCCTTCTACTCCTCGTTGGGTACACTCTTACTTATCAAAAGGACTACGATAGATCCCCTGTACTTGTGGGTCATCAGTCACCTCCATATACGCGAAACATATCCTTAGTCCTTTTCAGGTATTTCAGGATGTTATTGACCGCTCTCCAGTGATCCACTCCTGGATTACTTTGGTACCTCCCTGCTAAACTTATAGCAAGGCACACATTAGGTCTGGTACACAGCATTGCATACATGATAAAGCCTATGGCTGAAGCATAGGGAACACCTTTCATTTTCTCTCTATCTTCTGCAGTGGTCGGGCATTGAGTCTGACTCAACTTCACACCTTGTAATACAGGTAAGAACCCTTTCTTTGCCTGGTCCATTTTGAACTTCTTCAAAACATTATCAAGGTATGTGCTTTGTGAAAGTCCAATCAAGCGTCTTGATCTATCTCTATAGATCTTGATGCCCAATATATAAGCAACTTCACCGAGGTCTTTCATAGAAAAATTCTTATTCAAGTATCCTTTTATGCTATTCAGAAATTCAGTATCATTTCCGATCAACAATATGTCATCGACATATAATATCAGAAATGCTACGGAGCTCCCACTCACTTTCTTGTAAACACAGGCTTCTCCAAAAGTCTGTATAAAACCATATGATTTGATCACACTATCAAAGAGTATATTCCAACTCTGAGAGGCTTGCACCAGTCCATAAATGGATCGCTGGAGCTTGCACACTTTGTTAGCACCTTTTGGATCGACAAAACCTTCTGGTTGCATCATATACAACTCTTCTTTAAGATATTCATTAAGGAATGCAGTTTTGACATCCATTTGCCAAATTTCATAATCATAAAATGCGGAAATTGCTAACATGATTCTGACGGACTTAAGCATCGCTACGAGTGAGAAGGTCTTATCGTAGTCAACTCCTTGAACTTGTCGAAAACCGTTTGCAACAAGTCGAGCTTTGTAGACAGTAACATTACCGTCAGCGTCAGTCTTCTTCTTGAAGATCCATTTATTTTCTATGGCCTGCCGATCAACGGGCAAGTCAACCAAAGTGCATACTTTGTTCTCATACATGGATCCCATCTCAGATTTCATGGCCTCAAGCCATTTTGCGGAATCTGGGCTCATCATCGCTTCCTCATAGTTCGTAGGTTCGTCATGGTCAAGTAACATGACTTCTAGAACAGATTACCGTACCACTCTGGTGCGGATCTTACTCTGGTTGACCTACGAGGTTCGGTAGTAACTTGATCAGAAGTTTCATGATCATCATCATTAGCTTCCTCACTTACTGATGTAGGAATCACTGGAACTAATTTCAGTGATGAACTACTTTCCAATAAGGGAGAAGGTACAATTACCTCGTCAAGTTCTACTTTCCTCCCACTCACTTCTTTCGAGAGAAACTCCTTCTCTAGAAAGGATCCATTCTTAGCAACGAATATCTTGCCTTCAGATCATTGATAGAAGGTGTAACCAACAGTCTCCTTTGGGTATCCTATGAAGACACATTTCTCCGATTTGGGTTCAAGCTTATCAGGTTGAAGTTTTTTCACATAAGCATCGCAACCCCAAACTTTAATAAACGGCAACTTGGGTTTCTTGCCAAACCACAGTTCATAAGGTGTTTTCTCGATGGATTTAGATGGTTCCCTATTTAACATGAATGCAGCCATCTCTAAAGCATAACCACAAAACGATAGCGGTAAATCAGTGAGAGACATCATAGATCGCACCATTATATCTAGTAAAGTACGATTACGACGTTCGGACACACCATTACGCTGTGGTGTTCCAGGTGGCATGAGTTGCGAAACTATTCCACATTGTTTCAAATAAAGTCCAAACTCATAACTCAAATACTCACCTCCATGATCAGATCGTAGAAACCTGATTTTCTTGTTACGATGATTTTCCACTTCACTCTGAAATTCTTTGAACTTTTCAAATGTTTCAGACTTATGTTTCATCAAGTAGATATACCCATATCTGCTCAAATCATCTGTGAAGGTGAGAAAATAACTATATCCTCCGCGAGCTTCAATGTTCATTGGACCACATACATCAGTATGTATTCTTTTTGTGGTGTGTTTGTCGAGATCTAATGAATTTTGGGTTTATGATCAAGTTTATCTATGAACAATATTTGATTCTTCTCTGAATTCTTATATGCATGATTTGATATCTTTGCAAGTCTCTTCGAATTATCAGTTTGGTTTGGTCTACTAGATTGATCTTTCTTGCAATGGGAGAAGTGCTTAGCTTTGGGTTCAATCTTGTGGTGCTTGATCCCAGTGACAAAGAGGGAAACGACACATATTGTATTGTTGCCATCGAGGATAAAAAGATGGGGTTTATATCATATTGCTTGAGTTTATCCCTCTACATCATGTCATCTTGCCTAATGCATTACTCTGTTCTTATGAACTTAATACTCTAGATGCATGCTGGATAGCGGTCGATGTGTGGAGTAATAGTAGTAGATGCAGAATCGTTTTGGTCTACTTGTCACGGACGTGATGCCTATATACATGACCATGCCTAGATATTCTCATAACTATGCGCTTTTCTAGCAATTGCTCAACAGTAATTTGTTCACCCACCGTAGATTATGCTATCTTGAGAGAAGCCACAAGTGAAACCTATGGCCCCCGGGTCTATTCTCCATTATATTATTTTCCCGTCAACTAGCTATTCATGTCTTCGTTTATTTTGCAATCTTTACTTTTCAATCTATACAACAAAAATACCAAAAATAGTTATCTTATTATCTTTATCAGATCTCACTTTTGCAAGTGGCTGTGAAGGGATTGACAACCCCTTTATCGCGTTGGTTGCAAGGTTCTTGATTGTTTGTGCAGGTACGAGGGACTTGTGTGTAGTCTCCTACTGGATTGATACCTTGGTTCTCAAAAACTGAGGGAAATACTTACGCTACTTTGCTGCATCACCCTTTCCTCTTCAAGGGAAAACCAACGCATGCTCAAGAGGTAGCATGAGGCAGGATAAGCACCGCGCCTATTTTGTGAGGCTTTGGACCTGGTGGAGCAATTTGGCATTGAGGACTTGATCACGTTCCACCTGGACTTTGACCATGAGATTGTGGCTCAGTTCTTTGCCTCGGTCCACTTCCATACTGATGAGGAACGGACCTTGACGTGGATGACAAATGGACAACAGCTGACAGCCAAGTGGAAGGACTTCATGGATCTGCTACAGGTTCGTGATGAGGGGCTCAACAAGCCCATTGGTGTTCTCCCTCATGCCAACTCTAAGTCCGCCAACAAGAACAAGCTTTAGCAATGCTATGTTGAGAAGCAGCTTCCCAGTGGCAAGAAGGCATGGGTGATGAAACCATTCCTTGACATCATGTATCGGATCTTCCGCAACACCCTCTTCCATCGCATTGGTGACAAGGATAAGGTACATGCCTATCTCGTGGATATGATGCTCATCTGTGAGGAGGCGCGTCGTGTTCAGAGGCAACCACTTGATGTCTCACATATCATGTAGTGTGAGCTACGGATTGTGGTGTTCAACCGTACGGTATCCATCTATGGTCCTTACCTATTTCACCTGATCTCGAAGACTTGGGAGAAGCTCTATCCCAATGTTGAGTTTGAGGCCCCCGACTGGACCCGTCACGAGCCCATCAAGCTCCATTTCAAACCTCAGTGGGCTAACACCACTACCCATGCTGAGGCAGAGGCTTCTCGGATGGACGTGGATGAGGAGGAGATTGAGGAGGAGGAAGCGGATGTGGACAGCTCTGTTGGGTATGCTCCTCCCTCTACTAAGCCCTCATGGGCTAAGAAGCTGAAGGCCAAGATGAAGGCTTTGTTCTGTATGCAAGCCAAGGGATAGTACAGGACCCATGTTGCTTCCAAGGAGAGTCGCGCCGCGACAAGAGGATGTTGAGGATGTTTGGCGAGGAGATATCTAGTGGGTCCAAAAAGCACATCACTCTAGAGGCAGAATGGATGGCGAAGTAGGGCTACCAGTGGACTGAGTCTGAGGAGGAGACCATCCCCGCTGCCGAGACCGACGAGGACCGTGATGAGTGATTGCTCCAGCTTGAGCTACCACCTGTGTCGTAGGTGTCCTCTCTGCCTTTTTGGTGTCTCGATGCCAAAGGGGGGACTGTAGGGATTTGTGAGTCGTGTGTGTGTCGTGTATGCTTTCATTCTGTTGGACCACGTTTGCTTTGGTTTGGTTTGTCGTGAGTCGTGTTCCCTTATCATATGGTGTAAGACATATGCACTCTCTAGCGTATCTTATTGTCTTTCATGCGTAGTAGCCCGTGAGCTTATGCTATCTTGTGCTAGTTAATTTATACTCATATGTATTATCTTGCCTCTCTGTTAGTATTAGTTAATCCTTTGCAAGATTTTCCTCGTCTATAAAATATAGGGGGAGTGTTGATCCTAGTATGTATGCCGTGCAGTCCAAAGCACATCTCCAGAGTGCACACATCTAGGGGGAGCCCGTCTATATTTTATATATGTTGGTTTGCCTATGCTTTATTTATATCCCTATGTGCAAATCCCGTATTGTCATCAATCCACCAAAAGGGGGGAGATTGTTAGGGCATATTTATCCCTTAGTAGTTTTGGTGATTGATGATAATGTTTTTGCGGACTAATCGTGTGCATTGAGCATTTTAGATATATCATGTCTAGGCACAAGATGATTTGGTGCCCCTCGAAGATTATTGAAGACGGCGTTTCTCTACATTTCTTTTCGGTGGATTTGAGTCGTAGGAAAGTCGTACTATTAAGAGGGGGTCCGTGTTGGAAAGGTTTGGGTGGAATCAACACGTACACGCCTGTTCCTTTTGCACCACCTTTCCTTTGGCTCTTTGGAGCATCCTTCGTTTCTCCGAATCTCTGCAAAAGGAAAGACTTCTAGTGTTGCTGAACTGGGGCATGCGGTAGTACGGCTCCTCAGAGCGGTAGTAACGCAGGCCCCTGCGGTAGTACCGGCCTTGGGCGCGGTGCTTACGGTAGTACCGCATCTCTGACGCGGTAGTACCGTGGCCTCAGGTTGGCACAGCAGCACGAGCGGAAGTAGGGGCGGATGTAATTTTTTACATCCGCGCCCTAAGCGGTAGTACCGCTCTTGGCTTGCGGTACTACCGTGTCAGATTTTTGCATAGATCTAAACTCAGCGGAAGTTGCCACGGATATATTTTTATATGTCCATGCCTTTCCAATCTAGACTATCCCTGCCTTGCAGTAGTACCGCAAGGGGGAGCGGTAGTATCGCGCCAGCGGTTCTACCGCCCTCTGCTTCAACGCATCAGGGCTGTGTTGGATACTGCTGCGTGGGCAGTAGTACCGCGGGCCCTGGCGGTAGTACCGCTTCTCCGGTGCGGTAGTACCGTGTGTCGCAGGCTGAGTTGGTGGATAACGGTTGGATTTGTTCTTCCACTATAAAAGGGGAGTCTTCTTCTCCTAATTGACTTACCTCTTCCACCCCTAAGCTCCATTATTGCTCTAAGCTCCATTTTCGCCCGATCTCTCTCCCTAGCCAATCAAACTTGTTGATTTCCTAGGGATTGGTTGAGAAGGCCCCGATCTACACATCCACGAAGAGAAATTTGATTCCCCCACTAATCCCTCACGGATCTTGTTACTCTTGGGTGTTTGAGAACCCTATACGGTTGAGGTCATCGCGAAGCCATACTCCATTGTGGTGAAGCTTCGTGGTGTTGTTGGGAGCCTCCAATTAAGTTGTGGAGATTGCCCCAACCTTGTTTGTAAAGGTTCGGTCGTCGCCTTCAAGGGCACCAATAGTGGAATCACGGCATCTCGCATTGTGTGAGGGTGTGAGGACAATACGGTGGCCCTAGTGGCTTCTTGGGGAGCATTGTGCCTCCACACCGCTCCAACGGAGACGTACTTCCTCTCAAAGGGAAGGAACTTCGGTAACACATCCTCGTCTTCACCGGCTCCACTCTTAGTTATCTCGTCCCTTTACTCGTGCAAGTTTATCGTGTGTTACATCCCTTGCTTGCTTGTGTACTTATTGTTGTTGCATCATATAGGTTGCTCACCTAGTTGCATATCTAGACAACCTACTTTGATGCAAAGTTTAAATTGATAAAGAAAAGCTAAAAATTGTTAGTTGCCTATTCACCCCCCCCCCCCTCTAGTCAACTATATCGATCCTTTTAACACATGACCACTATTCCTGCCTGTCGGGTAGAGGTGACAATGATTAAGGGTCTCTCCCATGGACGCGGCTCAAGAAGTCTCCGTTATTTTCCTATCTAATTTCCATGAAGGAGGGTGGTAGTTTCTGTCACCGCAATGCCTCCCCATCTTCGCTTCCCTTGGATAGTAATATCCTTTAAGTCCATATAGGCAAATGTTGTGAGGCCAGCTTGACACAACATCATGAATAATTAACACAACATATATAGAGAATCATGTATCTTCTTGATGTTCAGATCATAAAACATAAAAGGTTCCTCCATATCCCCAAGAACTAGGGGGTTTACTCAGGCATAAAACGCAACAAGCATCATCGAAGTGTTCATGGTAATAACCGATGAATGATTATTGTAAAACACGTATGAATCCACACAAGAGTTTGGTATTACAAACAGATGTATGAAGAGATTGATGTCGAGGATGTGGGTGATGATGATGATCGATTTCGTCTTCTCCTTGACCGAGGTGATGGTGTAGTGATGCCCTTCTGCATATTCCCCCTCTGAATCCCTTATGTAGGTGATGTTTTCTGGATCTGGTTCATGGTTCTGGCTTCTCTATTCGTCCTCTTTAAAATCCGACCACACGAGTTGAAGTAGTCAACCAGGGGACGCAGCACCGTACAGTACGAGCGGCTATGCTCATACCACACGTCGTCTTTTCTTCTGGAGCATAATGTGCGGCTGGTTTTCATTCTCTTAGTATGAAAGGTTATTTTGACATTGATTAGCATGATTTTCACCTAGAAATAGGTGTTTTCCAAGTTATGCTCAAAATATCCTTCTCCTTAAAAACCTGATGAAATCCCCCCCCCCCCAATGCTTTGACTTCTGTTCTTCCCCAAGCAAGTATTGCAGCTGAGAGAACATGGTTGTCATGTTCATGAAGTGTGAATTCATAATGATTGAATGAGTGCATTGCAAAAGAACGATAAATTTAAGAGATATAGAACCAATCATGAACGCGCATGTATTTCTTCCACCGGGATAGCTAGAGAGGCTTTCAAACCTTTAGTGAGAAACTACCAAGTGAGGGAAAGCAATCCTGCAAAGCAATTTATTTGGGCGTCTAGTGAACTCTTCTCAATATGTTTTCTTTTGGAGCCCCCTCCATTTACTTTAGTTTTAATACTCCGACTGATCATTTTTGTTTCCTCACACAAAATCAAACAAGCTTATTTCCCCATGACACAATCATTTATTGTTTACTTGTGATCATGAATGCTAAGTGTATTCAAAGCTTGTGCGACGAAACAAAAACGATCTAGTTAAGTTGCAACCCCTGAATAAATAAGTTAAGACTTAAACTTTCATTCTTGGAACCATTATGTTCTTATTTTGTTTCATTCTTAGATTGATCAAACCAATAACGCTTTAATTCATAGGATTGATACTTACAGCGTGGAAGACCCTGTAGTCATCGAAGCATAACAAGTACACTAGGGTTCACCCTAATTCATACATCTAACAGAGGTGTCATAATGTCACAATACTATCATCCATCATAAAATTTCACTCATCATCGGATAGGTGAGTCTTTCCATACTCCTAAGGAGCTACTCCCTTCTATCCATATTACTTGATTTTTCTAGATACAGATATATGTAACACTAAACCTTTCTAGACATTCGTATAAAGCAATCCTACAAAGCAATTTATTTGGGCGTCTAGTGAACTCTTCTCAATATTTTTTCTTTTTTTGGAGCCCCCTCCGTTTACTTTAGTTTTAATACTCCGACTGGTCATTTTTGTTTCCTCACACAAAATCAAACAAGCTTATTTCCCCATGACACAATCATTTATTGTTTTACTTGTGATCATGAACGCTAAGTGTATTCAAAGCTTGTGCGAGGAAACAAAAACGATCTAGTTAAGTTGCAACCCCAGAATAAATATGTTAAGACTTAAACTTTCATTCTTAGAACCATTATGTTCTTATTTTGTTTCATTCTTAGATTGATCAAACCAATAACGCTTTAATTCATATGATTGACAACCTACACTTAATAATTGATACTTACGGCGTGGAAGACCCTGTAGTCATCGAAGCGTAACAAATACACTAGCGTTCACCCTAATTCATACATCTAACAGAGGTGTCATAATGTCACAATACTATCATCCATCATAAAATTTCACTCATCATCGGATAGGTGAGTCTTTCCATACTCCTAAGGAGCTACTCCCTTCTATCCTTAGAGAAAATTCCTTATTTGACACTATCTTAAAATTTGCTTCCTTATTTGACACTGGAAAAGTTTTTCTTCCCTATTTGACACAAGTTCTAAATTTTATTCCCTATATGACATTTTCGTCCATTTTAAGTCTAAATGACACCTGAAAAGACTCTTTTGCCCCTCATGTGATATGTGTGTGGGGGCCAATAGCGCACACACGCAGCATCAGTGCGAAGGCAGGAGCACACACGCAGCAACACATACACATGAACCAACACACACGCACGCGCGCGCGCACACACACGCAGCAACACACATGCACGAGCACACACACACAGCAACACACACGCACGCAGCACACACCCACATACACACACACACACACGCAACAGCAGCACACACGCATGCAGCACGTAGGCACGCAACAGCACACACACACGCGTACGTACACACGCAGTAGCAAACACACACGTAGCAGCACACATGCACACACACATGCAGCAGCAGCACACATGTGCGCATGTATCCACACACGCAACAGCACAGGCACACGCGCACACATACCGCATGAGGGGCAAAATCGTCTTTTCGGATGTCATTTAGGCTCAAAATAGACGGAAGTGTCCTATAAGGAATAAAATTTAGGACTAGTGTCAAATAGGGAAGAAAAAACTTTTCCGGTGTCAAATAAGGAACCAGATTTTAAGACAGTGTCAAATAAGGAATTTTCTTCTATCCTTATTACTTGTCTTAGATTTTTCTAGATACAGATATATGTAACACTAAACCTCTCTAGATGCATTCATATAAACAAATCTAAGACAAGTAATATGGATAGGACGGAGTAACAAATAATTTATTATGCAGCCTAATTAAACTCGTGGGAATTGAAACATGCAAAAGCAGTAAATGATACAAGGGGTTAGAATTAATGTCTTCAAGGTTATTCCTTAAACTTACGAGATCCCATAATCCCTTCTAGTTATACCGCTTGATTTTTCTGAAGCAAGGGTACCGCCGCAGGTGAGGGCAAGGCGCGGAGGAGCTTGTTGGTCTTCACGAGATCAGCAATGCAGCCCTTGCTCACGCGCACGGTCTCCTCCAGTTAAACACGAACCATGTCACTGGTATTCTTTTTAACATGAACGTCAAGATTCTACCTATCACTGTTTTTTCAGTTCTAGTGTTCTACCAAGACGTACGTGCTGTGTGTTTATATGCACGTACGCAGAGTCGCAGACCCTTTGCTGATCGTCTGAGTCTGAATTGCCCGACCTTATCTGAACTCCAAAGTAAGCCAACTTGCCGGAGACAACGACAATTGTGGTCTTGTGGACAAATACTGTGAGACTCCACCACCACGCGATAATTATCTATCTGTTAACTGGAATCTGGACGGTTGTTTCCTTTTCTAAAAGGATGATTTGTGCAGGCTGACCTAATTAGTTTCAACAAAAAACGCCCCAGAAAGAAGAATTGTCTGACTGGGCTGGCAATTCTACTATGACACATTGAATCCTCTTCTATGATGGCAGAGCAGTATTCAATTTCTGCGAGGGAGAGCATTCCCAAAGTCTTGTCTTACGAGTTTGTTTCAAAAAAAATTAATAGACTGTTTTGATATGTTTGTCTGAAAAAAATCCAGTTGCGCACTGGCAGAGTTATTTTGATATGTTTGTAATTATAATAGATAGTTTTTTCCCTACAGTTTTTTATTTAATTTTCAAGAAGTTATTTAGCTCTATTATACCTTTTTCGCGGAAAATCAGATCTATTATAAAGTTTATCGGAATTACAAAACATCTCAAACATAACAAAAATTACATCGACAGTCTGAGACCACTGAGCAACCACTATTGCTGTCAGAACAAGCCGTCGACGCGGCGCTCTCGTCACTCCCTTACCGGAGCTGGCTTGACATTGTCGCTGACAGCCGGGAAATCTTTATGAACGTGCCCCAACCCTCAAGTATATTGAAACAACCAAGCAAAAGTGCTTTCTCTATAGCATCTCCCTAGTATTTAGCCTGTCTTGAAGGAGTACCCTAGAGAGCCCCCTCTCAGGTAACTGTAAATCAGTGTAAGCTTGCTCAGAGAGAGGTAGATGAAACAAGTGAACCTAGCTAGGGAGCATTCTACACTGCAATCTGATAATGTACCCGAGTGAGGCATCGCAGCGGCCGGGTCCATGGAGCTCGTTTTACCAAAGAAAAATCAGAATATACTGAAAAGTTTCAAGAAAATATCAGAAAAATTATTACAAATGCATATGACTGTTCGACAAGTATGTAAAAAGTTTCATCAGGTAATTCGATCATTTGCATGCTACACAAAAAAGATAAATATCTGGCCCAAAAACAACAAAGATAAAGCCCATTTTATCTGTGTGTTTATCTTTTTTGTAAATTACATGTGAACATATATGTTCATGAAATTATATATGTATATACTACAAATATACATCTATGTATATACTTTTTTTCAGATTTTTTTCAATATGTGGAAATAGTATTTTTTCTGAAAAAAATAAAGAGCTCTGTGGAGCTCGGCCTCTGCTATGCTTTTTCGTAATGTACCCTCCCTTTTGTCTCTCTTTTTTTCGCCCAAAGGAAAATAGCTGAGGCCGCGTGTTCTTGGGACGCTGTGTGAACAATTGTCATGTCAGAATAGAATAGTCCTGCCATCTTCCACGCGTTGGGAAAGAGTCCCACACCAATCTCAGTCATGGAGGCTGTGTTGATTGAAGATTTTTTGCAGAAACTTGAGCAAAAGGCAATCAATCGCATTCCGTGCACAGAGATTAAACACTCTCAAGTCTTTCTTCACACTTGCGTCTGCACACCTCTAGTCCCCAGACGTCAAGAGAGTTGTCCTTATCAGTGACAGTTAATAGTACAAACAGTGAACAGATTGAACAAGTCCAGGTTTTTTCTTTGCAGAGGTGCATGGGACAAGTCCAGTTTGGCGTGTGGTGTGGGGAAAAAAAGCTATGTTGGCATCAATCAAATCGCTTTGACATATATAGGATCAGCTGACACAGTTTGGTCTCCTGCACATTAACGATCCAGCGACCAGCATATGGTGACCGCGCTCTGGGCCGTCACGTCCATGGGGCTCGCAACAGTGGCAGACCAATGCGAGTGGGTGCGACGACCCCAGGTCGTCGTTGCCGTCTCCTCCCGGTCACCACCGAGTTCCTACTGTTTCCTGCGTACTACGTGTTCAGCTCAACAACCAACAACCATATATACATGGGGTCCTCTTCCTCCTTTCTCTCAGAGTGGCAGACAACGTGCACTAGGACATCTCTTCCTCTTCTCTCCAACTCATTCAATCATTCATAGCACTCTTCTTCCCCATGGCCATGGTTCCCCTCCACATAATGCTCGGCCTTCTCCTCCTCTTGCACGCTACTCCTCCATGCTCCTCGGCAAGTGGCGATACTCTCGCGGCGGGCCAGGTGCTCACCGTCGGGGACAAGCTCGTCTCAGCAAACGGCAGGTTTGCGCTCGGCTTCTTCCAGTTCCATCCACCAAGCAACACTATTCTTAGCAAGTCCAACGACACCACCTCCCACAGCTCCGACTGGTACCTTGGCATATGGTTCGACAAGATACCGGTTTGTACAACTGTGTGGGTCGCCAATAGGGACGACCCAATCATTGACCCCAAACCCAACCTCACACAGCTCAAAATCTCAAGCGATGGCAACCTTGTCATCATACACCAGGGTGGTGTACTCTGGTCCGCTCTTGCTGTAAACAAGAATAGGACACGAACCAGCAACATGAAGGCCACCAGTGTAGTCCTCACAAACAGTGGAAATCTAGTCCTCACATCAGCATCTGGCCAACCGTTGTGGGAAAGCTTCGACTACCCAACAGATGTTGTGCTCCCTGGCGCCAAATTTGGCTGGAACAAGGTCACCGGTTTGAACCGTCGGGGAATCTCGAGAAAGAGCATCATTGATCCGGGGCTTGGCTCATATAGCATCGAGCTAGACACCAATGGCAAAGGGATAGTTCTCAAGCGCCGCAAACCCTCGGTAGAGTATCGGGTTTATGCGCCCGAAACTTCAGATATATTGAAACTTTTACCAAGAATCCAAAAGATTTTACAATTGGACCCACGAACAAATGGTTTGATTGTCCCAAATTATACCAATAACCAAGAAGAGGAGTACTATATTTACACCTCGCCAGATGAATCATCCTCCTCATTTCTCTCGCTAGACATCTCTGGTCAAATCAAGCTGAATATCTGGTCACAAGCCAATCAATCTTGGCAAGCTGTATTTGCCGACCCTGTTGATGTCTGCACCCCAGCTGCAACCTGCGGACCTTTCACGGTATGCGACGCCAATGCGCAACCACCATGTGATTGCATGGAGAACTTCTCTAAGAAGTCGCCACAACATTGGGCGTTTGGCGATCGAACACATGGGTGCACCAGAAATACACCGCTATATTGCACCAGTGGCAAGAACACGACAACTTCGACAGACATGTTCCACCCAATTGCCAAAGTTACATTGCCCTACAACTCGCAAAGTGTAAACCTTGCTACCACTCGTAGTAAGTGTGAGGAATCTTGTCTCAGCTCCTGCTCCTGCACGGCTTATTCCTATAGCAATAGCAATTGCTCTGTCTGGCATGGGAAACTGCTTGCTGTAAGTCTCAGTGATGGCCTTGAAATTAGTTCTGAAGATGTTCTTTACCTGCGCCTTGCCGCCAAAGATCTGCCAAGTTTGGGAAAAGACAAAAGAAAACCAAATGTTGGAGTTGTTACTGCTGCAAGCATTAGTAGTTTTGGGTTACTAATTCTCATGTTGTTGTTAGTGATTTGGAGGAAAAAACTTGGGTGGTGTGGTTTGCCTTTATACGGCAACCAAGGCCCTAGTGGGTTAATCGCGTTTAGATACACTGATTTAGCTCATGCTACAAAAAACTTCTCTGAAAAGTTGGGAACAGGTGGTTTTGGTTCTGTATATAAGGGATCATTAAGTGACTCGACTACTATAGCAGTAAAAAGGCTTGATGGTGCCCGCCAGGGGGAGAAGCAATTCAGAGCTGAGGTGAGCTCAATTGGACTGATTCAACATGTTAACCTAGTCAAACTGATTGGTTTCTGTTGCCAAGGTGATAACAGATTACTTGTGTATGAGCATATGGTTAATGGATCTCTTGATGGACATCTATTTAAGAGCAATGCCTTTGTCCTGAATTGGGACATTAGGTACCAAATAGTCCTAGGAATCGCTAGAGGACTATCCTACTTGCATCAGAGTTGTCGCGAGTGCATCATACACTGTGATATTAAGCCAGAGAACATACTGCTCGATGCATCATTTTTTCCTAAAATTGCAGACTTTGGGATGGCAGCTTTTGTGGGCAGGAATTTTAGCCGAGTCTTGACTACATTCAGAGGAACTGTGGGTTATCTTGCCCCAGAATGGCTTAGCGGAGTTGCTGTCACACCCAAAGTTGATGTTTACAGCTTTGGCATGGTACTGTTTGAGATCATATCAGGAAGGAGAAATTTACCTGAAGCATGTACTAGCAGCGGTGCTGGCGATCGTGTTGAATATTTCCCTGTGCAAGTCATCAGCAAGCTTTGCGGGGGAGATATGCAGAGTTTGGTTGATCCACAACTACATGGTGACTTTGATTTGAAACAGGCTGAGAGGGTTTGCAAAGTGGCATTATGGTGCATCCAAGATGACGAGTCTGATCGACCGACGATGGGTGAAGTGGTACGGGTTCTCGAGGGGCTCCAGGAGATCGACATGCTTCCGATGCCAAAGCTACTTGCAGCTATAACTGGACGCCCTAATGCAACTTCAGTGTAATGATCTAGAAATATAACTGCAAACAATGTTGTACTAATATTTGTTTGTTTTAGCAAATCTTGAAGTTGCATTGTGTACTGAATTAAGAAAGGAAGGCAAGCAAGCTTGCAATTACTAATAATTTGTTCTCTTAACTGATGTACATATATGTCCATGGATCCATCAAACTAGCAGAATATTCACTCATTCGATGAGTGGATCAATCAGAGCGCCCGGAGGATGAAGTTGTTGGCGCAGTCGTAGCACGCCGACTCGTGCTTCACCATCGGTGCCGCCGCCGTGGTCGCCGTGATCTATCTCCGAGCCAGTGAGCACGGCGAAGCGCTCGCCGGTGAGAACCGCGAACTGCTGGCCACTTCGGCGCCTGTCGTCTGCGAAGGACTACAGAACGCAGAACCTGCAGGAACCCAGGTTCACCACCATCCGGTGCTTCGACCCCTCCACCATGCGGGGAAAAACAATATTTTCTTTTCAAAATTGCTTGTTCAACAAAACATGATCTTTTTTATTTAAATGTGTGAACACTTCTAAACCACATGAACATTTTTTTAATACATGAGCATTTTTTAATACGTGAACATCTTCTTGATAATTTTTTAGAAATGTACTGAACACTCTTTTATTACATGAGCATCTTTTTTACAATGTGCCGATTTTTTTTAATTTACATGAATGTTTTAAAACTATTTTTAACTGCATGACTAAAAAAATGTGGAACACTTCCTAAATTTACATTTTTAGTACATCAACATTTTTCAAATTACATGATCATTTAATAAAATGGATCAAACCTTTTAATATTAATGATTTTTTAAATGTGTCGAGCACTTTCTTTAGTTATGATCACTTGTTAGAAGGTGAAACAAAATACTTGAACATATTTTTAAAAACACAATTTTTTGTTAATATACTGTCAAGATTATCTAAATACACAATAAATAAATTTAACACACACATCTGACGTTGTTTAAACACACATTGAACATTTCTGGAATATGCAATGAATACAT
Organism: Triticum aestivum; assembly: GCF_018294505.1. Classification (NCBI taxonomy): domain Eukaryota; kingdom Viridiplantae; phylum Streptophyta; class Magnoliopsida; order Poales; family Poaceae; genus Triticum; species Triticum aestivum. The sequence continues at coordinate 45,345,876 of NC_057800.1, forward strand.
TTTTAAATGCATACCAGTTTTTTTACAAAATTAGTGAAATAAAAACTATTTGAAAACATAATAAAGCATTTCTAAATGTAGAGGAAAAACAAAATATAACATTAATCAAAACAGAAAAAATATAACCATGTGTGCATATGCTCCTTCACGTGTGGCTGGCAGGAGATGTGCAGTCGCCTCGTGTGTTTGGTGTGGTTCGTGTATGCGTTGTTGTGAGCGACGCCCGTGGCAATGCCAAAATGGCGCACTTAGGATATGTACAATGTTGTTGTCCTAACAATGCGCCTAAGACCAGATCTCCTTCCTCCGGCGTCGAGTGGCTATGCACTATCATCATCAAAGCAGGCTGCCACTCATGGGCTCCCTCCCGCATCGGGTGAGCGTCTCCGGGGGCGCCGCCCGATCTCCTTCCTCCGGCGTCCCCTGCTGCCGCCGGGACAAGATCCGGAACCACCACGGCGCCCTCTCTCTTCTGCCCCTCGAAGATCCGCCCCCCGCGCGACGGCTGTGTCGCTGTCTGCTCAGGCGACCGTGACGGCCCAATGCTCACGGCGGCCGCGCCATCTTCGGCGGCCCCTCCGACTATGACCATCACGCTCGCTGCGGCCTCCCTTGCCGCTCGCAAGGCTGATCCGGCCGTTCAGGGATGCTTTGCCGCCTCGCACAAGCTCCTGTGCATGTCATCGGTGCCGGCCAGTCTGTCTCCTCTGCCAACCGTCCCCGTCCTCCTTGTTGGCGCCTCTTCTGGCTGGCCGACGGCGCCCTCCGGCCTCCTCTGCTCGTCGCCAAGCTCCCAACCGCCCCGGCCTGATATGGATCTGGGGCCTGTGTCCCCGCCGCCGGAGCAACATTTGTGTTCTGAGGACGTCGTCGTGGAGGTGCCGAAGACCATTGACGGGCCGCCGGCACAGCTGCCCTGCCTGGGCGGCGGCCGGCCACCTGCTGCCCTGTTGAGCTCCAGCCCCCTGGTCTCTGGTGCAGACGCAGATGCAGACTTCCTCGTCGGCCCGGATGCGGCATGCATGGGGCTCGTGGAGGACACTGCAGGCTGGGAGCTTGTCCAGTCCTGCCGTGCACGACTGGCACCTCGGCCACCTTCGGCTTTCATGCCTCATCATCGCCCCCGGCCACCCGCGTGGCTCTGGAATAGATGTTTTCGTTGCTTCGGAAAAGGTCATCGAGCGGCCGAGTGCAGGGATCCAATCCGGTGCAACCAATGCTTTCGCTCGGGATACCGTGCACGGGATGGCTGCAAGCCGGTGCAGCCACAGCCTTATGCAAGTTCTGTTCGGCCGTTGGCTCATTCTTGGGCTTCGATTGTTGCGCCTTCATCAACATCTGAGAAACATGAGGCCACGTCCAACATGAAGACTTCTTCTGTCCCGATAGATGTGACGCTCCAGTCTGCTCTAGGGGTGCACTCGAAGTTGCTAGGATCTGATCTTCATTGCATGACTTCCTCATAGATGGAGGAGGCAATTAAGCAGCTTCGTGAGGTCGCCGACTCCTTGCAAGGCTGGATGGTGCGTATTGGGAGCTTTCTAGAGCGCGCGGAGGCTACTCTGCAAAGGCTCCCTGTTGCACAGGCTCCCGTGGTTGAGTCTTCTGTTGGCTTCATGGATGAGGCGGATACGGAGCTCTTTGGTAGCTTCTCGCCCCGTGTTGGGTCTAGTTCGACGCCCCTTGTGTTGCCGGACTCCGTGGGTGAGGCATCCGCCGAGGTTGTGTCTCCGGTGTTGCAGATTATGCCCGAGTTGCAGGTGTTGTGTGGGGAACATGTTTCGTCTGTGTCGATGGAGCAGCTCAAGTTGGGCTCTCTCCAGGCTTCGAAGGTGGACCATGTGTCCTCACCACCCCCCGTGGAGCCTTGTCAGGCTTCGGAGGTGAACTTGGTGCCCTCACCACCACCCGTGGAGCCTTGTCAGGGGTCAGAAAACCTATCTCTCAGCGTGGAGCATGGAGTTTTAGATGTTGCTGCCCTTCCCTCGTCTGCGACCGTCGGGCAGGTGATGCTGTGAGTGGCATGACCATTGAGCCACTTGTGTTGGCACCTACTCCAAATCCAAATGCTCTTTTCGCGAAGGAACTTGTGATTTGCTAGCCAGCGTGGAGGTTGCTAGACCTGGTTTGGGCAGGTCAATTGCTTGTCTCCTGATGGGGACGCTAATAAGGGGCAAACAAAAAAGGCGGGCAAAGGCAAAAATGATGCCAAAAGCAAGGTGTCTATGGCTGCTTGATGGATGATCTTTGGTCTCTCGGCTTTTCCTCTTTGTTTGGGTTCTCATTGTGGGTTCATTGCTAGGGAAAAACCTAGCAGCAGCGCGGGTTTTGGGTGTATCAGTAGCGCGGGTGCCCGCGCTACTGATACGGCGCCACAGCTAACTTGTAGCAGTAGCGCGTGTTGACACACGCTACTGCTATACATGGTTAGCTGTAGCGTGCGTTGCAAACAACGCTACTACTAATTAGCTGTAGCGGGTCTTATATCCCGCGCTACTGCTATTACTTTCAAAAACAAAAACAAAATCTTGATCCCGTGCGTGTTGTCAATGGTAGCAGTGGTTCGATCTAGCGATGATTGGCGTTGCAGGAGGCATGAACGGACAGCGGAAGACCAGATCCAGCAGTGGCTGTTGGAGAGGGCCCGTTTCTATGGCAGAGCCAGGCCGCGGCGTGGGGCTCCTCTTCCTGACCATGCCAGATAGCTCCGGGTCGTCCATGGCGACGACCTGCACGGGCATGGACATGGGAGGGTGAGTCAAACCAGAGGGAGAGAAAGAGAGGAAAGGAAAACCGAGGGAGAGAGGAAGGTGATGTAGGGAGGAGCGGAGCTAGTCACCGGTGGTGAGGTGCTCCGATGTGGTGGCGCGGGGCGGCGGCCTCCTAGACGTTGGTGGAAGACCGGCGAGCTCCTAGACGCCGGTGGCGCGAGGCGGCGGCCTCTTTCGGCGCCACGGAGATGGATGGGCGCATGGGCAAGAGGTCCATGTGAGAGCGTATGGAAAGTGAGAGGAGAGAATGGTGGAAGAGAGGAGGGATTTGGGAGAAGAGATGGGGATTCGGCCGAGGATATGGCGACTTCACCTACCTCGTACTTAGTAGTAGTGAGGGGTATAAAACCGCGCTATCAACTTAGTAGTAGCGCGGGTTTATAGTTTATACCCCTCGCTACTACTATGACATGTGTGGGGAGCACGGTAGAGACCGCTTAGTAGTAGCGAGGGTTAAAAACCTGCGCTACTACTATCAACTTAGTAGGAGCGAGGGGTAAAAACCCGCGCTACTGCGCTTTTTTTGTGCCGCGCTGCTGCTAAGATTTTGTGTATAAGGTTTTCCCTAGTAGTGGTTGGGAGATGCTTGATGTCTTGTGTCGAGGTGTTCTCGTGGGGAGTCACTTGGCGTAGTAGCAGTGAAGGGGTTTGTGGATGTTGTGTTTTTGGAGAGTTTGGCGGGCCGCCTATGCGGTTGTGGGGTTTCATGTCTTGGGAGTAGTTTGTACGTGCTTCGTTTGTATTGATTTTCGCCTGGTTTTTCATAAATTAATTGGGCAATTCTCTTCTTTTTAATTAATCGATGAGGCAAAAAATTTGCCTCCGTTTCAAAAAAAAACAATGCGCCTAAGATAATTGTTGAGTAGGAGGAGAGGTAAATGAAAGAAATATACTTGCCATGTTTCAGCTAATAGATGACCTTTAGGAACAAGATAAAACAATTTTCCCCCATTCTATAAGATGCCTTTTTTTAGTTACATATTTTCTGGTACAATCCCCACAACTTCACGAGATAAACTTTATCGTGCAATATGTTTTCTTTGTTTTCTCTAAATGACATATAGACATGCATGGTATAAGATATGACTGTATTATCAATATTGTATATGCTCTTATGGCGCTCCGACATTGGTTTGAATCAATACCTACTCATGCATATGACAAGTAAACTAATCTCACTTTTAGAGTGAAAAGGTTAAAAAACTAATCCTTGTAGAGAAACTAATCTCTGTTTCTCTTTTTTTTTCCCACGATCCTCACGCAGATTAGTCCAGTAGGCACAGAAAAACTGACTCAAGAGAAGGGTATGGCAAGAAACAAGGAAGTGTTGGGTCACATCAATACCCCATAAAAAGAACCTAAAAATTCTCGAGTGGATTAATTCGTAATCACTAGCAACCACTACTTATCTCATCTAATTACTAATTGAGCAAGGACTAAGGTTTTTTTTGTTTGTGTGAGAAGGGCCTCTAAATATTATAAAGATTCACCAGAAATACAAAGCACCCAAAACATAATAAAAATGTCATAGATGACTAGTTTATCAAAAAAAAAAAGAAGAAGGATGACCCCTGGCCTCTGCATCTGGACGATGCATACGGCCACTTTATTAATTATTCTCACAAGACCTTACAAAGCCATACAACAGCAAGACTAAAGCCACCGTCTAAGCAACAATTGTCGCTACACATATCCAATTGATGAAGGGGCGCAGATAGTCTGAGCCTAATACCAAACAGACATCGCAGCCAAACCTAAACATCTAAGACCTGAGGTCCCAACCAGGACGCCTATCGGGAATGGGGCACCTACCAGTCCGGCGCACTCCTCAACCAGGATGCCTGTCGGGTATGAGGCCGCTGCAGCCATCTACCATCAATCCATCTTCAGAGTTGTACTGTTGCATGTACCGTGTCAGGTCTCTCTGCCATCGACGCCACCACGACGCCTCACAGCACGACTAGTTTATCAAATAAAAGACGTCATGTTCTAATTAAGCTATTCTTGCATACTCAAAACGAAACTACTACTCCCAGCTCATCATTAATTTTGCTCCATCTTCGTGGATGGTTTAGTCTCCATCTTCTTCCATGAGTTGGCGCTGCAGATGAGGGATCAATTATACATGAATATATTCAAGTGGCATTAACAGTACATGCTACTAATTAAAACCAGCTCTCAACGCGGTTAGCATGTACTAGTGATATGAGATGGATGATTCAGAGAATATAATATACTTACTTATCCCATGTTTGCCCAGCAACAAATATACTGTATATACACATGAGAACGAAGTTACAGATGCACATAGTACATTCATGCATTGATAGAGGGCACATCTAGATGTGCCTTAATTACTGCACATCTAAGTGACATAAGCAAGCATAGAAAGGAAAATAAAAAGAAAAAAAATCCATACGAATCTTTGCGTAAAATCAATGTTCGATATAGGACTTTAATGTGCAATACAATGGCACATCTAAATGTGTTTTAGTAAAACCGTGTGTGTGTATAGACACACACATATACATAGTATTCACCCAAATACTAGATTCTACTACAGGTCGTGCGTGCAGACGATGATCAGTTGTGCTGCGCATGCAGCTACGTCGCCGCCAATGTGCTAGCATACATCGATGATGGATCGATCATTAGATAGCTGGTATCTTTCAGAGGCAAACAATATGCAATTGTTTGTTAGATGGGAAGTTGAAAATAGAAGTATACTTACTTGTCCCATCTTTGCATGGCAACAAATATATATACATGCACGCGAGAACAAAATTACACACGAATACATACATACATACATTGATACAATGCATACATATGCATAGTATTCACCCAAACACTAGCTAGATTCTACAAGTCGTGCATGCAGACGACGATCAGACAGTGCATGCATCTACGTCGCCGTCAATGTCACCGTACGTGCTGATTGGTGCAAGATTGACACACCTCAAGGGCTAGCATAGCATACATTGGGCCAGTTCTTTTGGGCGATTCTACCAGAATCGCCCCCCCCCCCCCCCCCCCCTCCCTCCCCAGTTTCTCCCAGAATCACCACTCCATATGTTTTTTACAATCCTAACTAATTAGACCTTAACTAAATAGAATTGTAAAAAAAATATGGAGTGACGATTCTGGGAGAAGCTGGAGAGGGGGGCGATTCTGAGAGAACCGCCGAAAAAAACCGGCCCATTGATGATGGATGGATCATTAGATAGCTGACAGTATCTTTCAGAGGCAAACAATATGCAATTGTTTGTTAGATGGGCAGTTGAAAATAAAACTAAACAGAAATACAGAATTATAATCAAGGGTGTAATTCAGTGGCGTGGCAGTGCAAAGGGGGAATGGAATTAACTCAAGGAGGAGAAGAAAAAATGACTACCTGTTGGATTCATCATGTGGCGTGCGGTCGTGGTGGTCGTCGGCGTCGATGCCTTCCAGTTCCAAGAAGGGCGAGATCTCGTCATACTCGTGCTGATGGCCGCCAGCGGTAGCAGTGTGATCGAGCAACAACTGATACTTGTTTTCTTCTTGCGAGACGGCGCCACCCATGTTGGCAATGGCGCCCCCGTAGTACTGCGGCTGCATCGTCCACGGTAACGACGGCGCAGCAACGACGCCGTCGTCACCGTTGTCATTACCGTATAATCCTGACGATGCTGGTGTGGAGTTGTGCTCGTCCAAGTAGTGCATGTTGCTACCCTCGGTCGGCGCCGGAGATACATCTGCCGTGGGCGGCGGCAGGGAGAGGGGAGGGGAAGTCTGTAGTCGGCAGCGGCAGTGGCGGATCTGGGCGTGGAGGCGGCGGAGGATGCCGTACTCCTGGCGGAGCTGGTTCTCGAGAGCGGTGATGGCGGGGAGGCAGCCGCCGGCCGGGTTGGCGTCCCAGGCGGCGGCCTCGTAGGCGAGGCCGCGCATGGCGTCGTCGCGGCGGGCGCGGTCGGGGCCAGCGCGGCGGAGCGTCTTGAGGATGTTGCTGACGCCAAAGAGGCGGTGCGCGCTGCGGAAGAGGTCCGGGCGGTCGTGCGGGAAGTAGCGCGCCAGCGGGCACTCCGCCGTGCACCGCCGCCGCTGGTGCTTGCAGGCTGCGCACGCGGGCTGCTGTTGCTGCTGTTGCTGCTGCCTCGCCGCCGGCATGGCATCCCCCGCTACGTAGTCGCCTACCACTTTTTCCGCTTTGTTTGTTGTGTGCTCTGCTTGATAATAGGATCGATGGTCGTCTTCATGCACGAGCTAAGCTTAATAATTAGTTAGAATATTTTTTAGAAAGATAATTAGTTAGAATATTGACTGGTAACGATTCATTAGACACGTACGTGCTCAACTTTTTTTTTCTTTTGAAAATCGTACGCGCTCAACTTATCCAAGCAAAGTTAAGAGAAGGATCAGCTAGAAACGTGTGAAAACAGATTTTTATTTCCTTTTTATACATTTGATTTGCCAAAAACGCAAGTGTTACTCAATTACGAGACAAAGTCAAAATTTGTTTTTTTGACCAATTCATGTGTCATTCACGTTTGGTTTCTCCATCCAAAGGGGTTTTGACAATGGTGTGACGATTTTGCAAGGATCATGCATGTTCAGTCGGGCGGGCAGCGGGCAACGCCCTCGGCCGGCGCGCCCCTTCGATGGCGGGGGCAGTGAGAGGGTGTGTGCGCCGTGAGCCGCATTCATTATGGAGCGGCGCGCTCTATAGCGGATTGAATGCGGGCAGCTAGCGCCGGGCGGGAAGCAAGTGCGGGATGGGGAAGGGATTTTTGGTGGGCCAGGGCGGGCAGAAGTGGGCTTGGGATCGGTCCGGACTCCAGCAAAGGCCCCCTCCCCCCTCCCCACGTTTGTCTCCGCTTTGCGGGAGAAATCGCGCCGGACCGTGCCACGGACCAATACAGACCCACGTTGGATGCCTTTCGTTGTCTGGACAACATGGTCCGGACGCATGCATGAGGTTTGCGGGTCGGTGTTGGAGATGCCCCGGGGGATTTGATTGGGTCAACTTTTTTCTTCTCTCTCATGTCCGGTCGGTGGTCCTGCATTCACCCGGTCAATTTGAGAAGTTCGGTTGTAGGTGCTCTTACTCCCTCCAATCCATCCATATACATCCATTTGAACCGCACAAGTAATATGGATAGTAGATAGTAGAATAATTCAAGGCCCACATCAATTCGTCAAGCACAAATAATTGTTGGAAATATATCCTAGAGGCAATAATAAATTGTTTATTATCATATTTCCTTGTTCATGATAGAGGGCTATTATTCATAGTAGAATTGTATTGACCGGAAATTTAAATATATGTGTGAATACATAAGCAAATACTATGTCTCTAGTGAGCCTCTACTAGACTAGCTCGTTGATAAAAAATGGTTAAGCTTTCCTAACCATGGACATGAGTTGTCATTTGACAACGGGATCACATCATTAGGAGAATGATATGGTGGACAAGACCCAACCGTAAGCTTAGCATTCGATCGTATCACTTGAGTTTATTGTTGTAGCTTCCTTTATATCAAGTATCTATTCCTAAGACCATAAGATCATGCAACTCCCAGATATCGGAGGAATACCTTGTGTGCTACCAAACATCACTATGTAACTGAGTGATTATAAAGATGCTCTACAGGTATATCTAAAGGTGTCTATTGGGTTGGCATGGATCGAGATTGAGATTTGTCACTCTGTGTGACGTAGCGATGTCTTTGAGCCCTCTCGGTAATACAACACCGTAAAGAGCTTGCAAGAAATGTGGCCAATGAGTTAGTCACGAGATCTTGTATTACGGAATGAGTAAAGATACTTGTCGGTACCAAGATTGAACTAGGTATGAAGATACCGACGATTGAATCTCAGGCAAGTAGCATATCGCCGAAAAGGAATTGCATACAGGATTAACCGAAACCTTGACATCGTGGTTCAACCGATAAAATATCTTCGTGGAATATGTAGGAACCAATATGAGCATCCAGGTTCCGCTATTGGTTATTGACCGGAGAGGTGTCTCGGTCATGTCTACATTATTCTCGAACCCGTAGGGTCCGCACGCTTAACGTTTGGTGACGCTAGAGTAATATTAGGATATGTAAGTTGGTGACTGAATGTTGCTCGGAGTGCCGGATGGGATCCGGGACGTCACGAGGAGCTCTCGAATGGTCCAGAGGTAAAGATTTTACATATGGAAAGATTTTTCAGGGTTCCGGAAAAAATTTCAGTTTTTCGGTATTGTATTGGGAAGCTTTCAGAAGGTTCCGAAAACTTTTGGAGGAGTCCAGAAGTCCACCAAGGGTTCCACCACATCCCAAGGGTCGGCATGGGCTGAGGGGAAGCGCCCTGGCCTTATTGGGCTAGGCGCACAAGTCCGTCAAGGCCCATGTGGCTTGGGAGTGGTGGAAAGTCCACTTGTGTATGGAAAAGGAGGGAACTGGACTAGGAGTCCAACTCCTCCCCTTGGTGTGCCCCTAGGGCTTGGATGGCTGACATGAAGGAAATATGCCCTAGAGGTAATATTAAAGTTATTATTTATTTCCTTATATCATGATAAATGTTTATTATTCATGCTAGAATTGTATTAACCGGAAACTTAGTACATGTGTGAATACATAGACAAACAGAGTGTCACTAGTATGCCTCTACTTGACTAGCTCGTTGAATCAAAGATGGTTAAGTTTCCTAGCCATAGACATGAGTTGTCATTTGATTAACGGGATCACATCATTAGAGAATGATGTGGTTGACTTGACCCATTCCGTTAGCTTAGCATGATGATCGTTTAGTTTGTTGCTACTTCTTTCTTCATGACTTATACATGTTTCTCTGACTATGAGATTATGCAACTCCCGAATACTGGAGGAACACTTTGTGTGCTACCAAACGTCACAACGTAACTGGGTGATTATAAAGGTGCTCTACAGGTGTCTCCGATGGTACTTGTTGAGTTGGCATAGATCAAGATTTGGATTTGTCACTCCGATTGTCGGAGAGGTATCTCTAGGCCCTCTCGGTAATGCACATCGCTATAAGCCTTGCAAGCAATGTGACTAATGAGTTAGTTGCAGGATGATGCATTACGGAACGAGTAAAGAGACTTTCCGGTAACGAGATTGAACTAGGTATTGAGATACCGACGATCGAATCTCGGGCAAGTAACATACCGATGACAAAGGGAACAACGTATGTTGTTATGCGGTTTGACCGATAAAGATCTTCATAGAATATGTAGGAGCCAATATGAGCATCTAGGTTCCGCTATTGGTTATTGACCGGAAATGAGTCTCGGTCATGTCTACATAGTTCTCGAACCCGTAGGGTCCGCACGCTTAACGTTCGGTGACGATCGGTATTATGAGTTTATGTGTTTTGATGTACCGAAGGTTGTTCGGAGTCCCGGGTGAGATCAGGGACATGACGAGGAGTCTCGAAATGTTCTAGACGTAAAGATCGATATATTGGAAGGCTATATTCAGACATGGAAAGGTTCTGAGTGGTTCGGGTATTTATCGGAGTACCGAAGGGTTACGGGAATTCGCCGGGGAGTATATGGGCCTTATTGGGCCTTAGTGGAACAGAGGAGAGGGAAGGGAAAAGATGGAGGCGCGCCCCCAAGCCCAATCGGAATTGGGAAGGGGGCCGGCCCCCCTTTCCTTCCTCCCTCTCTCCTCCTTCCTTCCTCTCCTACTCCTACTTGGAAGGGGGGAATCCTACTCCCGGAGGGAGTAGGACTCCCCCAGGGCACGCCATAGAGAGGGCCGACCCTCCCCCTCCTCCAGTCCTTCATATACAGGGGAGGGGGGCACCCCATGGACACACAAGTTGATCATTGATCTTTCAGCCGTGTACTGTGCCCCCTCCACCATAATCCACCTCGGTTATATCGTAGTGGTGCTTAGGCGAAGCCCTATTCCGGTAGCATCATCATCACCGTCATCACGCCGTCGTGCTGACGAAGCTCTCCCTCGAAGCTCTACTTGACCGTGAGTTTGTGGGACGTCACCGAGCTGAACGTGTGCAGATCGCGGAGGTGTCGTACCTTCGGTGCTAGATCGGTCGATCATGAAGACGTACGACTACATCAACCTCGTTGTCATAACGCTTCCGCTTACGGTCTACGAGGTACGTAGACGTCACCTTCCCCTCTCGTTGCTATGTATCACCATGATCGTGCCTGTGCGTAGGAAAGTTTTGAAATTACTGCGTTCCCCTACAGTGGCGTCCGAGCCAGGTTTATGCATAGATGTTGTATGCACGAGTAGAACACAAAGAAGTTGTGGGCATGGGTATATACATATTGCTTGCTGTCACTAGTTGATTCTTGATTCAGCGGTATTGTTGGATGAAGCGGCTCTGACCGACATTACGCGTACGCTTACGCGAGACTGGTTCTACCGACGTGCTTCGCAGACAGGTGGCTAGTGGGTGTCTGTTTCTCCTACTTTAGTTGAATCGGATTCAATGAACAGGGTTCTTTCTGAAGATCAAAAAGCAATCACCATACTGCGTTGTGGTTTTTGATGCGTAGGTAAGAACGGTTCTTGCTCAGCCCGTAGCAGCCACGTAAAACTTGCAACAACAAAGTAGAAGACGTCTAACTTGTTTTTGCAGGGCATGTTGTGATGTGATATGGTCAAGACGTGATGAGATATAAATTGTTGTATGAGATGATCATGTTTTGTTAAAGTTATCGGCAACTGGGAGGAGCCTTATGGTTGTTTCTTTATTGCATAAGATGCAAGCGCCATATAATTGCTTTACTTTATCGCTATCCGATAGCAATAGTTGCAAAAGCAATAGTTGGTGAGACAACCATGTGACGACACGTTGATAGAGATCAAGATGATGGAGATCATGGTGTCATGCCGGTGACGATAGAGATCATGACAGTGTTTTGCAGATGGAGATCAAAGGCACAAGATGATGATGGCCATATCATGTCACATATTTTGATTGCATGTGATGTTTATCCTTTATGTATCTTATTTTGCTTAGTTCGGACGTAGCATTATAAGTTGATCTCTCACTAAATTTCAAGGTATAAGTGTTCTCCCTGAGTATGCACCGTTGTGACAGTTCGGCGTGCCGAGACACCACGTGATGATCGGGTGTGATAAGCTCTACGTTCACATACAACGGGTGCAAGCCAGTTTTGCACACGCAGAATACTCGGGTTAAACTTGACGAGCCTAGCATATGCAGATATGGCCTCAGAACACTGGAGACCGAAAGGTCGAGCGTGAATCATATAGTTGATATGATCAACATAGTGATGTTCACCATTGAAAACTACTCCATCTCATGTGATGATCAGACATGGTTTAGTTGATTTGGATCACGTGATCATTTAGATGACTAGAGGGATGTCTATCTAAGTGGGAGTTCTTAAGTAATATGATTAATTGAACTTTAATTTATCATGAACTTAGTCCTGATAGTGTTTGCATATCTATGTTGTAGATCAATTGCTCGCGTATAGCTTCCCCGTTTATTTTTTGATATGTTCCTAGAGAAATACTATGTTGAAAGATGATAGTAGCAATGATACGGACTAGATCTGTGATCTGAGGTTTATCCTTATTGCTGCACAGAAAATTATGTCCTTAATGCACCGCTAGGTGACAGAACTATTGTAGGAGCAGATGCAGACATTATGAACGTTTTGACAAGCTCGGTATGATGACTACTTGATAGTTTAGTGCACCATGCTTTACGGCTTAGAACCGATACTTCAAAAAATGTTTTGAACGCCATGGAACATATAAGATGTTCTAAGAGTTGAAATTGGTATTTCATACTCATGCCCGTGTCAAGAGGTATGAGACCTCTGACAGTACTTTGTCTACAAGATGGAGGAGAATAGCTCAACGAGTGAGCACATGCTCAGAATGTCTGAGTACTACAATCACTTGAATCAAGTGGGAGTTAATCTTCCCGATAAGATAGTGATTGACAGAGTTCTCTAGTCACTATCACCAAGTTACTAGAACTTCGTGATGAACTATAATATGCAAGGGATAACGGAAACAATTCCCAAAGCTCTTCATGATGCTGAAATCGACGAAGGTAGAAATCAAGAAAAAGCATCAAGTAAAAGGGCAAGGGAAAGAAAGGGAACGTCAAGAAGAATGGCAAACAAGTTGCCACTCCCATGAAGAAGCCCAAAGCTAGACCCAATCCTGAAACTGAGTGCTTCTACTGCAAAGGAAATAGTCACTGGAAGTGGAACTACCCTAGATACTTGGCGGATAAGAAGGATGGCAAAGTGAACAAAGGTATATTTGATATACATGTTATTGATGTGTACTTTACTAGTGTTTATAGCAAACCCCTCAGTATTTGATACTAGTTCAGTTGCTAAGATTAGTAACTCGAAACGGGAGTTGCAGAATGAACAGAGACTAGTTAAGGGTGAAGTGACGATATGTGTTGGAAGTGGTTCCAAGATTGATATGATCATCATCGCACACTCCCTATACTTTTGAGATTAGTGTTGAACCTAAATAAATGTTATCTGGTGTTTGTGTTAAGCAGGAATATGATTTGATCATGTTTATTGCAATTCAGAGAATAATTGTTGTTCTGTTTACATGAATAAAACCTTCAATGGTCATACACCCAAGGTGAATGGTTTATTGAATCTCAATCGTAGTGATACACATATTCATAATATTGAAGCCAAACGATGCAAAGTTAATAATGATAGTGCAACTTATTTGTGGCACTGTCGTTTAGGTTATATTGGTGTATAACGCATGAAGAAAATCCATGTTGATGGGTTTTTGGAATCACTTGATTATGAATCAGTTGATGCTTGCAAACCATGCCTCATGGGCAAGATGACTAAGACTCCGTTCTCCGGAACAATGGAGCGAGCAACAGACTTGTTGGAAATAATACATACTGATGTATGCAGTCCGCTAGTGTTGAGGCTCGCGGCAGGTATCGTTATTTTCTGACCTTCACAGATGATTTGAGCAGATATGGGTACATCTACTTGATGAAACATAAATCTGAAACATTTGAAAAGTTCAAATAATTTCAGAGTGAAGTGGAAAAACATCGTGACAAGGAAATAAAGTTTCTACGATCTCATCATGGGGGAGAATATTTTGAGTTATGAGTTTGGTCTTCATTTTAAACAATATGGAATAGTTTCGCAACTCACGCCATCTGGAACACCACAGTGTAATGGTGCGTCCGAACGTTGTAATCGTACATTATTGGATATGGTGCGATCTATGATGTCTCTTACCAATTTACCACTATCGTTTTGGGGTTATGCATTAGAGACAACTACATTCATGTTAAATAGGTCACCATCTAAATCCGTTGAGACGACACCGTATGAACCATGGTTTGGCAAGAAACCTAAGCTGTCATTTCTTAAAGTTTGGAGTTGCGATGCTTATGTGAAAAAGTTTCATCGTGATAAGCTCAAACCCAAATCGAAGAAGTGTGTCTTCATAGGATACCCAAAGGAGACAGTTGGGTACACCTTCTATCATAGATCCGAACGCAAGATATTTTGTTGCTAAGAATGGATCCTTTCTAGAGAAGGAGTTTCTCTCGAAAGAAGTGATTGGCAGGAATGTAAAACTTGATGAGGTAATTGTACCTTTTCCCGAATTGGAAAATAGTTCATCACAGATATCGGTTCTAGTGATTCCTACACCAATTAGTGAGGAAGTTAATGATGATGATCATGAAACTTCAGATCAAGTTACTACCGAACCTCGTAGGTCAATCAGAATACGTTCTGCACCAGAGTGGTACGGTAATCCTATTCTGGAGGTCATGTTACTTGACCATGATGGACCTACGAACTATGAGGAAGTGATGATGAGTCCAGATTCCGCGAAATGGCTTGAAGCCATGAAATCTAAGATGAGATCCATGTATGAGAACAAAGTATGGACTTTGATTGACTTGCTTGATGATCAGTGAGTCATTAAGAATAAATGGATCTTCAAGAGGAAGACGAACATTGATAGTAGTATTACTATCTACAAAGCTCGAATTGTCGCAAAATATTTTCGACAAGTTCAAGGTGTTGACTACGATGAGATTTTCTCACTCGTATCGATGCTTAAAAGTCTATCCGAATCATGTTAGCAGTTGCCACATTTTATGAAATCTGGCAAATGGATGTCAAAACTGCATTCCTTAATGGATTTCTTAAAAAGAGTTGTATATGATACAACCAGAAGGTTTTGTCGATCCTAAAGGTGCTAACAAAGTGAGCAAGCTCCAGCGATCCATCTATGGACTGGTGCAAGCATCTCGGAGTTGGAATATATGCTTTGATAAAGTGATCAAAACATATGGTTTTATACAGACTTGCGGTGAAGCCTGTATTTATAAGAAAGTGAGTGAGAGCACTACAGCATTTCTGATAAGTGTATGTGAATGACATATTGTTGATCAGAAATAATGTAGAATTTTCTGGAAGGCATAAAGGAGTGCTTGAAAGGAGTTTTTCAAAGAAAGACCTCAGTGAAGCTAATTACATATTAAGCATCAAGATCCATAGAGATAGATCAAGACGCTTGATATATTTTCAATGATTACATACCTTGACAAGATTTTGAAGTAGTTCAAAATGGAATAGTCAAAGAAGGAGTTCTTGCCTGTGTTGCAAGGTGTGAAGTTGAGTAAAGACTCAAAACCCGACCACGGCAGAAAATAGAAAGAGAATGAAAAGCCATTCCCTATGCCTCAGTCATAGGTTCTATAAAGTATGCTATGCTGTGTACCAGACCTATTGTGTACCTCACCGTGAGTTTGGCAAGAGGGTACAATAGTGATCCAGGAGTAGATCACTGGACAGCGGTCAAAATTATCCTTAGTGGAATAAGGACACATTTCTCGGTTATGGAGGTGACAAAAGGTTCATCGTAAAGGGTTACGTCGATGCAAGTTTTGACACTGATCCAGATGACTCTAAGTCTCAATCTGGATACATATTGAAAGTGGGAGCAATTAGTTAGAGTAGCTCCGTGCAGAGCATTGTTGACATAGAAACTTGCAAAAATACATACGGATCTGAATGTTGCAGACCTGTAGACTAAACTTCTCTCACAAACAAAACATGATCACTCTTTGGGGTTAATCACATAGCAATGTGAACTACATTATTGACTCTAGTAAACCCTTTGGGTATTAGTCACATGGAGATGTGAACTAATCACATAAATATGTGAACTAGATTATTGACTCTAGTGCAAGTGGGAGACTGAAGTAAATATGCCCTAGAGGCAATAATAAAGTTATTATTTATTTCCTTATATCATGATAAATGTTTATTATTCGTGCTAGAATTGTATTAACCGGAAACTTAGTACATGTGTGAATAGATAGACAAACAGAGTGTCACTAGTATGCCTCTACTTGACTAGTGATGAAGCTATGTACCTAGGGTAGGGTCATAGGCCTGACCTAGACACCCTCTCCTAGGACACCATCTTAAAACCAGAAACATTCAAGGGATAGCGTCATCCACTCGACTACAAGTCATTCCACTCGAAAGATTCAAAGTCACTCGACCGCAGCAATTATCACTTGACGGCAGAAGGCCTAAAGTCACTCTGCACAGCAACGGTCGGATGTTTACTTCATAGATTTAATAGGCATTTATATCACTTACTTGCTAGCGTTACCAGTAACGCCTCCTTCTTAATGTACTTTAAACCCTTTGTAACATGGGCTAGCTGGGGTCCTGGCGCACTCTATATAAGCCACCCCCCTCCACTGGCACAAGGGTTCGCACCCCCTGTAAACACATACATACATAATCCAGTCGACCACCTCCGGGCACCAAGACATAGGGCTATTACTTCCTACGCGAAGGGCCTGAACTCGTAAAACTCGTGTGTACAACTTCTCCATAGCTAGGATCTTGCCTCCTCATACCTACCCCACATTCTACTGTTAGTCTTAGATCCACGACAGTTGGCGCCCACCTTGGGGCAGGTGTCTTAGCGACTTTCTGGTGGAGTTGCAATTTTTCCAATTCTCATCATCATGGTTTCCGTCGGCGGACTGGTTGAGGGCCGTGAGATCCGTTTCGGCGCACTTGTGTTCATCACCGACGATTTCGCATGGCTCCTAGAAGCTCCGCTCGACGTCGACGGGCTCCCCGTCCGTAGGGCGACGCACTTTCGCGCGTGCGTCCGCGGCGTCCTCCTCCGGCAACCGTCGACTTAGTATCGGTCGGTCCCTATGGTGTCCTCATCCCCCGCCACTCACCGACACAAGCGTTCTGGTCGGTCATGGCTCCAGCGGTGGGTGAGGCACGCGGTGGCCCTCTAGTCGGCCAACTCACACATCGCAGCAATCGAGCCCGACGAAACTCTGTACGGCATGTTTGACCTGTCGACTGGCTCCGTCGAGACCGCATCCGAATGCGACAGCAGCGATCCCATGGCAGAAGTCTTAATGGTCGACGGACCACCCAGTCCCCCTGGCTTCCCCCGCAATGATGGTGGCGGCGATCCATCATGCATCCACGAGGAGTACCGCCCTGAGCCCCTTTCTTCACAGCGGAGGGAAGAGCTTCGCCGCCGCAACATGGATGCACTTCACACTCCTATCATTGAAGAAACCCCCGAGGCCCGGGCCTTGGAGGAAGGGCGCCTGGCCAACTTGGCTGAGCGCACTCGATTGGAGAACCTGTAGCGTGCACTCTACGAGCGTGCTCGGCAGCGGATCCCCGTATCTAGTCGATGGCAGCTTTTTCCACCTCAAACTTAGGTATACCGCACTCCGATCCAAAATCTCACAGCCGCAGCCCGAATAGCAAAGTCAATCCAGCCCTCCCAGTCAGAGGCAGACAGAGGTTTGATGCAGATCTGGCCCTTGCTTCGAGCAGCTGGAGAACAGAATACAACAATATCTCAGTCGAGGAATAGGATTCTTAGCAGGTCTGTGGTGGCAGACATGGTCCAGTCGGCTCATAGCCCAAGATCGCATCCGCGGCATGAAAGACGTGGGCACCGGCAGGATCAGTACAGAAACCGCGAGCAGTATGATCATCGACTCGACCACGATGACTGTCGTCGAGTGCCCACGCCTCCTTCGAGGAGTGGGTCATACATGCCTCGGCGGCAAGATGACAGGCGCCCCCACAGCGGCGAGCGAAGAGTACTAGTCGACCCGAGGGAGCCAGGCTTCGATGTGAGATCTATCCTCGTTCAAGGTCTGGTCGACAGGAACAGAGCGCACAGAGAAGGACAGAAGGTTATGACAGAGATTATCCGACTGGCAGCAGAGTGCACGTCTCCGGTCCCGAGTGTTTCAGCAAAGCCATTGCTACCTCTTGAGCCCTGTGTTGGTTTTCCCTTGAAAAGGAAAGGGTGATGCAGCAAAGTAGCGTAAGTATTTCCCTCAGTTTTTTGAGAACCAAGGTATCAATCCAGTAGGAGGCTACGGGCGAGTCCCTCATACCTACACAAAATAAATAACTCCTCGCAACCAACGCGATAAGGGGTTGTCAATCCCTTCACGCTCACTTACGAGAGTGAGATCTAATAGATATGATAAGATAATATTTTTGGTATTTTTGTGATAAAGATGCAAAGTAAAATAAAAGCAAAGTAAAAAATCAAAGGAAATAACTAAGTATTGGAAGATTAATATGATGAAGATAGACCCGGGGGCCACAGGTTTCACTAGTGGCTTCTCTCAAGAGCATAAGTATTTTACGGTGGGTGAACGAATTACTATTGAGCAATTGACAAAATTGAGCATAGTTGTGAGAATATCTAGGTATGATCATGTGTATAGGCATCACGTCCGAGACAAGTTGACCGACTCCTGCCTGCATCTACTACTATTACTCCACTCATCGACCGCTATCCAGCATGCATCTAGAGTATTAAGTTCATGAAAACAGAGTAACGCCTTAAGCAAGATGACATGATGTAGAGGGATAAATTCATGCAATATGATAAAAACCCCATCTTGTTATCCTCGATGGAAACAATACAATACAATACATGCCTTGCTGCCCCTACTGTCACTGGGAAAGGACACCGCAAGATTGAACCCAAAGCTAAGCATTTCTCCCATTGCAAGAAAGATCAATCTAGTAGGCCAAACCAAACTGATAATTCGAAGAGACTTGCAAAGATAACCAATCATACATAAAAGAATTCAGAGAAGATTCAAATATTGTTCATAGATAATCTTGATCATAAACCCACAATTCATCGGTCTTAACAAACACACCGCAAAAAGAAGATTACATCGAATAGATCTCCACAAGAGAGGGGGCGAACATTGTATTGAGATCCAAAAAGAGAGAAGAAGCCATCTAGCTAATAACTGTGGACCCGAAGGTCTGAGGTAAACTACTAACACTTCATCGGAGAGGCTATGGTGCTGATGTAGAAGCCCTCTGTGATGGATGCCCCCTCCGGCGGAGCTCCGGAACAGGCCCCAAGATGGGATCTCGTGGATACAGAAGGTTGTGGCGGTGGAATTAGGGTTTTGGCTCCGTATCTGATCGTTTGGGCGTACATAGGTATATATAGGAGGAAGGAGTACGTCGGTTGAGCAACAGGGGGCCACGAGGGTGGAGGGCGCGCCTGGGGGGGTAGCCGCGCCCCCTACCTCGTGGCCTCCCTGTTGGTTGCTTGACGTAGGGTCCAAGTCTCCTAGGTCTTTTTCATTCCAAAGATCACGTTCCCGAAGGTTTCATTCCGTTTGGACTCCATTTGATATTCCTTTTCTTCGAAACCCTAAAATAGGCAAAAACAGCAATTCTAGGCTGGGCCTCCGGTTAATAGGTTAGTCCCAAAAATAATATAAAAGTGGATAATAAAGCCCAATAATTTCCAAAACAGTAGATAATATAGCATGGAGCAATCAAAAATTATAGATACGTTGGAGACGTATCTGTTGGGTTTCGTAGTAATTTCAAAAAAATTCCTACGCACACGCAAGATCATGTGATGCATAGCAACTAGGGGGAGAGTGTTGTCTACGTACCCACGCAGACCGACTGCGGAAGCGTTGACGCAACGTAGAGGAAGTAGTCGTACGTCTTCATGATCCAACCGATCAAGTACCGAAACTACGGCACCTCTGAGTTCGAGCACACGTTCAGCCCGATGACGATCCCCGGACTCCGATCCAGCAAAGTGTCGGGGAAGAGTTCCGTCAGCACGACGGCGTGGTGATGATCTTGATGCACTACAGCAGCAGGGCTTCGCCTAAACTCCGCTACACTATTATCGAGGAATATGGTGGCTGGGGGCACCGCACACGGCTAAGGAATAGATCACGTGGGTCAACTTGTGTGTTCTAGGGTGCCTCTACCTCAGTATATAAAGGACTAGAGGGGGGAGGCTGGCCTGCCAAGCTTGGCGTGCCAGGAGAGTCCTACTCCCTCTGGGAGTAGGATTCCCCCCCTCCCCCCAATCCTAGTTGGAATAGGATTCGCGGAGGGGGAAAAGAGGAGGAGGGGGCCGGCCACCTCTCCTAGTCCTAATAGGACTAGGGGAAGGGGGAGGCGCGCAGCCCATGTAGGGCTGCCTCTTCTCTTTTCCACTAAGGCCCATCATGGCCCATTTAGCTCCCGGGGGGTTCCGGTAACCTTCCCGGTACTCCGGTAAAATCCCGATTTCACCCGGAACACTTCCGATATCCAAACATAGGCTTCCAATATATCAATCTTTACGTCTCGACCATTTCAAGACTCCTCGTCATGTCCATGATCACATCGGGGACTCCGAACAACCTTCGGTACATCAAAATGCATAAACTCATAATATAACTGTCATCGTAACCTTAAGCGTGCGGACCCTACGGGTTCGAGAACAATGTAGACATGACCGAGATACGTCTTCGGTCAATAACCAATAGCGGGACCTGGATGCCCATATTGGCTCCTACATATTCTATGAAGATCTTTATCAGTCAGACCGCATAACAACATACGTTGTTCCCTTTGTCATCGGTATGTTACTTGCCCGAGATTCGATCGTCGGTATCCAATACCTAGTTCAATCTCGTTACTGGCAAGTCTCTTTACTCGTTCCGTAATACATCATCTCACAACTAACATATTAGTTGTAATGCTTGCAAGGCTTATGTGATGTGCATTACCGAGAGGGCCCAGAGATACCTCTCCGACAATCGGAGTGACAAAACCTAATCTCGAAATACGCCAACCCAACATGTACCTTTGGAGACACCTGTAATGCTCCTTTATAATCACCCAGTTACGTTGTGACGTTTGGTAGCACCCAAAGTGTTCCTCCGGCAAACGGGAGTTGCATAATCTCATAGTTATAGGAACATGTATAAGTCATGAAGAAAGCAATAGCAACATACTAAACGATCGAGTGCTAAGCTAATGGAATGGGTCATGTCAATCAGATCATTCAACCAATGATGTGACCTCGTTAATCAAATGACAACACTTTGTTCATGGTTAGGAAACATAACCATCTTTGATTAACGAGCTACTCAAGTAGAGGCATACTAGTGACACTAAGTTTGTCTATGTATTCACACATGTATTATGTTTCCGGTTAATACAATTCTAGCATGAATAATAAACATTTATCATGATATAAGGAAATAAATAATAACTTTATTATTGCCTCTAGGGCATATTTCCTTCAGTATCAAGCATCCCCAAGCTTAATTCCTGCTCGTCCTCGAGTAGGTAAATGATAAAAAAGATAATTTTTGATGCGGAGTGCTACTTGGCATAATTTCAATGTAATTCTTCTTAATTGTGGTATGAATATTCAGATCTGAAAGATTCAATATAAAAGTTCATATTGACATAAAAGTAATAATACTTCAAGCATACTAACTAAGCAATTATGTCTTCTCAAAATAACATGGCCAAAGAAAGTTCATCCCTACAAAATCATATAGTTTAGTCATGCTCCATTTTCGTCGCATAAGAATGCTCTCATCATGCACAACCTCGATGACAAGCCAAGCAATTGTTTCATACTTTAGTAATCTCGAACCTATAAACTTTCACGCAATATATGAGCGCGAGCCATGGACATAGCACTATGGGTGGAATAGAATATGATGATGGGGGTTATGTGGAGAAGACAAAAAAGGAGAAAGTCTCACATCAACATGGCTAATCAATGGGCTATGGAGATGCCCATCGATTGATGTTAATGCAAGGAGTAGGGATTGCCATGCAACGGATGCACTAGAGCTATAAATGTATGCACTAGTAGAAAAGGGGGATTTGGTCTAGGCCGGGTAAGCCCATTAGTCCCGGTTCAGTACAGAACCGGGACCAATGGGTGCATTTATCCCGGTTCGTGCGGCTAAGGCATTAGTCCCGGTTCACCTGGGCCCTTTAGTCCCGGTTCGTGCCACGAACCGGGACTAAAGGTTGCGATGCCCATTAGTCCCGGTTGGTGGCACCAACCGGTACTAAAGGTTAGACCTTTAGTCCCGTTTGGTGCCACCAACCGGGACTAATGGGCTTTGAGGCATTAGTACCGGTTCATGGCACGAACCGGTACTAAAGGTCCCATTTTCAAACTCCCCCCCCCCCCCGTGGACCGCCTTTTCAGTTTTAGAAAAAACAAAATAAAATGATGGAAATGTCAAAAAAAATAAAATAAAATAAGTTTCCCATGTGATATGTGGTCTAGTTGTTGGGAAAATTTACAAATATGAATTTCGACTTTATTTACAAAATCTCTCTGGAATTTGTAAAATGGGCATAACTTTTGCATACGAACTCGGATTAAAAAGTTTTTTATATGAAAAATCATCTACCCAAAAAGTTACATCCGATGGAGATCGCCTATGGCCTGTTTGCAAATTTGTAGAATCCTCAAATTCCAAAAGGAAAAAAAGTTATGCTTAACTTTCAGTTTTTTTAAATTTTCATTAAATCTGGTCAAACTATGGTCAAACTACTTATTCAAGAAGTATTAGTGTTACTAAATAATTATTCAAGAATATTAGTGTTATTAAATAATTATTTTAGTTTTTTTGAATTTTGGTCAAATCTGGTCAAACTATGGTCAAACAATGGTCAAACTACTTATTCAAGAAATATTAGTGTTACTAAAAAATTATTGTTTTTTAGAACAATAGTTTCAAACTCAAATAGTGAAATGTGTGACTTCATGCTCAAGCTAAACTCCTGAGGGTCAATAGGATTGACATCTTACTATTGTCAGGAAAACAACGAGTGTAGACTTGGAAACGAGGGAGAATAGAACCCGGAAGTTAAGCGTGCTCAGGCTGGGGGAGTGGGATGATGGGTGACCGTCCGGGAAGTTAGATGATTTGGAATGATGAGGGGTGATTAGAGGTTAAATTGAGCAGTGATGAGGGGTGATTAGAGATTAGGGGTTAAAATAATTCAGAAATTTGAAAATAAAAAAATTGAATTTTTTTTCAAAAAAATCAGAAAATTTCCTTTAGGTGGAGGGCCTTTAGTCCCGGTTCTTGAACCGGGACTAAAGGGTCGGTACGGGACTAAAGGCCCTTTTTCTACTAGTGATGAAAGCTCAACAAAAGAAACTAAGTGGGTGTGCATCCAACTTGCTTGCTCACGAAGAACTAGGGCACTTGAGGAGGCCCATTGTTGGAATATACAAGCCAAGTTCTATAATGAAAAATTCCCACTAGTATATGAAAGTGACAAAACAAGAGACTCTCTATCATGAAGATTATGGTGCTACTTTGAAGCACAAGTGTGGCAAAGGATAGTAGCATTGTCCCTTCTCTCTTCTTCTCTCTCTTTTTTTGGGGGGCCTTCTCTTTTTTATGGCATTTCTCTCTTCTTTTTTTAATTCCTCACTTGGGACAATGCTCTAGAAAATGATGATCTTCACACTTCTACTTATTTACAACTCAATGATTACAACTCGATGCTAGAACAAAAGATGACTATATGAATGCCTTCGGCGGTGTGCCGGGATATGCAATGAACCAAGAGTGACATGTATGAAAGAATTATGAACGGTGGCTTTGCCACAAATACTATGTCAATGTAACGCCCCGGACACACCCGCCGGTGGTCGTTACTCCTGGCGGGATCTAGACTGGCCCCACAGATCAATACTAGTCTTTTCTGCGCACTTTGTCCTCACTCATGTGCACCCGGGAGCAACTTCCCGGTCGGTCACCCATCCTGACATTACTCCAAGCTGAGCACGCTTAACTTTGGAGTTCTGTCCGAATGGGCTCCCAAAAAAGAAGGAAGTCCTTATTGATATGAGTAGTCTATCATCCCTAATAAGCCAGGCTATCACATACACCCCCACTCAGAGGAACCGACGTCCTCGTCGGGCCACAGGAACGTTCCCTCTTGGCACAAACGTCTGTGCTTCTAGTCCGATACATGTGCCATGCCGGGTGCCACGACGGGTCACAAACGTCATGAACAACATGACCACGCACCTGTCCGCAACCATCCGTGTAACCGCGAGGGTCGGCTCTGATACCAACTTGTAACGCCCCGGACACACCCGTCGGTGGTTGTTACTCCTGGCGGGATCTAGACTGGCCCCACAGATCAATACTAGTCTTTTCTGTGCACTTTGTCCTCACTCGTGCGCACCCGGGAGCAACTTCCTAGTCGGTCACCCATCCTGACATTAATCCAAGCTGAGCACGCTTAACTTTGGAGTTCTGTCCGAATGGGCTCCCGAAAAAGAAGGAATTCCTTATTGATATGAGTAGTCTATCATCCCTAATAAGCCAGGCTATCACAGTTAACTACATGATCATGCTAAGCAATATGACAATGATGAATGTGTCATGATAAACGGAATGGTGGAAAGTTGCATGGCAATATATCTCGGAATGGCTATGGAAATGCCATAATAGGTAGGTATGGTGGTTGTTTCGAGGAAGATATAAGGAGGTTTATGTGTGAAAGAGCGTATCATATCACGGGGTTTGGATGCACCTGCGAAGTTTGCACCAACTCTCAATGTGAGAAAGGGCAATGCACGGTACCGAAGAGGCTAGGAATGATGGAAGGGTGAGAGTGTGTATAATCCATGGACTCAACATTAGTCATAAAGAACTCACATACTTATTGCAAAAATCTACAAGTCATCAAAAACTAAGCACTACGCGCATGCTCCTAGGGGGATAGATTGGTAGGAAAATACCATCGCTCGTCCCCGACCGCCACTCATAAGGAGGACAATCAAAGAACACATCATGTATCAAATTGTTACATAACGTTTATCATATGTGCATGCTACGGGACTTGCAAACTTCAACACAAGCATTTGGGGTTTGGACATGGTTGGACCTCTGAGAACAGGTAGGAGCGGCTTCACTCATGTACTCATGGCAGTCGACAAATTCACCAAATGGATTGAAGCCAAACCTATCAAAAGTCTTGAAGCCAGTACTGCGGTCAGTTTCATCAGAGAGTTAACATTCAGATATGGTGTTCCGCACAGCATCATCACTGAAAACGGCTCGAACTTCGATTCAGATGAGTTCAGAGCCTTCTGTGCTTCCCAAGGCACTCGAGTCGACTATGCTTCAGTCGCCCACCACCAGTCGAATGGACAAGCTGAAAGAGCAAACGGCTTAATCCTCAAAGGACTGAAACCCCGACTGATGCGTGATCTCAAACATGCGGCAGGCGCCTGGGTCGATGAACTTTCATCAGTAATTTGGGGTTTGAGGACGACTCTGAATCGGTCGACTAGTCGAACTCCATTATTCTTGGTCTATGGAGCTGAAGTTGTGCTTCCGAGTGACTTGTCTCACAATGCACCCAGAGTCAAGCTCTTCTCAGAAGTTGAAGCAGAACAGGCTCGGCAAGACGCAGTTGATCTCCTGGAAGAGGAAAGAGAGATGGCTCTGATCCGATCAACCATTTATCAGCAAGACCTACGTCGATTCCACGCCAGAAACGTGAGGGGGCGAGCATTTCAGGAAGGGGACTTGGTTCTTTGAGTGGATCAGCAGAAGCCACACAAGCTCGCCCTACTTGGGAAGGTCCCTTCATCATCACCAGAGTGCTTCACAATGGAGCATACCACCTCTACAACGTCGAGCATAAGAAAGACGAGCCACGCGCTTGGAATGCGGAGTTGCTCCGCCCTTTTTACACTTAAGCATTCAGACTGTTGAGATGTAATAAGAAATACCCTTTAGTTTGATTATCAAAGACACGGTTTTACAGTCTTGTAAATGATCGTTGATCCTTTTTTGTATGTTCTAAATCCCCCAGTGGGTGCCTTAGATGCGAATCCGTTTCGCCTAAGTTGAAAAATCCTACCAAGTGACGAGCAAGTCTCTCACTCAGGGGCTTAGCTGCGAATCCGTTTCGCCTAAGTTGAAAAAATCCTACCGAGTGGTGAGCAAGCCTCTCACTTGGAGGCTTAGCTGTAGTCCAGTACTCGCCTAAGTTGAAAAAATCCTACCGAGTGGTGTGCAAGACTCTCACTCGGAGGCTTAGCTGCAGTCTAGTACTCGCCTAAGTTGAAAAAATCCTACCGAGTGGTGAGCAAGCCTCTCACTCGGAGGCTTAGCTGCAGTCAAGTACTCGCCTAAGTTGAAAAAATCCTACCGAGTGGTAAGCAAGCCTCTCACTCGGAGGCTTAGCTGCAGTACATTACTCGCCTAAATTGAAAAAAATCCTACCGAGTGGTCAGCAAGCCTCTCACTCGGAGGCTTAGCTGCAGTCCAGTACTAGCCTAAGTTGAAAAAATCCTACCGAGCGGTGAGCAAGCCTCTCACTCGAAGGCTTAGCTGCAGTTGAGTACTCGCCTAAGTTGAAAAAATCCTACCGAGTGGTGAGCAAGCCTCTCGCTCGGAGGCTTAGCTGCAGTCCAGTACTCGCCTAAGTTGAAAAAATCTGAAACTTGGAGACTGACAGCATTGGCTGTTGCTCCTCCTCCGCTATGACAGCCTCGAAGTGCACTTCACTATTAGAAAAAGGATCAAACGTGAAGCACATTAGTGCCGGTTTGAATTTGAGCTGGCACTAATGTGTACATTAGTACCGGTTCCAATGGCTAGCCGGGCCGCTCTCGTTAGTACCGGTTCGTGGCGAACCTTTAGCACCGGTTCATGCCACGAACCGGTACTAAAGTGAGTGGTGACAGGATGTTGCCAGTCCGGGGCCCCTCCAGCACCTTTAGTACCGGGTCGTATCACGAACCGGTACTAAAGGTCGTCCTACATAGACCCTTCGTCCACCCGAGCTCGCTCTGTTCTTCCCCTTTCCCCTCTCCTTTCTGTTCTTTTCCCTCTTCCTCTCAAGCTCATCACACATTTTGCCCAAGATTTGAAGGCCCCCATCCATTCAAATGATCACAAAGGTTAGCAACTTTTTCCTTTCATCTCTCATTGCTAGATTAGCTCATGCAATGCTTTATATAGTGATTGATTTTTGAGTTTAGTAATTTGGGAGGAATTATATATATGTGCTAGTATTTGATTTATATGCAATTTAAGGTCAAAAATAACACTTAGTTTTGCATATGTAGGTGTGGTTTACTTAGTACCTTCTAAATCTCCGTCGTAACCACCGTCGATCGCTCGCAACGTCCCGTCGCCGGCACCACCTTGTGGTGAGCCTCTTGTTCATGAAGTTTTATATAAAAAAATGATGTTTGTGTGATTTGGATATATAGTTACTCGTATAATTATCTTACCCATACATTGTTTGTTATGCATAGTGCCATGGTTTTGATATCCGTCCCCGTCGGCCCTTGTCCGGGTTATGATTCGGATGTGGTATATTCTCTTTTAAAACTATTCATTGCATTTCGTGTTTATGACAAATTATGCCCATCAAGTTGACATAGATATTTGTATATAGGAGGTAGTTGAACCCGAAATTCCAACCGACCCTATTGTCGAGAGGTTAAATTTAGTTGAAAGAGAAAACGAGGATTTGAAGGAAAAATTGAAAAGAATTGAGGGGGAGAAGATGGAATTGGAGTTGCATGTTGCTGATGTCGTCGATGATCACAAGATTAAGATGGAGAAAATGTGCTTGAAGATTAGAAAGATTAGAAAATATGTCATTCATAGTGAGGCTTGGTATCATTATGTTGTTGGATCAATTATTACCTTAGTTGCGATATTGATCGCATTTGTTGTTGCATTTAAATTCTTTAGCTAGAGAGTTATTTGTTTGTTGCATTTAAGTGTTGTATGATCTTTATGTATGAACTTAATGTATTGTATTAATTTGATGTTTTTGGTGATGTGTATTGAAGATGAGCCGGCAATGGATGTACGATGAACGATGCTCTCCCGAGTTCATTAATGGCGTGCGTACTTTTCTGCTTGCGGCTGAGGCAAACAAGAGAGCGGATGGTTTTATGCATTGTCCATGTGCTGGCTGTAAGAATGGTCGCAATTACTCTATGTCAAGAACCATTCACGTCCACCTGTTTGAGTCCAGTTTCATGCCCCACTATAATGTTTGGACGAAGCATGGAGAAAGAGGGGTTATGATTGAAGACAATGAAGAAGAAGAGGACGACGACAGCTATCCTGGCCATGGGTTCCCTGAATACGATGATACAACAATGAGGGAAGAAGCTGAGCCGGTAATGCGGGAAGAAGCTGAGCCGGCAATGCGGGAAGAAGCTGAAGAAGAGGCATCGGATGAGCCCGTTGATGATCTAGGTCGGGCCATTGCCGATGCAAAGAGAAACTGTGCAAGTGATTTGGAGAAGAAGAAGTTGTAGCGCATGTTAGAGGATCACAAAAAATTGTTGTACCCGAATTGCGTAGGTGACAAGAAAAAGCTGGGCACCACACTGGAATTGCTGCAATGGAATGCAGAGAATGGTGTATCTGACAAGGGATTTGGAAAGTTGCTGGTAATGATAAAGGATATGCTTCCAAAGGACAACGAATTGCCCGAGAGTACGTACCAAGCAAAGAAGGTTGTCTGCCCTCTAGGGTTAGAGGTGCAGAAGATACATGCATGCCCTAATGATTGCATCCTCTACCGCGGTGAGTACGAGAATTTGAACGCTTGCCCGGTATGCGGTGCATTGTGCTATAAGATCAGCCGCAAGGGCGGGCGCCCCAGGAAGAAGATTCCTGCCAAGGTGATGTGGTATGCTCCTATAATACCACGGTTGAAACGTTTGTTCCAAAACAAAGAGCATGCCAAGGTGATGCGATGGCACAGAGAAGACCGTAAGAAAGATGGAAAGTTGAGAGTACCCACTGACGGGTGCAGTGGAGAAAAATCGAAAGAAAGTACGGGAAGGAGTTTGCAGATGACGCAAGGAACGTATGGTTTGGTCTAAGTGCAGATGGCGTTAATCCTTTTGGAGAGCAGAGCAGCAACCATAGCACCTGGCCTGTGACTCTATGTTTGTATAACCTTCCTCCTTGGTTGTGCATGAAGCGGAAGTTCATTATGATGCCAGTGCTCATCCAAGGCCCTAAGCAACCCGGCAACGACATTGATGTGTACCTAAGGCCATTAGTTAAAGAACTCTTACAACTGTGGAATGGAACAGGTGTACGTGCGTGGGATGAGCACATGGGGGAAGAATTTGACCTAAAGGCGTTGCTGTTCGTGACCATCAATGATTGGCCTGCCCTATTGGAAAGACCTAGAGGTCCGCTCCGCAATCGACGTGATGCACGTGACGAAGAATCTTTGTGTGACCCTGCTTGGCTTCTTGGGCGTGTATGGGAAGACAAAAGATACACATGAGGCACGGGAGGACCAGCAATGTATGCACGGAAAAGACGGCATACATCAGGGTCATGCAAGCCATGCTCTTATCAAAGAAGAGAAGGAAATCTTCTTTGAATGCCTGCTTAGTATTAAGGTACCGTCTGGCTTCTTGTCGAATATAAAGGGAATAATAAACATGGCAGAGAAAAAGTTCCAGAACCTAAAGTCTCATGACTGCCACGTGATTATGACGCAACTGCTTCCGGTTGCATTGAGGGGGCTTCTACCGGAAAACGTTCGATTAGCCATTGTGAAGCTATGTGCATTTCTCAATGCAATCTCTCAGAAGGTAATCGATCCAGAAATCATACCAAGGTTAGAGAATGATTTGGTGCAATGTCTTGTCAGTTTCGAGTTGGTGTTCCCACCATCCTTCTTCAACATCATGACGCACGTCCTAGTTCACCTATGCGAAGAGATTAACATTTTGGGTCCTGTATTTCTACACAATATGTTCCCCTTTGAGAGGTTCATGGGAGTCTTAAATAAATATGTTCATAACCGTGCTAGGCCAGAAGGAAGCATCTCCAAGGGCCATGAAAATGAGGAGGTCATTGAGTTTTGTATTGACTTTATTCCTGACCTTAAGCCAATTGGTGTTCCTGAATCGCGGCATAAGGGCAGACTGGATGGAAAAGACACGCTAGGAGGGGAACAAATAATATGTATGGACGGATATTCTCTCACTGAAGCACACTACACAGTTCTACAGAATTCCGCCTTGGTGGCTTCGTATATGGATGAACACAAGAATTTGCTATGCTCCAAACACCCGGAGCGGTCTGATGACTGGATTACACGTGAACAAACTAGGAGTTTCGCCAGCTCATTGCAGACACGTACCATGCATGACACCTCTATTGAAGATGACCTGTACTTGCTGTCCCAGTTACCATTTTCGAATATAATGACTTTCAAAGGGTACGAGATAAATGGTAAGACATTTTACACGATCGCCCAAGATAAGAAGAGCACCAACCAAAACAGTGGTGTTCGCTTTGATGCAGAAACCAAGACAGGAAAGGAAACATATTATGGTTATATACAGGACATATGGGAACTTGACTATCGACGTGGTTTGAAGGTCCCTTTGTTTCGGTGCAAATGGGTCAATATGACACGAGGCGGGGTAACGGAAGACCCGCAATACGGAATGACAAACAGTGGATCTCAACAATCTTGTGTATGCAGACGAACCATTCGTCCTAACCAATGATGTGGCACGTGTTTTCTATGTAAGGACATGTCTACCAAGCCAAGAAAAAGAAAAGAAAAGGAAGTGAATGCATCGTACGATGAGCCAAAGCGGCACATAGTTCTTTCTGAAAAGAGAAACATCATGGGAGTGGATGACAAGACAGACATGTCAGAAGATTATGAAAAGTTTGATAAAATTGCTCCATTCACAGTGAATATTGACCCGAGCATCCCGTTAAATGATGAAGATTTTTCATGGTTACGGCGCAAAGGGACACACACGAAGAAAAAGTTTCACACCCAAAGATCTGGGATGTGATCGGCTTCACTATCATCACTTTCTTCTGTGTTTCACACCCAGGAGGGAATCTCTGTAATAGTTAGGGTAGTTATGTGTTTTGGCATTTGAAACGCGAAGAAATTTTATGTGCAAATAAATTCTTTCATGCCTTTACTGATTTTTTTAAGCTAAATGACCCTGAAATTGAAAAGCATTTCAAATGAACTCGGAAAAGGTTGAAAGTTGGCATGGTATCATAATTTCACCCACATAGCATGTGCAAAAAAGTAGAGAGGGTTACCGCAAAAACTGGATGCACTTCGTGTACAAAATGGACAATCTCTTTCGAAGTATCAGGGTTTCGGACAAAAACTCATCCGTTACAAAAGGCATTTCATTTTTTAAATAACCTAAGCATTACCAAATTGAATATAATGATAAAACACACTAATATTAAACATAAGAAAAAAGAATCACTGAAAAATCTATTCTCAAAGTTAAGTTATTCACAAACTAGTGATTCACACAAATTTCAAATAAATCAAAATTTAAACTATTCAAATTTGTAAACTACTGGTACTAACAGAAAGTTTGTAATTTTTTGTACCTAAAGCAAAAATATTCACAAAGAAACTCTAAATACAGAAAAAAAACAACTCAAAAATAAATAAAACAAAAATAAATAAAGCAAAAAAATAAGAAAAAAAAAGCCCACCTACTGCGCCACAGCGGCCTGCATACGACTAGAAACCCAACCTGTTGTTGGGCCAGGATGCAGGCCCGCAAAGGCCCAGTAGGCCCACAGGGCAGCACAGAACATTTAGGCCCAGTAGGCCTGCTTTGGAGAGGTGCTCGAGGGAGCTACCGCACTGGGGCTTATAAACCAGTGCGGACGCCCCTTGGCTAGCGAGGTGGGACTAAACATTTCGCACCGCACCTGCGCCAGCGCACCCGCTTTAGTACCGGGTGGTGGCTCAAACCGGTACTAAAGGGGGGTCTTTAGTACCGGTTGGAGCCACCACCCGGTACTAAAGAGGGGGTCTTTAGTACCGGTTGGAGCCACCACCCGGTACTAAAGGGGTGCGGTTCCCGCCGCTTGGCCTGGCCAAAACAGGCCTTTAGTACCGGTTGGTGGCTCCAACCGGTACTAAAGGTCCATCCTATATAACTAAACACTTCAAAAATTTCAGTTTCTCATCTGCTTCTTCTCCTCTACCCCGCCGCCCGCCGCCCCCCGTCTCCATATCCCTCGTCGCCGCCCCGGCCCCGTCGTCGCCGCCCCGTCGTCCCCGTCCCCGTCGTCCCCGTCGTCACCGCCGCGCCGTCCCGGCCCGTCCCGCATCGTCCCGGCCCGTCCCGCATCGTCCCCGTCCCCGTCATCGTCGCCCCGTCCCCGTCGTCGTCGCCCCGGCCCGTCCCCGTCGTCGCCGCCCCGTCCCTGTCCCCGTCGTCGCCGCGCCCGTCGCCATCCCCGTCGCCGCCCCCCGTCGCCTCTCGCCTCGCCGGTGAGCACACACACACACATACATTTTTTTAGTTTTTTAGTTATAGAAATAGTTAGAAAAATGTTAGAAATTTTTGCTTACATATGCCCGCTTAATTAAGACATGCAAACGTGTGTGTATGCAGATTTCACTGGATCTTGTTAATCATTAAAGTTGATGAAGGAATAGTTGAAGTACTAGACTCACTACTTAAGAAAGCAAGTGACTACACCATCGTGAAGGGGATACTCAACAGGTAATTTCAATCATTATTAACTATATCTCGGCCTATTTAATTAGTTTGTCATTTCCTGATAACAACTATTTAATAACCCATTTATTCATTTTCTTTGTCGGCGGGCAGGGCTTGGGCAAAGTTCATCAGGGTCACTCCAGGCCCATGGAAACAAAGTCTGAAATGGTATCGACCCAAGGTAAGTAATTAAGTAGTACTAGCTAGTTGCCATCTCTTTAATTATCATGCTTATTATTATCTGATCAAATTCCATTCTCGTAAAGGCCCTGAAGTAGGCGCCGGGGAATGATCTATGTGCATACTACGTTTGCGAGAACATTCGCATGATGGCATCCGAAAGGAGCAAATCTCAAAGACAGGAGTGGGTACGATATCGATTGTCAGAACACTATTCACAATTTTTACACCATTATTGATATCTAGTCACACAACTAATACACATGCATATTGATCTCCTTCTTAACAGTTCAAAGAGGTGCGGGACAAGCTCCTAGCACCGGACCGCATAGAAGCAATTCAAGAGGAAATAGCGGGATTTTTGCTCGATCAGATCATAAATCCCAAAGGAGAATACCATTACCCGCTACCGCCCCCATGAACCATTTCCAATTGTTATCGTGCTCCGAAGGCACCAATTAGCTATAGGCTAATGTCACTGGCTCCGAAGGCACCAATTAGGAGAAATTGTATATATATATACATGTGTGTGTATATATGTGAATTAATTAATGGTGGTTGTGAGACATTCGATGATATATATATATATATATATATATATTATGATCGGTTTTACTAGAAATTCTATTTATATATATGTATAACGTGTACAATATGTAGTATCGTAAAATACCAGCAAACGAAAAATAATTAAATGGAAAATACAAAATTAAATGAAAAAGAAATCATAAACCCCCCAAAAAAACCCAACATTTTAATACCGGTTGGTGACACCAACCGGTACTAAAGGACTCCCTACCCTCGAAGCTGGCTCGTACCACGTGGTTGCCCTTTAGCACCGGTTCGTGCTGAACCGGTACTAAAGGGAGAGGGCCTTTAGTGCCTACATTTTAGCGCCAGTTACCAAACCGGCATTAAAGGGCCTTACGAACCGGTGCTATTGCCCGGTTCTGCACTAGTGCTTGCACTAGCGCCATTGTGAAGCCGGGAACTGTAGCAGGCGCATGCTTGTTGTCGGACGCCTCCTCCATCGTCTGGTTATCATCCTCTGAGCTCTCCTCTAACAAACTCGCTGACAATCTGGCATGTATGCATCACACATGTCGGGCCTACCAGCCATTCGCAAGGGCCGCCATCTTGTGCTTCTGCACCGACGGTGGCCACTTCATTGTAGAAGTGTGAGCGATGTATCTTTTGTGTGCGAGGTTGTGAGCTTACTGATCATGCATACTAATTCAATAACCAGGCTTTGCATTAATGCATCATATATATATGAAAAACAAAAAGAACGAATGAGGCAAAAAATTGGGCCGCCGCAACATGATTATGAAAAGTCCAGAGAATTTTGAGCTTTCGACCCAAGAGAGCTTAACGGCGCTAAATGTAGCGCTATAGGAAAAAATAGCGAACTATTGGCGCCATTTCCATTTGAGCACTAAAGTGTATATCTTTAATGGGTGGACTCTTCAAAAGCTATAACCAGTTATTTAAAACTTTGCTTTTCGCCTGATTTTTTTCTAATTAACCGGACAACTCTTTTCTTCTTAATTAATAAAAATGACGAGACTTTTGTCTTGTTTTAAGAAGCAAAAAACACTCCGTGCAAATGCAGCGAGAGAAGTGTTGGTTCATTTGTTAGTTGCAAGCAGTAGTACTTCTATCTAGGCAGTACTGGGCGCTGGTGCGCCGGCCGAAAGTTTCAGCCAGTCAAGCCCCAGTCGTTCGATTTACTCAATAATAACCGTTCGGATTGCATCTTCTCCCTTGCGTGGAGGTCAAAGCCTCCTCCTTCCTCGCGTACGGCCTGCGCTCGACGCAAACGCATCGTCCACCATGGCGCCTCTTTCTCTTACCCGGCCCTCGTGAAAAAACTCCCGCCTCCCGTGTCTACCCTCCCGCGAAGGACGCCGCTCCTCGCTCGCCTCGCCATCGACGTGCTGGCAACCACGCCGCCGCCGTTGAAGCTGCATCTCGTGGGTGTTTTGCGGCCCTCGTCGCCATTCGTTGCAACATGGCGTTGCTCTGTGGTCGCACCCTCCGCTGTCGTTTGGTAGCAGCCTCGCCGTTGCAGCCTGCAACCTCGCCGTCAACCAATCGTAGCCTCGCCGTCATAGCCATTGCTGGCTCTAGCTTGAAGCTTTTTTTCATGGTCGCTTGAAGCTTTTTTCGTACCTGCTTCCAGCTTTTCCATGAGGGTTGAAGCTTTTCTGTCATGTCTGTTGAAGCTTTTTTCTCCATCGGTTGTAACTTATACTAGGCCGGTTGAAGCTTTTTTCCATGTCCGTTTGCACCAATTCGCCGCCGTTGCCGTCGCAGGTCGCGGTCTTCCCCCACATATAATGGATGTAGCAAAAATCCCGCCGGTAGTAGCAAAATCTTAGGATGGTTGCAACAAAAAAACCACTACCCTAGTAGGTCGCAGACCCGCAGTGATGAATGTAGCAAATCCGTCGCCGGTAGTAGCAAAAAGAGATGACGGTTGCAGCTTCTAGCTCAGCTGGTTGTAGCTTTCAGGGGGAGGTCGTCGTCGCCGGTCACATCTCAGTCGTAAAAAATGCACCATGGCCTCATGAATGGATGTATCAAAACACAAAGACGGTGGTAGCAAAAATTTGAAACGGTTATAGCAAAAATGGCTGAAGTTGCTGTCACCGGTCGCCAAAATGGCGGACTTTGCAAAACCAGAAGACGGTTGTAGCAAAAACTAGGCTGCTTCCAGTAAAATTGAAATACGGTGGTAGCAAAACTTGGTCTGGCTAGCAAATCAAAAAAGATGGTAGCAAAAAATGTGTCTAGTTCCAGCAAAAAAAGACACTGGTTCTAGCAAACAGCGATGCCGGTTGAAACGTTGGTGTGGCGTCCTCATACGAAGCCACCAGTGTTACCTTCCAGCTTTGCCTTGCCAGCTATGATTTGCATGCCGTGTGCGGGGGTAGCATCTCGCCGGCGAGCACTCCAGTTCGATCGTACTCCGGCCTTGTGTGGTAGCAGCTCGCCGGTGAGCATCTCCACTTCGTACTCCGACCATGTGTGGTAGCAGCTCGCCAGCAAGCACTCCAGTTCGCACTCTGGCCATGTGTGGTAGCAGCTCGCCGGCGTCTAGTCTGGCAGGGGAACGGCGGGGATAACGACGGTTGACGGGGAAGCACACGGGGAGCAAGAGGATGGGAGGACGTCGAGTAGCCAAAGTCAACGTAAAAAAACAAAGGGATAAGGTGGGGTCGCGCTCCCTTCTGACCATATGATGCCCCCACGATCGAACGTCCCGCGCACGTCCGGCCCAAAGTTTGCCTGACGCGCCGGGTGTAAACATTTCCCTTCTATTTAACATTGCTTTTTTTTTGCTCATGCTGTTGATCTTTCTAAGGTGTAACTGATCCAACTGATTGATCAATCAAAGAGATGTACTGTACGATGGGAAATGGACAGATGAACTAGACCCACTGAAGAACATTAAGGGGCTGCTTGATTGATACCTTGAGAGGACAGAAGAACACGCAATGCACACTTGCATAGATCAGATACATTGTACGTACCAGTGGAAGTAACTGATAGGATAATGTCAAAGAAAAAGGAGTGACTGATAGGGTTCGTTTGCTCTTAGATTTTTAATCGCTCGATAGGCGACCAGACAAGAAGAGGAAAATTATCTGGAGCAGTAAATATACACGTAGAGATGGTACTGCTAGTTACAGTTTGCTGGTGGGGGTGGGGGTCGTTGCTGCGGCAGCGTACTTCTTGAGGGCGTCGCCGGCGTGGTGCAGGTTGTCCGGCACGGGCAGGTTGCAGAGCAGCGTGACCCTGGACTCGGAGATCTGCGGGCCCTTCTTCCCCTCCTCCGACGGGTCCATCTTCCACAGCTTCACCTCCCACACCTATCCAAATCCACGGTTCCAATCAATCCTTCAATCCAGGTCCATGTCCGATGCAGGAGCAAGCAAGCGAGCTAGGTTGCCAGGCGGTTAACAAGAAGTCGATCGATGAGGGCGCAGACCTGGGTGGAGCGCCCGAGGTGGACGGGGACGGCGCGCGCGAGGACGACGTCGCCGAGGGCGGCGCTGCGGAAGTGGTTGATGGCGAGGTGCACGCCGGCGACGCGGCGGTAGCCGGACGCCATGTGCGCGCCCATGCTGGCCAGGCCCTCCGCCACCAGCGCCGACACGCCGCCGTGCAGCACCTTGAACGGCTGGCAGCAGCGCTCCGTGACCGGGAGCCGGCCGGAGAGCAGCGACGGCGACACCTCCTGCATCTCGAAGCCCACCCCGTGCAGCACCGGGTCCAGCTCCGCCATGTCGATAGCACTACTCGGCTTCTTCGCCGCCATGCCTGCCTCGCTTAATTATTCCCCTCCCCCTCGTGTTCGCGGAGAAAATCTACTCTGCGAGAGTGGTAGCTAGCTAGAAGAGGCAGACAGCGAGACAGAGAGCCAGCCGTGCAGTGCAATAATTACTGATAACTACGAGAGTTCTGAGGAGTGGTTGGATCATTCAAAGTCTTCAATGTCCTAATCAACTGTCCATTTTATCTTTTTTATTTTTTCATTAGTAGTTGGTCGATCACCTCCAACAACCATGCCACTACAGTAGTAGTACTACTACTTCTACCCTTGTAAGTACTACTGGTGAAGCTGCCACACGAATCTCACTGCCGTGATGGGCGCCTGCGTGGCACCATATGCCAAGTGTCAATCCTAATCATAATCACTAAACAGTGAAATTGGTGGCTGCAGAGTACCATCTGGAGGACACGATCTAGAAATGAGCCCAAGGCAGACGGTCCACCCACGAGTCAGCCTGCAGCGTGTGGGATACCGGGAAGGTTAGGTGAAGGATGCCTTCGTTTCCTCGAAGCTTCCAGGTGTACTCTTTCTGCTTTGGACAATCTTTCAAAGTGCGACTGTGAGTACTCTTCTCGGCATTTCAAGCCCGGATGGAGAGAGTAGTTTTTCTCGCATGACCCTTGTGTGAGGATACCGCAGGGCATCGCCACCTATGGTTGGGCCATTATTATCGGAGTAAAGTCTATTTCAGGTGACAAAATTGCTTTACACACGACGGTTAGTGCACGACGCTTGCACGATTCTCCCTCCCCAACAGGGCTCCTCCACGCACGGTAGCTGCTGGTGCTTTTTTTAATTGAGAATCGGTCGCTGCTGGTGCTGCCACGTATGAATCGTTCATGCATCGGCCGTGCAGGCATCGTCTGTCTAGCAACGCTCTTCAGGTGAAGGATGCCTTGGTTTCCCTGAAGCTGAGACAACTCCAAGCCCGAGCCTGGAGGAAGCGACAGGCCAACCCATGCTACCATGGCCCACTATGCATGTTAAGTAGGCGTGCGTGTTGAGTGGTGGGGGTATCGATGGAGATCAGACTCTGGAACCGGCCGTCTGTGGCGGATCCCCTCTCCCGCCCCTGGCTCTCCTCTCAATCCCCAATTCTTGCTAAGAACCCTAGCTACCTGTATCCCGATCCGGCCAATTGAGACAGTGATTCCTACCAACGCTGCCTGTACCGTGTCATGGACATGGAGGTTGTTTTGGATTGGAGCCTGAAGCTGCCGAGCCAAAAAAATTGGTCGTTGACCCAGCACTGGCTCTGCTTTGGATGACCATCAAATAATTGGCTCGCCCATGCCATGGGGGCTTCTCCAATTCATTTTTCCGCCAACAGTTAGCAAAGTCGTGGGCGGCAGCTCCCATGGGGGGCACTTTGCCGATGCGCGATGCTTGTGAAGATCCCATGGGCTACGTCGGCACCAGCTCCGCTGGTCGACGCGGAACTGGAACTTAAAGGCATAGCACGCCGGAGTCGTCGCAATGAAGTACATACTGTCGGCGGTGAATTTTGTGCCCTTGGAGAGTGCATCGGAGGCAGGATGCCATGCTACATCATCATCAATGAAGTGTAGCTGCTGAAACGCATGAACTGCTCGAGCCTATGCCTGCCTCCAATACCCGAAGACGATCCCGCGCATGCTTGCTCCGATGGGCACTAGCTGTCGTAGGGATTTCGCGACAAGACTAATGATTTGAAGAATTTGATGGAAAGGGCACACGTGGAGGATCTAGGGACGGGATTCACACAAGGGATTTACCTAGGTTCTAGAGGTAATGCATTGTCTTGCCAAGTGTTAAGTCAAGCCTCGAATGAGGATTTTGACACAAGTGTATGAGAAAATTAAGTTCGGTCTGCCCTATGAATCTATCTAGGCCTCTTCTGTAAGCATGAATGTGCCCGCACAAGGGCGTCCTAGCCTCACCTTATATAAGCCGACGAGGCTGGGTAGTACATCGGCCGAATTATACTTGCACTGGTAATGGTGCATTATTCTTGATGTCATCACACTTGATTTGGTGCGCTGTAGCAAAGCTCGCTTGATGGTGCCGTAGTAAGGCGCGATTGAAGACGCGGGACCTCCTATCTGCTGCTCTTTGCGACAAATTGCCGGCCGCACGCACAGGCAGATATTCGACTGGGCCGGCCCAAGCTAGCGACTGTAGACCTGCTATTACCACTTGAGCTAGCAAGCGTATCTGAATATTGAGCTGTTCGAAACAATTAAGAACCAAAACCATCGCATATCTGAGTTATTTCTTTAAATTTTCGAATGCAAAACATTTGTTTGGAAAAAAGGGGAATGTCCTATGAAATTTGTGAACAATTTTTAAAAACTCAAATAATTTTGAAAATACTGAAAAACATTTGGAACTTCTGGGGAAAAAATGAATACGCGAACATTTTTTCGACAGGGACCATTTTTTAAAATATTACATTTTTTTGGAAAACATGAGCATTTCTGAAATGCTGGAAACAAAATTTTAAAACACATTTTTTTTGAAATTCCAAACAAAATTCGGAACACGAACATTTTTTAAAACTCCGAAACAAAATTTGAATACAAGAACATTTTTTGAAATATGCAAACAATTATTAAAATAGTGGGACGGGGGTAAATAGGAAGTTAGAGTTATAGAGACAAACCTTGGATCGAAAAGGTTTAGGCTTAGTAGAACTAAAACCGAGTATATGATGTGCGGTTTCAGTATTACTAGGTGTGAGGAGGAGGAGGTTAGCCTTGATGGACAGGTGGTACCTCAGAAGGATACCTTTCGATATTTGGGGTTAATGCTGCAGGAGGATGGGGGTATTGATAAAGATGTGAACCATCGAATCAAAGCCGGATGGATGAAGTGGCGCCAAGCTTCTGGCATTCTCTGTGACAAGAGAGTGCCACAAAAGCTAAAAGGCAAGTTCTACAGGACGGCGGTTCGACCCGCAATGTTGTATGGCTCTGAGTGTTGGCCAACTAAAAGGCGATATGTTCAACAGTTAGGTGTGGCGGAGATGCGTATGTTGAGATGGATGTGTGGCCACACGAGGAAGGATCAAGTCCGGAATGATGATATACGAGATAGAGTTGGGGTAGCACCAATTGAAGAGAAGCTTGTCCAACATCATCCGAGATGGTTTGGGTATATTCAGTGCAGCCCTCCAGAAGCTCTAGTGCATAGCGAACGGCTAAAGCATGCGGAGAATGTCAGAGGGCAGGCTAGACCGAATTTGACATGAGAGGAGTCTGTTAAGAGAGACCTGAAGGATTGGAGTATCACCAAAGAGCTAGCTGTGGACAGGAGTGCGTGGAAGCTTGCTATCCATGTACCAGAGCCATGAGTTGGTTGCGAGACCTTATGAGTTTCACCTCTAGCCTACCCCAACTTGTTTGGGACTAAAGGCTTTGTTGTTGTTGTTGCAAACAATTATTAAAATAAGAAAAAAAAATTGAAACTCTAGAACAAAATTTTAAAACATGAACAATTTTTTAAATTTGTGAACAATATTTTTAAATGAGAACATTTTTGGAATCTTCTAAACAAAATTTGGAAAACATGAACATGGGGCAGAACAGGCGGTTGAATTGGACGCCGCATGCAAGCTCAAGGGGATTCAGAGTGCGAAAGCTACAACTACTTCTCGAACTTGCTCTCAGTGAGTGATATGGCTTCCTTCTTCCTTCTCAAAATCGACTGATCAAAATCGAAAAATCAGTCGACTCACATTTAGCTATTGTGTATTTTTAGATGTTTTTGGAATTTTTTTGCTATTTATTTTGAATTCACTGTTCATTGGGTACAGATGAGCCGGGGTCAGATGTTTTTTTTCGCGAATATGCTTGAGAGCGTATCTTTTTATTGATAGGAAGAAAGAGAGAGTACACGGGGGGGGGGGGGGGTGCTCAGTGTCCGGCACGCATGCAAGACAAGGAGCGGGGAGCAGAGATGACGCGCTGCTCAGCCCGAATACATGGCTAAGGACCTATGCCAAGAGCGCAGCTAAACCGTGAGCTCCAGCCCTAGCCCAAGAACGCGCGTCGTTTTGGATAAGCTCAAGAAGCCGGGAGGTGGAGGGGGACTCGTCGTCGAAGACGCAGCGGTTGCGCTGCTTCCAGATAGACCAAGCCGTCAGGGTTGCGAGGGTGGCAAGCCCCTTGCGGTGCCAGCTCATGATCATCGAGGAGCACCAAGGGAGGAACTCTTCGGAATCGGACGGAGGGGGGACGATGGCGCGCACCCAAGCCAGGACGTCATGCCAAATCTGCCTGGAGAAGGGGCAGGCGATGATAATATGTTGCAAAGTCTCGACGTCCTGGTCGCAGAGAGCACATCTGTCGTTGTGGGGGAGACCGTGGCGGGCCAGTCTATCGACAATTCAGCAGCGGTCAAGGTCGGCCAGCCAGGTGAACATCTTAACGCACAGGGGGCCCAACACTTCCAGGTGAGGCGTCAGTATGGGGCGGATGTGGAGCCGGCAAAGAGGGCACTGTAGCATGATCTTGCGGAGTATTTCTCGTCCACAGTCCAGCGCCAGACAAGGCGGTCTGGGGAGGCTGAAAGGTGAAGGTGACGGAGTCTGGTCCAAAGATGGACGTACTCCACCAACACGGTGGGTGTGAGTGTGCCACGCAAGTCCGCGATCCAGCGGCGGTCCTGGAGTCCATCCGCCACGGTGCGCTTGCGTCACTGATGGGGGACCAAGGGGAGGAGGGCAGGGGCGATGTCCGCAATGGCCATGCCGTTGACCCAAGCATCAGTCCAAAAACAGCAAGACCTACTGTCGGTGTCAAAACCGGCGGATCTCGGGTAGGGGGTCCCGAACTATGCGTCTAAGGCGGATGGTAACAGGAAGCAGGGGACACGATGTTTTACCCAGGTTCGGGCCCTCTTGATGGAGGTAAAACCCTACGTCCTGCTTGATTATTCTTGATAATATGAGTAGTACAAGAGTTGATCTACCACGAGATCAGAGAGGCTAAACCCTAGAAGCTAGCCTATGGTATGATTGTATGTTGTCCTACGGACTAAACCCTCTGGTTTATATAGACATCGGAGGGGGCTAGTGTTACACAGAGTCGGTTACAAGAAAGGAGATCTACATATCCGTATTGCCAAGCTTGCCTTCCACGCCAAGTAGAGTCCCATCCAGACACGGGACGAAGTCTTCAATCTCGTATCTTCATAGTCTAACAGTCCGACCAAAGGATATAGTCCGGCTGTCCGGAGACCCCCTAATCCAGGACTCCCTCAGTAGCCCCTGAACCAGGCTTCAATGACGATGAGTCTGGCGCACAGTGTTGTCTTCGGCATTGCAAGGCGGGTTCCTCCTCCGAATACTTCATAGAAGATCTTGAACACGAGGATCGTGTCCGGCTCTGCAAAACAAGTTCCACATACCACCGTAGAGAGAATAATATTTCCACAAATCTGATCTGCTGACGTACCCCTAGCATGGCATCACACCACAGCCAGGTCTTTATTCGAATCGTTTTTCATAACCTATCTCAGCGTGTTTCGCGAGGCGATTTCCTTGGCACGTCTTGTCGAAGCAGAGATCATGTCCCCTTATTATAGGATTCCCATCAATACGGACGTAGGTAACTCAACCGCGCCATCAATTACGGCGCTTGGGGAGATAAGCGAGTTTCACCAGGCTGGTGGGGGCGCATAGTTTCGTCCGCCCTTATAAAGGGATAAGGTTTCATCTTTTTCTACCCACACCTTCTTCCTCCTTGCTCATCCATTTTCGCGCACTCGAGCTCCAGCGCCCAAGTCCATATCCTTCTCCTCAACTCTCCTCAAACACGTCCGGAGTGGGAGGCAAGTGGATGGTCTCCTCCGTCACGGTGGGACACATCAAAAAACTACGTGAGGCCGGATACTTAGCCGCGGATATCGCGCACCGGCTGCCAGCCACGGGGCAGATCGTCCCTACCCCGGAACCTCACGAAAGGGTGGTTTTCCTCCCCCACTTCGTCCACGGACCGAGTTTCCCCTCCATCCATTCGTCCGCGGCCTTATGTTCTATTATGGGCTGGACTTTCATGATCTGGTCCTGAATTTCGTCCTCAACATCTCGGCGTTCATCGTCGTGTGCGAGGCCTTCCTCCTCATCCGGCCCCACTTCGGCCTGTGGCTGAAGACCTTCAATATCAAGCCGAAGGTGGTTGGCGGACAACAAGCGGAATGCGGCGGAGCCATGGTGGGCAAAATGCCCAATGTTACATGGCTCGAGGGCTCCTTCGTGGAGAGCATAAAGGGGTGGCAATCGGGGTGGTTCTACATCACCGAGCCGCGCAA
Source organism: Triticum aestivum (assembly GCF_018294505.1). NCBI lineage: Eukaryota > Viridiplantae > Streptophyta > Magnoliopsida > Poales > Poaceae > Triticum > Triticum aestivum. Next base: position 45,389,360 of record NC_057800.1, read on the forward strand.
CACCAACTGGGTGGCGGCCCCCGAGTTTCGATTCGGAATCCCCACGCGGCTCACTTCCTGGAAGGAGAAGGGCCTGTCCTGGGGCTCATCGGTGGAGCTGGACGGACTCCAGAAGTGTATCCGGAACATGATAAGCAAGAAACTTAAGCTTGTCAACATAGTCCAGGTCATGCTCTTCCACCGGATCCTCTCGTGTCAACAACGGGCTTTCAATTTATGGGACTTCGACCCAGCCCAGCACCAGACTCTACACAAGCTCTTCGACACGACGCATAAGGACGTCTGGAAGGTGCTGTTCAAGGGCGCCGAGGTCCCCCCTTCTCTTACCGAGGACCGCTGGCTAAGCGGGAAGTGCCTTGCGAATCTGGTAAGTTATGTACATCTGGTAGGGTATTTCTTTCCCATAGCTTAACCATGTGCGGGGTCTGAGCTCCCATGCCTTTGACAGGACTGGGTGGAGACATCGGAGCAGATTAACTGTCCGGCCCCTCTGCTCGAAGACCGTGCAGACGCTCTCCTGACGGAGATGCGGACTCCGACTCCTTATGAGGTGCCGGAGAAGACCAAGAAGAAGGCCATGGGAACCCGAAAGAGTTCCCGGCGCTAGGTGGTATCAGACACATCGTCCGATAATTCTGAGGCGCACTCCTCTCGTGAAAACGAGGAGAAGGAAGACGAAGATTCTCCCCCTCCAGCCGTGGGAGACAAGAAAAGGAAGGCCACCCCAACCGGGGAGGCCGAAGGGTCCAAGAAGGGAAGGACTCCCACCACCGCCGACGGCGAAGACGAGTGGCTGCTCAGGGCCAAGCCCCTGACAAAGTCGTAAGTATTCGGATACTAGAGTAACTCATAGCATACTTTTGTTGCACTGATTCTCCTAACGTCGAATATGATTATGCAGTCCGCCCCAAGCCCGTATAGACGTATCATCATCGGATGGTTCCTTGGACTCGTCGAACATGAATAGTGATACACTTCCAACCGCCTCCTCTCCTTGCCCTACGGACAATGCCGAGGTATTGTCTCAAGGGGCACCGAGCCGGGGGGAGACAGTCCGGGAGGCGCCTCAAGGCGACCTTCTGGACTCCAGGAGCAAAGGGAGCAAGGCTCCCAGGGGATCCAAGTTCGGCCCTCAGCCGGACACCGCACCGGAACCTCCAGTGGTTCCGGACTCGATGTGACGCCCCCGATTCAATCGTACACTAATCATGCACGCAAATGTGTACGATCAAGATCAGGGACTCACGGGAAGATATCACAACACAACTCTACAAATAAAAATAAGTCATACAAGCATCATAGTACAAGCCAGGGGCCTCGAGGGCTCGAATACAAGTGCTCGATCATAGACGAGTCAGCGGAAGCAACAATATCTGAGTACAGACATAAGTTAAACAAGTTGCCATAAGATGGCTAGCACAAACTGGGATACAGATCGAAAGAGGCGCAGGCCTCCTACCTGGGATCCTCCTAACTACTCCTGGTCGTCGTCAGCGGGCTGCACGTAGTAGTAGGCACCTCTAGTGTAGTAGGAATCATCGTCGACGGTGGCGTCTGGCTCCTGGACTCCAGCATCTGGTTGCGACAACCAGAAAGAAGGAAAGGGGAAAAAAGGGGGGAGAAAGCAACCGTGAGTACTCATCCAAAGTACTCGCAAGCAAGGAACTACACTACATATGCATGGGTATATGTGTAAGGAGGCCATATCAGTGGACTGAACTGCAGAATGCCAGAATAAGAGGGGGATAGCTAGTCTTATCGAAGACTACGCTTCTGGTCACCTCCGTCTTGCAGCATGTAGAAGAGAGTAGATGGAAGTCCTCCAAGTAGCATCTCCAAGTAACATCTCCAAGTAGCATCTCGAGTAGCATATTCCTACCCGGCGATCCTCTCCTCGTCGCCCTGCGGAAAAGCGATCACCGGGTTGTATCTGGCACTTGGAAGGGTGTGTTTTATTTAGTATCCGGTTCTAGTTGTCATAAGGTCAAGGTACAACTCCAAGTCGTCCTGTTACCGAAGATCACGGCTATTCGAATAGATTAACTTCCCTGCAGGGGTGCACCACATAGCCCAACACGCTCGATCCCATTTGGCCGGACACACTTTCCTGGGTCATGCCCGGCCGCGGAAGATCAACACGTCGCAGCCCCACCTAGGCTCAACAGAGAGGCCAGCACGCCGGTCTAAACCTAAGCGCGCAGGGGTCTGGGCCCATCGCCCTGAGCACACCTGCACGTTGCGTGGGCGGCCGAAAGCAGACCTAGCCTAGTGGCGTTCCAGTCCAATTCGGCGCGCGCCGCTCCGTCGCTGACGTCTGAAGTGCTTCGGCTGATACCACGACGTCGGGATACCCATAACTACTCCCACGTAGATGGTTAGTGCGTATAGGCTCGTAGCCAGACTCAGATCAAATACCAAGATCTCGTTAAGCGTGTTAAGTATCCGCGAACGCCGAACAGGGCCAGGCCCACCTGTCTCCTAGGTGGTCTCAACCTGCCCTGTCGCTCCGCCACAAAGTAACAGTCGGGGGCCGTCGGGAACTCAGGCCCACCACTACCTGGATGGAGCCACCTGCCCTTCAGCCCCCATCTCCAAACAGTATCACCAGTAATGTAACAGTGTAAAGTATATAGTATATGCCCGTGATCACTTCCCGAAGTGATCACAGCCCAGTAGTATAGCATGGCAGACGGACAATAATGTAGGGCCACTGATGGAACACTAGCATCCTATACTAAGCATTTAGGATTGCGGGTAAGGTATGAATGACTGTAGCAGCAATGACAGGCTATGCATCAGAATAGGATTAACGGAAAGCAGTAACATGCTACACTACTCTAATGCAAGCAGTATAGAGAAGAGTAGGCGATATCTGGTGATCAAGGGGGGGCTTGCCTGGTTGCTCTGGCAAGAGAGAGGGGTCGTCAACTCCGTAGTCGAACTCGGTGGCATCAGCGTCGGTCTCGTAGTCTACCGGAGAGAAGAGGGGGAAGAAATAATGAATACAGAGCAAACAAAGCATCACAAATAATAACAAGGCAATACGCGGTGTTTGGTGTGCCCTAACGCGGTAGTAGGTGATACCGGTGAAGGGGGGAAAACATCCGGGAAAGTATTCCCGGTGTTTCGTGTTTTCGGGCAGAGGAGCCGGAGGGGGAAAGTTGCGGGTTCGATAGGTTAGAGGGGTGTGGCGGACGAACGGACTGCGTATCCGGAATCGTCTCGTCGTTCTGAGCAACTTTCATGTTGAAAATATTTTAATCCGAGTTACGGATTAAAAGATATGATTTTTAAAAGATTTTAACAATTTTGGAATTTAATTATTTATTTAATTAATTCGAAAAAATGTATTTATGATGTCAGCATGATGTCATGCTGACGTCAGCAGTCAACAGGGTTGACAGGTGGGTCCCGTTCGTCATACACTGTTAACTAATTAACCTAATTAAGTTTTAATTAACAGTAGTTAATTAGGTTAATTAGTTATTAGGTTAATTAACCAGGATTAATTAGATTAATTATTTACTTAACAGTTAATTAGGTTAATTAGTGATTAGGTTAATCTAATTATAATTAATTAACCTAATTAATTACTTAATTAATTAATTAATTTAATTATTATTTATTTATTTAATAATATATTTTTTAATTCCCTTTTTTTTAATTTAAAGTTCTGGGGCGTGGGCCCCGTTTGTCATAGGCCCATAGGGGCCTATCGGGCGCGGGTTAACGGGGATGGAGCGGAGCAGAGCCACAGGGCTCGCGGGTGGACCCGGCGAAACGGGGCGGAGCCCCGCTGTGCGGGCATAACCCGCCCAGACAACGCGCCAGAGCTGGCCGCGGGCGCCGGCGGCCAAGGGCACACGAGCGCCGGCCGGAACAGGGCAGCGGAACGGAGGGGACCGGAGCCATGGGCGCGCGTGTGTCGGCGAGCGACAGCGCGGCGTAGGCGGACGGGCGAGGCGCGGTGGCCGCACGCGCAGGCGGCGATGGACGTAGCGGAACGGCGGGGCAGGGCGAGGTGCGTCGGTGCGGGGCGACGGGCGCGGCCAGGGAGTGGCCCGACCGCGGTGAGCGGGGCGACGCGGTCGCGCGGTGACTGGGCCAGGAGAAGGGGAGCTCACAGGGGGGCGTAGGGATCTGGCAGTGGCTCGGGGAGGAGTTGAGGTCGCGTCGGAGAGGACGGCGGGGCAGCTCCGGCGAGGTGTCGAGGAGGTGGCCGTGGCGGTGGTGGGCAGCAGTGTCGAGGGTGCCGGTGTCGGGTGGTGGCGGCGTCCAGGCGGCGGGGCGCGGATCGATCCGGCGGCTTCGGGGTTGGTGGCGGGGCGAGGCGACGGCGGCGATGCGAGGCGGCGCCGAGGACGCGCGCCAGCGTCGAGGAGTGGGGGGGGGGGCGCGGTCGCCGGGGAGAGGCGGCGGGGTCGGCGATGGTGGTCGACGCGGGCGTCGGGGTCGAGGGGTGAGCGCCCCCGATCCAGAACGTGGGGAGGGAGTGGGAAACGGGGGAAGTGGGGGTGGGATCGGGCTAGGGTTTCGGTGAGGGGGATAAGGGGAGTGGGGTGGGCCGCCGTCGGTGGGCCGGCTGGGCCGGCGTGGTCGGCTGAGCCAACTGGGCCAAGGGGCCCAGTGGTGGGGGGGGGGGCTTGTGGCCTGCTGGGCCGAAGCCCAGGGGGCAAGGGGGGGTTCTCCTTTTCCTTTTTTTGGCTTGTTTTCTGTTTTCTTTATTATATCTTTATTTCTTTATTTTAGTTGCATTTTAATTTAGTAAAATATACACTTAGTATCTAATTCAGTATTTTGACTTAGTCCATAGTCACAAAAAGTCTAGACCCCAAATAACTTAGTTTGACATTTTATTAATCATAAAAGTTATTCAAATAATCATTTTTACTACTGTTTTATTCATCTCATAGTATTTAAACATTTTATAAATGTGTGGTTTTTCCCCAATAATTATCTATGCAATATTTGGTTCACTCCGAACATTTTTGTTTTAATTTTTTGAAAACTTTTATTGTTTTCTTTTATTTAAATTTTGAATTTGTTTCGGTTCCGAACTATCGAGAGTTTATCACAGTAACCGTGGTGACGTGGCATCATTAGCGGGGAATCACTGTAGCTTAATTATCTGGGCGTCACAATTCTCCTCCACTACAAGAAATCTCGTCCCGAGATTTAAGAGGGGAGTAAGGGGGGGGGGGTTCTGGTTATTCTAATGGATCTTCTTGAAGAAGTTAATCCCTTTCGTTGATGTCTTCAATTCTTTATTCCAAATCATCATGATGAAGTTGTCGTCCTTTCTTCGGGGAACTCCATCGTACTTACGAATAGGTAAGGGGCAGTTCTAAAAAAATAGGAGGTTATAAGGGAAATTCATCTGGGGGTATCCCAAGAATGAACATATGAGTATCTCTCGAGTTGAACAAATTACACCTATCGAGAGCAAAGTAAGACGGGGCAATAAGAAGTTTCAAGCGGATAGGCAATTGTTCATTGCCTGAAGCGAAGTGTGAAAGGGGTTCAGAGCAATGGGAATAAGTATTGCGTCTGATATCAAATTGATGATCTCATCAGAAGGTGGCTCGTGAATTACACACGAGGCCACTGAGGAATAACTTTGGGAACAGGGGGTGTACAGGAGAGTCAGGTTTCGATCCTGTGGAGCTGTGGGTTATGGGCCCACCATGTGGATTAAAAAGTAGGAAGGACAGTGACATCTTGCACGATCATGTAAGCAAGGCATGCCAGAGGATAATCTGTTGGTTATGTCGGCAACAACATCGGTACCAAGGGCGAGGGACGAAGAGAACCATTATCCTGCTCGTTGAACGAGGCGGGCCAATAGGCAAGGTTCTCGTCCATCGGTGGCTACCGAAATGTCATCAACAATAGTAACAGGGTCTTACTGACACGGTCGTACACCAAGGTGTTTACATAAGCAGAAGAATATTACTGCTTAGATCATATAGACCTCAAGAAAGGTTAAACCAAACAATGGAAAGGACATATGATTATCAGATTAATCAGACGATGGAAAGGAAAATGTGTCTTAGTCAATAATTCAGGGTATATCCTTCCCAAGGATAAGCAGAGCATGGTATCCGTGGCAGGATATCATGTAGAAAACCCTTTAGGTAGGGGAGAGAAATTTTCATGACATTACCCATACAAAGGTGTTTGGATAATTGATAAGAAAAAATTTAGCATTTGCTTTAAATGTTCTTGTTGAAAATCGGAGTATCACAGACATGCTTCGAGATAGCATTGACATGGTCTTCCAGCAAAGGTCGGACTTGGATATACAAAGGATTCACCAGGAACAACTTATAGAATAAGCATTACAATTTCCTTATGGAGAATGGAAAACCTTGCTGGAAAGGAAACCTTAACACTAGGTCCTCCGACCAGGTGTGCTAGGCATGACATCACCTTACCGATATATAAGGACCAATGTTATAACTCTTGGGAAAAATGTTCCAACCATCATATCTGACCGAGATTCAGATCCGATTGGTGTCAGGATACCTGAGACTCAGGATGTCCGAGAAGAAAAGGCGCAACACAAATCGTTGAAATGGCATTGCAAGCTTCTCGGGAAATGAACTATGGGAGCGGTTTTCTGAAGCAATAGTTCACCATTAAACCAGGGAGAGGACAAGGAGGTGTCTGGTGAACTCAACGGCAGTTCACCGAGATTCCCAAAAGATGGATTTCCACCATTAAGTGAACAAGGAGATAACATTTGTCAGATCAACTGATATAAGGAAGTATGCTCGAGGAAAACATACACAATTAAACATTGGTTGAAATGTGCGCCCGAAATATGGGTTGGGTTGCACGACCAATGTCAGAATGGTGATTCAATCAGCGAAGGACTTAGAATGAACTATCGCCCATTCACTTCAAAGCAATAGGGTTGTTAGAAGTTTTGAATTCACACGTCATAGCTCCATTGTCGGTATTCCGGTTGAAAACAATACGGGGACCAAGGAATGAACGAAGATGGCAAGAAGTATTATGATATCAAGAATTATTAAGAGGTGGTGAAATTCTCACCACATTCTTGACAAAAGAGATGGTAATACTTCCGAGGTAAGGAAGATCAACTGCTGGGTAGCAGTGATCTCAAGGTTTACACCAAACACGAACAAGTTGTGTTGAACGGAAGGCAATAAAGTGGTCGATGAGAACAGGAATCATCGAGGGGCAAGGATGGTATTACCCATCATGAATTCAATTGAATTCCTGGAAGAGCTCATAAGGTTGATGATGATCACGACACAATTGTCGAGAGATTTCATGCAGATGTAGTCAATCAGCGACGACATCCAGTCAAAGGAATGATGAAGCAAGAGGTTATTGGAACCACAGTTACGACACGAACTCGAACTCAAGCTTGTTGTTTAGGGCGAAATGATATGACGATGAGGATCGACGTAAGGTTAGTTCATCGTCGAAAATTGTGCTCCGAGAAGAAGGGCCGGGTAACACAGTTAAAATCATCACGATAAAGATATAGCCAAACAGGCTAGGAATGATGGGAAGGAATATTAAACTCATAAGTAACGAAAATTACTTAGGGTTATCGAACCGAAATGTGGAATCGGTGTTCTCGATTGACGACAACCCAGAACCCGAGAAAATTGGAATCAGTGAGAATTAATAGTTGATGAAGAACCCATAATAAGTTATGCAGTTCCATGATATTCTTAATATACCAGAGCTTAATACTCAACAGTAGAGCAAAGTAAAGGTTGGACAGGTGCAATGATCTGCAGAAGACAAGTACTTCAACTTGTCCAAGAAACGGTATTAAAAAGGAGAACATGGCCGGAACCACGATTCCAAAAGGCCGAATCCTAGATATAAGAACTTATACCAAAGAGGGTTTAAGAGGAGCACCCATGATAAGATTAGCATCGTGTCCATGGGCATGAACGCAAGGTTCAAGGTCGACTCCCACTTCTCCAATACACAACTTCTCATTTACTACTCTAAGTTAAGAATGTTTAGAGTTTGAAAGTTTAACTTGCGGAATACCGGAACGTTATGACCCATGAAAACTCTTGGGTTCACACAAATTAAGGAAGGTATACGTTCAACCCATCGGGGCATCTTAGAATCCTATACCAGAATCTTTTAGAAGTAATTAACTCAAGCTCGAAGGCAGAGCATGGTTGAGAAAGCAGACGATACAATTTACCAAAGGCATTATGTATCCGAGAAAAGGCTCACAAGTTTATTGAATATGAAGGGCGTTGTCAGATAAAATCCAACAAAGGATCTGGTGGTCCACAAGGGATCTGACAAGAGCATCGGTACTCAACTAGTGGAAGAAGAATGCAAGGAGATCAAATTATAGAAACAACTGACTAACTCAATTGTCAAATGCAAAGGAATATGATTTCCAAGTCAAGGGAGCAGAAGCAATGCTCTGATTAGGGATGGATAAGTTGAATAGCCTTAGGGTACAACCAACGACAATTGGATTGGTCGAGAACCAATTCCAGTTAAAAGAACGGAAGCTCAGCCGGAAAGGTAATTTATAAGGATCAATGATGATTGCGTGTATTCGCACACATGCTGAATCAATAGGATCAAAATGACGATGCCTAAGGATACTAACGAATATTGCCAATGGAAAGCATCCATAATGCAAGCAGACAAGTATTGCAGAGCAATAAGCTATTAAGGATTTTTGGAGGATCAAATAGTATTTCGAAGACCATTGTGAAACACATGAACAACTGGGGATGAGCGGATACTCGACAAGTGCAAGGATTTATTTGAAGGGGTATTCAGGTGGCAAAGAACTGCTAGGCAGTAGGCACAAAGTATTTCGGAACACTAGAGAAAACTTCGGGGTATCTTGTAATAACAAGATCAATGGGGGATGATCGTATGAATGGCAAGTGTAAGTAGTTATCCATACGAATTTATCGGTGGTCGGGAATAGCAAAAGTGATGGGCACAAATTCTCGAGAGAACATCAGAGAGTATCTTCGGAACCTTCTGATGTAGCAGGCGATCCTCTGCAGTAAGGGGCTCTCCGGGTGGATGCGATCACGAGATCCTAATCTTAGAGTTAGCAAATTCATTTAACCCGAATAGTAGAGAGATCAGAGTCCCAGAGTATTGGTCGAGGAGTAAAAGATCCTACTACCACCCGATGGCGACGTGGGCCCATGGGCCACACAGCCATGTTAGTAAAAGTTTTTCAACGACTAGACTCGACTTCGGCCAAGGAGTTGGAAAGGGGGATTCCTACAGGCAGTCGGCTCTGATACCAACTTGTGACGCCCCCGATTCAATCGTACACTAATCATGCACGCAAATGTGTACGATCAAGATCAGGGACTCACGGGAAGATATCACAACACAACTCTACAAATAAAATAAGTCATACAAGCATCATAATACAAGCCAGGGGCCTCGAGGGCTCGAATACAAGTGCTCGATCATAGACGAGTCAGCGGAAGCAACAATATCTGAGTACAGACATAAGTTAAACAAGTTGCCTTAAGATGGCTAGCACAAACTGGGATACAGATCGAAAGAGGCGCAGGCCTCCTGCCTGGGATCCTCCTAACTACTCCTGGTCGTCGTCAGCGGGCAGCACGTAGTAGTAGGCACCTCCAGTGTAGTAGGGGTCATCGTCGACGGTGGCGTCTGGCTCCTGGACTCCAGCATCTGGTTGCGACAACCAGAAAGAAGGAAAGGGGAAAAAGGGGGGAGAAAGCAACCGTGAGTACTCATCCAAAGTACTCGCAAGCAAGGAACTACACTACATATGCATGGGTATATGTGTAAGGAGGCCATATCAGTGGACTGAACTGCAGAATGCCAGAATAAGAGGGGGATAGCTAGTCTTATCGAAGACTACGCTTCTGGTCACCTCCGTCTTGCAGCATGTAGAAGAGAGTAGATGGAAGTCCTCCAAGTAGCATCTCCAAGTAACATCTCCAAGTAGCATCTCGAGTAGCATATTCCTACCCGGCGATCCTCTCCTCGTCGCCTGCGGAAAAGCGATCACCGGGTTGTATCTGGCACTTGGAAGGGTGTGTTTTATTAAGTATCCGGTTCTAGTTGTCATAAGGTCAAGGTACAACTCCAAGTCGTCCTGTTACCGAAGATCACGGCTATTCGAATAGATTAACTTCCCTGCAGGGGTGCACCACATAGCCCAACACGCTCGATCCCATTTGGCCGGACACACTTTCCTGGGTCATGCCCGGCCGCGGAAGATCAACACGTCGCAGCCCCACCTAGGCTCAACAGAGAGGCCAGCACGCCGGTCTAAACCTAAGCGCGCAGGGGTCTGGGCCCATCGCCCTGAGCACACCTGCACGTTGCGTGGGCGGCCAAAAGCAGACCTAGCCTAGTGGCGTTCCAGTCCAATTCGGCGCGCGCCGCTCCGTCGCTGACGTCTGAAGTGCTTCAGCTGATACCACGACGTCGGGATACCCATAACTACTCCCACGTAGATGGTTAGTGCGTATAGGCTCGTAGCCAGACTCAGATCAAATACCAAGATCTCGTTAAGCGTGTTAAGTATCCGCGAACGCCGAACAGGGCCAGGCCCACCTGTCTCCTAGGTGGTCTCAACCTGCCCTGTCGCTCCGCCACAAAGTAACAGTCGGGGGCCGTCGGGAACTCAGGCCCACCACTACCTGGATGGAGCCACCTGCCCCTTCAGCCCCCATCTCCAAACAGTATCACCAGTAATGTAACAGTGTAAAGTATATAGTATATGCCCGTGATCACTTCCCGAAGTGATCACAGCCCAGTAGTATAGCATGGCAGACGGACAAGAATGTAGGGCCACTGATGGAACACTAGCATCCTATACTAAGCATTTAGGATTGCGGGTAAGGTATGAATGACTGTAGCAGCAATGACAGGCTATGCATCAGAATAGGATTAACGGAAAGCAGTAACATGCTACACTACTCTAATGCAAGCAGTATAGAGAAGAGTAGGTGATATCTGGTGATCAAGGGGGGGGGGGCTTGCCTGGTTGCTCTGGCAAGAGAGAGGGGTCGTCAACTCCGTAGTCGAACTCGGTGGCATCAGCGTCGGTCTCGTAGTCTACCGGAGAGAAGAGGAGGAAGAAATAATGAATACAGAGCAAACAAAGCATCACAAATAATAACAAGGCAATACGCGGTGTTTGGTGTGCCCTAACGCGGTAGTAGGTGATACCGGTGAAGGGGGGAAAACATCCGGGAAAGTATTCCCGGTGTTTCGTGTTTTCGGGCAGAGGAGCCGGAGGGGGAAAGTTGCGGGTTCGATAGGTTAGAGGGGTGTGGCGGACGAACGGACTGCATATCCGGAATCGTCTCGTCGTTCTGAGCAACTTTCATGTTGAAAATATTTTAATCCGAGTTACGGATTAAAAGATATGATTTTTAAAAGATTTTAACAATTTTGGAATTTAACTATTTATTTAATTAATTCGAAAAAATGTATTTATGACGTCAGCATGATGTGATGCTGACGTCAGCAGTCAACAGGGTTGACAGGTGGGTCCCGTTCGTCATACACTGTTAACTAATTAACCTAATTAAGTTTTAATTAACAGTAGTTAATTAGGTTAATTAGTTATTAGGTTAATTAACCAGGATTAATTAGATTAATTATTTACTTAACAGTTAATTAGGTTAATTAGTGATTAGGTTAATCTAATTATAATTAATTAACCTAATTAATTACTTAATTAATTAATTAATTTAATTATTATTTATTTATTTAATAATATATTTTTTTAATTCCCTTTTTTTTTAATTTAAAGTTCTGGGGCGTGGGCCCCGTTTGTCATAGGCCCATAGGGGCCTATCGGGCGCGGGTTAACGGGGATGGAGCGGAGCAGAGCCACAGGGCTCGCCGGTGGACCCGGCGAAACGGGGCGGAGCCCCGCTGTGCGGGCATAACCCGCCCAGACAACGCGCCAGAGCTGGCCGCGGGCGCCGGCGGCCAAGGGCACACGAGCGCCGGCCGGAACAGGGCAGCGGGACGGAGGGGACCGGAGCCATGGGCGCGCGTGTGTCGGCGAGCGACAGCGCGGCGTAGGCGGACGGGCGAGGCGCGGTGGCCGCACGCGCAGGCGGCGACGGACGTAGCGGAACGGCGGGGCAGGGCGAGGTGCGTCGGTGCGGGGCGACGGGCGCGGCCAGGGAGTGGCCCGACCGCGGTGAGCGGGGCGACGCGGTCGCGCGGTGACTGGGCCAGGAGAAGGGGAGCTCACAGGGGGGGCGTAGGGATCTGGCAGTGGCTCGGGGAGGAGTTGAGGTCGCGTCGGAGAGGACGGCGGGGCAGCTCCGGCGAGGTGTCGAGGAGGTGGCCGTGGCGGTGGTGGGCAGCAGTGTCGAGGGTGCCGGTGTCGGGTGGTGGCGGCGTCCAGGCGGCGGGGCGCGGATCGATCCGGCGGCTTCGGGGTTGGTGGCGGGGCGAGGCGACGGCGGCGATGCGAGGCGGCGCCGAGGACGCGCGCCAGCGTCGAGGAGTGGGGGGGGGCGCGGTCGCCGGGGAGAGGCGGCGGGGTCGGCGATGGTGGTCGACGCGGGCGTCGGGGTCGAGGGGTGAGCGCCCCCGATCCAGAACGTGGGGAGGGAGTGGGAAACGGGGGAAGTGGGGGTGGGATCGGGCTAGGGTTTCGGTGAGGGGGATAAGGGGAGTGGGGTGGGCCGCCGTCGGTGGGCCGGCTGGGCCGGCGTGGTCGGCTGAGCCAACTGGGCCAAGGGGCCCAGTGGTGGGGGGGGGGGGGGCTTGTGGCCTGCTGGGCCGAAGCCCAGGGGGCAAGGGGGGGTTCTCCTTTTCCTTCTTTTTTGTCTTGTTTTCTGTTTTCTTTATTATATCTTTATTTCTTTATTTTAGTTGCATTTTAATTTAGTAAAATATACACTTAGTATCTAATTCAGTATTTTGACTTAGTCCATAGTCACAAAAAGTCTAGACCCCAAATAACTTAGTTTGACATTTTATTAATCATAAAAGTTATTCAAATAATCATTTTTACGACTGTTTTATTCATCTCATAGTATTTAAACATTTTATAAATGTGTGGTTTTTCCCCAATAATTATCTATGCAATATTTGGTTCACTCCGAACATTTTTGTTTTAATTTTTTGAAAACTTTTATTGTTTTCTTTTATTTAAATTTTGAATTTGTTTCGGTTCCGAACTATCGAGAGTTTATCACAGTAACCGTGGTGACGTGGCATCATTAGCGGGGAATCACTGTAGCTTAATTATCCGGGCGTCACACTCGAGTAGGCAGCCCTCTTTCAAGAGGGGCAAGCCGTCCATGCCGGTGACCTCTGTCCATCCAGAGGCACCGGACAACCTGCTGGGAGCGCTCCGCGGCGCTTTCATCGATGAAGAGCACCGCACTATTATAAGTGCGGTGATCAAGAAGGTTCAGTCCGCCAAGAGCGGACTGACTGAAGCCTGTGCCAGCCTTCTAACAGGCTTTGAGGTAAGTATTTAAAATATAGGAAAATATTACCGCGTAGATAGTAGCCCCTGATGCTCTGTTTGGTGTTCACAAACAAAAGCCAAATAGAGGATCAAATAATATCCGCAGGAGTCTAATATAAGTATGTCTGTATGCGTATGTACGCTTCACTGCTGACCTTTGCCGCACTGATTGCGGAGGTCGCTGCACTGAGGCAAAACCTCGAGTGGTCCGAGAAAGAGCTCGGTCTTGCCAAGAGGCAGCTCAAGGAGAACAAAGGTAAGTAATACCTTGTCTATATAAAAAAGAAAATGTGATTACGAAATGACAGGATCATCATGAATGTGCCAGGGGCCACGACCGAAGTGGCGACCCTGAAGCAAGCGTTATCCGAGGTCGAAAACAAAGCGGCCAAGGAGCGCACCGAGCGGGAGAAACAAGAGGCACGGGTGGGCAAGGTGCAGCAAGAGCTCCAGGCTCTCGTGCAGAAACACGAGACTTTGGAGCTTGACTCGAAGACGCGAGAGTCCGAGCTTGCCGCGGCCCTCTAGAGCACAAAGCATGCCAAGGCTGAGGCCCAAAAGGCCCTCCATGAAATTGAGGCGATGAGGAAGAGAGCGGCGGGTAAGGCATTCAATATGCAAAGCAAGCATGTGAAAGTAAATTACTTGTTAATTACCCAAGTCCGGAGATCTCCAGGAGCATTCACAGATTTGCCCCGCAGCGTGTCGGATGCCGCGAAGTATTACCAGGCCGAGGAGGGAAGCTCGACGGAGAAGTTGTTCTGGTCTCAGTATACTGGGACCGAACATCCGATGCCTATGAGCGACCAGCTGAAGCAACTGGTCGAGCTGCAGAAGGCGGCCGAACAGGCCATGAAGGGCCTTATAGTCCGGATGTGGCCTAGCGACTCCCTTCCCAACAACTACTTAGGCCTGGTGAGGCGGCTTGTGGATGCCTGCCCACGGCTGGAAGTCATCAAGCGGTTCGTCTGTATCGAAGGTGCCCGTCGGGCTTTTGCCCGTGCAAAGGTGCACTAGGCCAAGATGGACGCCGAGAAGCTGGTGAAGGAGGGGCCGCCGCAGGGCAAGGAGCATCGCCACCCTGATGTATTATGAGGGTGTCCTAAAGGGTGCCCATCTTGTGGCGGACGAGTGTGCGAAGGATGTAATATTTGAATGAACTCGCTCGTGTGATTCTGTATTATGAAAATTTGTTCGTATGCGCTATGCAACGCTTGTTTGAATTTAAAATATTACCTTCTGTGCGGCTGTTTATCAAATCTGAGAGATGGCCAGTCATCGGCTTCTGCCCCCATGCCACGAGTGCTGGGGTGTTCGGGATAAATCTGAGCACTCTTTTTCCCATTATTGGGTCCTTCGAGGGAGGTGCTCAGCTCAACGAACAAGGCAATCGGACTATAATGCTTTATCACTCTCACTTAGCCATAGAAGTCTGCAATTTTAAATTTTGGCGAAGCCCCTAGTATTCGGAAGGCCGAATTCGGGGCGCTATACACGCCTAAGCCGGACAAAGCCGACTCCTCGCCCTAAGCGGCATAAGTCTTTAGGGACTCGAGACCTCTCGAACAGCGACCGGCTCTCGCCTTATCATGGCAGTCAGTTTTAGCTTTCTCTACTGAGGTGCTTAGCCCAGATGAACCGGGGCACAATCGCAGTAGTTCTCCCAGTGATACCTTAGCCGAGATAGCGGAACGTAAGGTACCAAAACATGGGAGCAGGGCAAACCCAACTATTGACCCAAGACATGATTCGGAGCTGATGCATATAATGCTATAAGTTCGGGGTGCCGCACTGTCGAAAGTGTTCAGACTTCTCACGCCGTATTATGGGGTATGCTTAAGCCCCTGGCGTATTGGCCGTACCAGAGTGTACGGGTGCTGAATGTTGTGAATGAACATATACATATATATATATATATATATATATATATATATATATATATATATATATATATATATATATATATATAAAGAATAGAGAATGCGGTAATAGTCTAGTGCTATGCATTGTTTATTCAAAGAGGTGCGTCGAAGCAGAATGATACAAGTAGTGTGATAAGAAAAAAGTAGGACTATTTGACATGTCCCCTCCAAGGGCAACCTGAGGAATGGTATTTAAAGCAAGTATTTCACTCGTTATCAGAGACCACCTGGGAGTTCCGTGGTGCGACGTAGCTTTCTGCCTCCTTGATTGTTGCATCGTGTGTCCGGCAATCGTACTGCCTGACGGGGTTTCCAGAGATTAAAGTCCTAAAAGAGAGAAAAATAACAAAGCGGGAAGCCCCTAGTGCAGTTGAGCCGTGTCTTGGGGCGTGCCGTAGTCGTGCCCCCTCCCCATCTGTGCCCATGGTATTTTTAATGCGTAATTATGTCCGCTTGGCATGGATTTCACCGTTTGAATGATACTGGGGTGGGGCCCGCATTTCTATGCGAGCTCGGAACGTGCTAGGCTGCCTCGTTGCCGATTACTCTGGGAGCGCTTGAAGGTGTCCGGATCTTTAATCGCCGAACTGGTGGATTGCCTTAAGAGGCTGCTTTGCGCTTCTGCTGCGAGGGCCGCAGTGTGCTCCTCCGTGCGGAGAGAGCGCTCTGTGTTTCCATTGACTGTGATGACCCCCCAAGGTCCTGGCATCTTGAGCTTGAGATATGCATAGTGCGGTACCGCGTTGAATCTCGCAAATGCAGTTCGCCCGAGCAGTGCATGATAGCTGCTGCGGAACGGGACTATATCGAAGATTAACTCATCGCTTCGGAAGTTATCCGGGGATCCGAAGACCACTTCCAGTCACTACAAGAAATGTTTTAATACGTGACGGATTTCTGATGACGTTCTCAGAAACCGTCATGCAATGACGGATTTGTCTAGTTCGTTATGAAATCCGTCACGGACTAATGAGACGAGAACAAGGCCAACAACAATGGCACTCTTATGATGGACCGTCACAGATACTGTCATGAATCGGCTAGCAGTACACCAACAGACCGTCATGGATGGCTCATGCTAATGTGTCTCGCGTGTCCGACCCACATATGTCAGGCTTAGTTTCTTTTTTGAGTAGTTCGAACCATCACGAACGACCTTTTGGTGCTTTTTTTAAGGAAAAACGAAATGCTCCTGCTGCATGTCCAACGATACTTGTTTTTAGGGGAAAAAAAGGACTGCTTTTGCTATGTCGTCCGACGTTGGGCTGCTCTAGGTCTATTTTTTTACAGAAAAAGGTGACGGGCCTTTTTTTAGGAAAACTTAATGTTGCTGCTGCTGTGTAGGGAAACGTGGGGCTGCTCTGGTCTATATTTTGGAAGTATTTTTTACAGAGAGAAAAACGGTATGCTTTCTTAAAATCTACAAATTTAAAAAGAGAAGCTGCTAGAGGGATCGAACAACGGACCTTGGACTTATATACCGAGGTCGCTAGGCCTTTTTTTGTTCTTATATGTTCTTTGATAAAACGAGCCAAGTTTTTTTGTTAAAAAAAGGAGAATGAACTGGGATTTGAACCACGTAGCACTAAGCTCTAAGTTCCAGTGTATGTAAAAAAAAACTTCCATGTTCCAACAAGCCAAGTTTTTACATACAACGAGCCATATTTTTTATAGTACTCCTTCCATTTTTATTTACTCCGCATATTAGTTTTGGTCAAAGTCAAGTTGTACAAACTTTGACAAAGTTTATAGACAAAAATATTAACATATACAATAACAAATCAATACCATTAGATTCGTTGTTGAATGTACTTTCACATCATATAGATTTGTTATGCTAAATATTTATATTCATTTCTACAAATTTGGTCAAACTTTATAAAATTTGACTTCAGTCAACTCTAATATGCGAAGTAAATAAAAACGGAGGGAGTACTTTTCACGCGTAGCCAACAATATGTTTTTTCTTTTGCGGAAAGACAACAATAGTTATGTAATGGACAACTTAACGTCAATGTATAGCAAACATTTGTGCAAATCTCCTAAAATTTTGTGTCCATCTTATGAATCAATAATATTGGTCGATGCCCAATGATAAGAATCGTCTACCATATTTGGATATTATTATCATTTTTTTCTAATAAGTTGCAAATAGAAGTTTCAGTTATCCCTAAGTATCTTTTGACATATTCGTCTATTTCTAGGATATGAGCTAAAATGAAATGTAATTCCTTTTAAAAAATTGAAATGTTTAAACCTTATTTGACTTACATGCACATCGAAATGGCATTACCTCCAGTAAGCACACATAAATTCATTTAAACTATAGAAATAGTTAAATCATCTCTAAATTCATTGAAACTCCTACAAAATAAAATATATGTACTATAGTACATGTGAAAATTCGATAGGTTACGCCACATGTTTTAATTAAAAAAAGAGCAATGCATAAATGGAACTCAAACCCGAGACACGAATTTTAAGCGCTTAATACCTTCCCACATGGCAACTATATTGTTATGATATGAATGGGCTTTTTTCATTAGTAAAGTATATACAGCCACACTTCTCAGGCTGCGGGTAAACTGTGTTGTGATCGCTGATTTGGTCAGTCCACCGTAAGTTGGAATGCAAGGTGTTCCTGATAAAAAAATCTCAAGAAATAAAAGTGTGAAGCGAGTATTCAAACCATGGACCTCCCTGCGGAAAGCACATGGTGCTAACCACTAGGGCAGTCGAATGCAGGTGCCTACGTAGGCGGAGCCATATCTTAAAAACCAACCGACAATAGTGTCAAATCCAAAACTAACGCGAATTTGAAAACAATTACTACGTAGAATAAACCAGTATGAAAAATTAGTAGTGTTGTATACAAAAGCGTGAACAATTTCTATTTAGATTTGTTTTTAGAATTTCCAAATATTTTTTCAGAACACAAACCTTTTCCAGCTTTGTTTTTTCTTAAATGCGAACAAATTTAAAAAATTGGGAAGTACTGTAGCATTTTTTTTCAAACTCATGAAGATTTCTTTAAAACACGAATACTTTTTGAATTGTGACATTTTTTGTTCACAGTATTTTTTTAAAATGTTCAATGTCTATCCAAATTTTTGTTCAACGTATTTTTGCGAAATGCTCAATGTGCTTCCACATTTTTTCAACATATATTAAATTTTGTTCAACACATATCGCAAAAATGTTAAATGCGTATTGAAAATTGTTCAACGTATATATTCAAATTTCTCTAAAAGGTTCAAAATACAGTATATGTTTTCTTAAATAGCAATTTCAGACTGCATTTTACCTCCATAATAAATATCCAGGAAGTTCCAATAAAGAGCAGAAAAGGGGGGGGGGGGGGGGGCTAGCTGCAGTGACGTTCTGCGTATGGGCTGGCCTGTTAGCACCTTAAGGCAAAGGGACATCAGTTTGACGCCTATGCGCGTCAAATAAGAGCTCTCCGTCAAGCCGTTCTCTTCGATATGTGTAGATGGCACTTAAGCTCCTGAAAATTGTGTGAATTTTTAAAATTTATGAACATTTTTAAAACTCCTGAAAATTTTCAAATGTGCAAAAATACTTCAAATTCCTGAACTTGTTTTGTATTTGCCAACTTTTCTCACATTGAACATTTTCTAAAAACACATCTAACATTTTTTTAAATACATTTTGCCATATTTCTAAATGCATGACACCATTTTTATTTACATAACATGTGGCAATGTCTAGTCACTTCTGTTAATTGGAACATGAAAGTAAAGCTTTGTCCAAGTTTGAAGTGTATATGAGCAATAAAATGTTTTGTCGTGTATTAACTTCAAAAATTGCCATGAATTATATGGAACATTTTGAGAGTTCTACCCATTTCGAGAGGGGGTATTTCAAGTGTGAAGGCGATGCGACACTCGCTTCATCATTTTACATTCGAACTTTTTGTAAACAAGGCTCGTTTGCTATTTTAAGTCATTAAATGCACTTCTTGCCATTCAACGGATACAGTTTCAAATTTGAACTACAAGTATGTGAAATTATGTACAAAAATTGGTTGTAAAATCAAATTTGTGTTCTTGAGTCTTTATTTAGGTCTTATCCAATAAATGAAAAGAGGTTTCAAACATTTGGGTGTCAAGACTCGAGCATGAACACAGTGCTTATTGGCGTTTTAGTCTAAAAAATAAAAATGAAGTTTGAAAAACATGAATTTTGTTATGGTCCCATAATATGATCTAAATTGGTTGTGTTAAAATATTGAAACGGTTTTTTTGTGGTGTTCTCACGACAGATCCAGTGGGATGGCTTATCTCGAGTGGTTGGGGCCGATGAGCGCCGGTGGCGTCCGGATGCGAGATTGAGCACGAGCACTTCAAGACACAGAGACGTACCCAGGTTCAGGGACCTCCAAGGGAGGTCACTCCCCTAGTCCTGCAGGATCGCTATGAAGATCACAAGGAATACATGGTTGCTCCTGGAGCTATTTGGGTGGAGGAGGAAGAGAGTGCTAGCATGCTCTCTGCCTTGCATGAGTGTGTGTGTGTGTGTGTTAAGAATGAGTTGACCCCCTCCTAAGGGGGCTCCTAGGAGGCCTTATACTTGTGATAGGTATTCTTGGTTTGGTCCCGTATTGTTTCGTCCCGTTTAAGCCTTTTTATATACCCCGCAAAAAAGTCTTTTTATATGTATGCTATTTTTTTACTTTTGTCCCTCACCTATACTGGGCCAGTATGTTGCTAACTGGGATTTTTCTACCCATTTTAAGTCTTTTTATATGTATGCTATATTTTTTACTTTTGTCCGTCACCTATACTGGGCGAATACGCTGCTAACTGGGATTTTTCTACAGCCAGCAAATTTCCCTGATGGGCTTCGTATTCCTTGATTTTCTTTTCGATTGCACAGGCTGCGTCATTGTTCCCGAGGATCGAACATAGAAATTGGGTTAGTTACTCAAAAAAGTACCACTTGCTTTTAAAAATCAAATTACACAAATTTAAATACGTCCATGATTTACCTAAAAATCAGCAAGCCACCTCAAGAAAATGGTGACGTGTGGGTCTCATTTATATTAAAAAATGAAGGAAGAAATTAATGCCTGCATGCCCCAATAAAATAGAGGAATATCTGATGAAAGAGGACCCGATTGGTGAATAAGAGAGAGGAAGATTCGAATAAAAAGGACTTGGTTGGTGCATGCCAATAAAAATAGAGGACTATTTGATGAAAAAGGACCCGATTCATTATGAAATAAAAGAAAGGAAGATCCGATAAAAGATGACCCAGTTTGCCATGAACGTGCATGGCTTAAGTGAGATTGCTGGAAGCTTTGAGTATGCACCAGGAATAAAAGAGGAGGGAGTGACTAATGTTCATCAAATGTGTTGTTCAAAAAGGGCACCCACCTAGCATTTAAAAGACAGAAAGAGCCCATATGCAAAAATCATAGGCAAGCAGTTTCAAAAATCTGTTGCTGAGGGATGTTCTCTCTAAAATTTGAGTTTTTATGGTGTTTAGGTGTAAATGTCAATTATCTATTCCGGTGCAACGCACGGATATATGCAGGGGCGGAGCTAGGCTGCATACCCAACATTTTTTGCAAAAACATTTCAGTATATAAGGTCCTATATGCGTTTATATAACATATGACAGTGTAGTTGTACGTACAGGAGAAGAGAAATGAAGAGAATAACGATTCACACCCACTTGGGCCTATATTGGGTTCTACTCGTTCCTAGGTAGTGCTACTGGGCCGTGTCTTTCGAGGCAGAATGCTGCCTGATTTGACGAAGTCGAGGAGACAGCGTGCCTAGGAGCCTTCGACTCAACGATTTCGCTGATTCAACCGCCCGCTGCGCCGCATCGAGGAACTGGGGCACATCGCTGCGCCGCGTCTGCATGCCCACATCGGCCATCGGAAGCCGCCGCCAATCGATCTCGTTCCTGCATGTTCGCGGCTTCCCCTGCAGGCTGCAGGGTCGCAGCGGCGCACACACATCTGCCATCTAGCAGGAAAGTCGGCAACGACGACGGCGTGGGCAGTTCTCCCATTGTCAAGTTGATTTTTGCGAGACAGTGAGTGCTTATTCTTGATTTGCCTGAATTGTTAGCTAAGAATAAAGGATTATCTTCATTCCCTTATTTGAGTAAATTCTTAGTTCGGTTTGTATTGTCTGGCTATAAAATTTGTGAAGAAGTTCAAGAAAAACAAGATGAATTTCAAGCTTCTTAGTTTCTGAATTATGAACATTCAAATCTGTAAGACTGCCCACCATTGTCACCATCACTATCTAACATGCATTTTTTTATAGGTGTGAAAAATGAAGAACAAGGGCAGTGATTTGAAGCATTTGTGGGACAAAGCTGCTTCAATGGCGCCGAAGATAAGTTCGACATCAACACCAACATTGCTATCTATCGACGTTGAAAACCAAGTTCAAGATCAACATTGGTATCATGATTTTTTTTTATTTCTTACGTTGTTGTGAAGCAAAAAAAAATCACCATGCATACCCATGTCGGAAATCTTGGCTCCGCCACTGGATATATGTGCTAGTTAAATCATATAAAACTTGTTAAAACTCCTACAAAACTACATATATGCAGTATATTACATGTAAATAATGTTTTCTGATACATGAAGTAATTTTTTTACACACATAAGATAATTGTTTTTGCAAGTTACTTCACAAGGGGGCTTTAATTCGTTATTTCTTTTTTATAAAAGAAAATAATAGGCCGAATTCAAGGCCTACCTCACTCGGCTGGGCTGAAGCCCACTAGGGTTCACGATAGAGGAGGCATCTATCCCGGGTGAGGCCGTTCCTGCATCCTGATTGGTTGTTTGCACACTGCCACGGATCGCACACAGCCACCGTCCGATCGGACGAGATCCAACGTCTGTAATACGATCGCTCCTCTATCTTGTGCCCACCGCACGAGCCGCCAGCACCCAAATCCCCTCGATTCTTTCTCCCTCGTTCCCGATACGCCGCCACTCTTCCAGATCCTTCTCCCCAATTCTCCCATGACTCCTCTAGGCGGTCATAGGCTGCCGTAGCCAAGTTCCATCGCCGGTTCATCAG
The DNA here is from genome assembly GCF_018294505.1 of Triticum aestivum. NCBI lineage: Eukaryota > Viridiplantae > Streptophyta > Magnoliopsida > Poales > Poaceae > Triticum > Triticum aestivum. The sequence goes on from NC_057800.1 coordinate 45,411,835, forward strand.
GCCACCATGGGTACCGCCATGGGCCAGGAGGCAGATGGCGCCGACCCATCGCTGGTTGCCTTCCTCGATCCGTCGCCGAGGAACTCTGCCGGAGTCAAAGAAGCCGCGTCGACCCGTCTCTGAGGAGCTCCGTCGACTCGTCGCCGAGGAAGTCGCGTCGACCCATCGCCGAGGAGCTTCGCGCGAGGATGCCGCATCGAGCTCCGCCGACTCGTCGCCGAGGAAGCCTCGTTGACCCGTCGCCGAGGAGCTTCGCCTACTCGTCGCCGAGAACGCCGCGTCGACCCGTTCACCGAGGGGCTCCGTCGACCCATCGCCGAGGAGCTTTGCCAAGGATGCAGCGCCGACCCGTCGCCGTGGTGTTGTGCCTTGGTGGATGCTACCGCCCAATGGCAAACTCTGCAATGGCCTCCACTTCCCATGTGGTGAGTTCCACGTTGTTGGCCACGGTGGTCAACGCTCCTGCGGGTTTGCTCGTTGCCCGAGGTTGTATATGCCCGACTTGTCATCCATCACTTCCCCTACGTTGTAGGGAACCATGCGGACGATGGAGAGGAGAGCCGCCATCAGGATACCGGAGCTGCGCACCGATCGGTCGTAGGGTCTCGTGCAGGCTCTTGGCGCCGTAGGTTGTTTGTCTGTAATTTTTAGTTTTTTGAGTAAGGTGCAGTTTGTTTTTGCTCTTGCTGTAACCAGTGCTTCCATAATTTGTATTTCTATTGATTTATATATATTATGTGGATTTCTATCGAATGATATATGGGCACAAATCCTATTAAATTGATTGTATAAAATTCTGTATGGGCCAAAATTAAAGGATATTGGTTTGGACACAATTTAGTGGGCTGAAGAAATATAGTTCCGACTAAAAATTCTTGGGCCAATGTTACAATGGGACTGTGGGCTGAAACCATAATTGGGCCGACAGCCTAAAACTGAAATTGGTGGGCTATAGTTTAATTTGGGCTGACACTATATAGGCCGCCACGTTAGATCCATGTTGTTTGCCATGTCGGATGATGACATGGCATACAAGTTAACGCCGTTACAAGATAGTGATTTGTGACAGCCTAAGACCGTCATAGATCTGTGACGGTTTTGTTGATCCGTCGTGGATTGTGTGTTGGTCAAATTATGACGTGATATACATGACGGATTTTAAATCCGTCATGAATGCCTTTCGATGATGGTTTTGTGCTCACCCATGACAGTTCAAGTTTGTCATGGATTAACAGATTTCTTGTAGTGAGTGTGACTGAGCCTGTGCAATGGGCCTCTACACCTGGTATGACGCCTTTGAAGGTCGTTTTTGTGGGTTTGATCCTTGAGGGGTCTATACCCATTTTGCGCACTGTGTCCTGATAAAGCAGGTTCAGGCTGCCGCCGCCATCCATAAGGACTCGAGTGAGGTGAAATCCGTCGATGATTGGGTCTAGGACCAGCGCGGCGAATCCACCATGACGGATACTAGTGGGATGGTCCCTGCGATCGAAGGTGATCGGACAGGAGGACCATGGGTTGAACTTTGGGGTGACTGGTTCCAACGCATATACATCCCTTAACGCACGCTTCCGCTCCCTCTTGGGGATGTGGGTTGCGTATATCATGTTCACCGTCCACACTTGTGGGGGGAACCTCTTCTGTCCTCCGATGTTCGGCTGTCGGGGCTCCTCCTCGTCATCGCTATGTGACCCCTTATCTTTGTTTTCGGCATTTAACTTGCCGGCCTGCTTGAACACCCAACATTCCCTGTTGGTGTGGTTGGCTGGCTTGTCGGGGGTGCCATGTATTTGGCACGAGTGATCGAGTATTCGGTCCAAACTGGATGGGCCCGGAGTGCTTCTTTTGAATGGCTTTTTCCGCTGACCGGGTTTAGAGTCTCTGAATCCGGCATTGACTGCCGTATCCTCGGTATTGTCGCTATTGACGCGGAGCTTATGTTTGTTGCGACGTGACCTGCCACTGCTATCCTTGGTATCTAAAGTACCATGGTTCTTTGATATGTTATTGCTCCGAGCCAGCCAGCTATCTTCTCCCGCGCAAAAGCGGGTCATGAGTGTCGTGAAGGCTACCATGAATTTCGGCTTTTCCTGGCCAAGGTGCCAGGTGAGCCACTCGTCGCGGATGTTGTGCTTAAAAGCTGCTAGGGCCTCTGCATCCGGACAGTCAATAATTTGATTTTTCTTTGTCAGGAACCATGTCCAGAATTGCCTGGCTGATTCCTCTAGCTGCTGAATTATGTGGCTCAAGTCATCGGCATCTGGTGGTCGCACATAAGTGCCCTAGAAGTTGTCGAGGAATGCGGCTTCCAGATCTTCCCAGCAGCCAATGGATTCTGCTGGCAGGCTGTTGAGCCAATGCCGAGCTGGTCCTTTGAGTTTAAGTTGGAGGTGTTTGATGGCGTGTAGATCATCACCGCGGGCCATGTGGATGTGCAGGAGGAAGTCCTCGATCCATACCGCATGATCTGTTGTGCCGTCGTATGATTCGATATTTACGGGTTTGAAACCCTCTAGGATTTGGTGATCCATTACTTCGTCTGTGCAGCATAGGGGGTGTGAGGCGCCTCTGTACTAGGCTATGTCGCGACGCAGCTCAAATGAGTCTTGTCCGCTGTGTTCGGCCCGGCCGGGTTTACTTTTACTGTATCCGGCGTGACAGTTATCGTCCCGCGTAGTGGCACGCCATCGTAATCCGTAGATCGATCTTGCGTGTTTTGCTTTGTCCTCCAATACGTCTCGCGAGTCTAGCGTGTTTCCACGTGCCTTGACATTTTTATTTGAGTGGCATCGGGGTGCGGGCTGAGCTTTTGGCTAAAATGCCTCTCTGTCGCGGCCATGAGGTGGCCGATCAGCCGCGTCATATGCTGGATATGTAGGTTTTAATGCTTCCTCCTCCTGTTGGGGTAGCAACCTGCGCTTCGGGTAACTCTTGGAGGGGTGTTCGAGTTCAAATTCCTTGGCCGCAAGGACTTCGGTCCATCTGTCAGCTAGCAAATCTTGATCAGCTTGAAGCTGTTGCTGCTTTTTCTTAAGGCTATTTGCCGTGGCTATAAGCCGGCGCTTGAAGCGCTCTTGCTCGGCGGGATCCTCCGGCACGACAAATTCGTCGTCGTCGAGGCTTGCCTCGTCTTCGGAGGGAGGCATGTAATTATCATCCTCCGCCTCTCTATCTGTCGCTCTCTCGGGAGGGCTGGCTTCTCCATCCTCCTGCTCTAAATCTTGCTGGAGGGGATTGTTGTCATCTTCAGCACTGTCCGGAGTGCTATTATCTCTTGTGCCGGTGTCACCGCTTTTGCTTTGGCGAGACTTAGAGCGGCGCCGCTGACGTCGGTGCTTGGGTTGCTTCTTGGAGGGGTCATCCTCCGCTGTCTTGTCGCCATTGCCTTCTTTGGGTGTGTCCACCATGTATATATCATATGATGAGGTGGCTGTCCAGTGCCCTGTGGGCAGTGGTTCCTCTTTGTCTCCCGCATCGTCGTCAATACCGTCGATATCTTCGGAGTCGAAGTCGAGCATGTCGGTCAAATTGTCGATAGTGGCTACTAAGTGGGTGGTGGGTGGGCGGCGAATTTCTTCGTCATCCGCATCCCAATCCTGCCAAACATAGTTCGGCCAGGACTCTCCTGATAGGGAGAGAGACCTTAATGAGTTCAGTATGTCGCTGAAGGGCGAGTGCTGAAAGATATCCGCGGAGGTGAACTCCATGATCGGCGCCCAGTCGGATTCGATAGGCACGGGCGTAGGTGGTTCGGAGTCCGTGGCCCGGGAAGAATCCGGCAGTTCGGTGTCACGGCTCCCGTGAAGGGTAAGGTCAATACTCGGCTCGATCGCTGCTGAGAATACGGCCTCCATGGTGGGGTCTATCCACCCGTCCATGGATGGCGCAATTGGCTCCGAATTGAGGGTCGGAGCGGTTGCCGGTGCGGTCTCTTGAACACTGTCCGATGGTAGAGCTAGATCATGCTCATCGTGACCGTGCAGCGCACTCTGCAGGGGCTCGAATTCGTCAAAGATCAAGTCTCCGCGGATGTCGGTCGTGTAGTTTAAGCTTCCAAACCTGACCTGGTGGCCAGGGGCGTAACTCTTGATCTGCTCCAGATGGCCAAGCGAGTTGGCCCACAGTGTGAAGCCGCCGAATACAAAGATCTGTCCGGGAAGAAAAGTCTCACCCTGGACTTCATCGCTATCAATGATCGAAGGAGCCATCAAGCCTAACGGTGACGACAGATAGGAACTCTCAATGAAAGCACCAATGTCGATGTCAAAACCGGCAGATCTCGGGTAGGGGGTCCCGAACTGTGCGTCTAAGGCGGATGGTAACAGGAGGCAGGGGACACGATGTTTTACCCAGGTTTGGGCCCTCTTGATGGGACGGCACATGCTGCGACTGCTCCTGGTGGGTCCACCATGTCAGCCGCAGGGGGGTGGGTGCCCGACGCGGAGGCACAGTCGTGGCTGGCAGGCTTGTCGTCGTCCGCGGACCGCGGTCAAGGCGGCTTTGCCGCGTGTCAGGGCGGCTTTTCCCCTGGGCCCGGGGAGGTGTGTCAGCGGGTAACGGGTGGGATCCAAGGATCCCATGCCAGTCCCGGTGAGGTGGAGGAGGGTGCCGGTGGCGACGCCGCATGCCGGCGCCGGAGGAGCCACCGCCGCGGCCAGGCGGTGGCCGCGCGTCACCACAGTTTCCGGAGCGACACAGAAAATCGTAATGGCGCGGCCAGAGCCGAGGCACGGCGGCGATGGAGGGACGTCGAAGGGGTTGGAGTCGTCCGCGGGAGGTGGGGGCGGTGGGGCCGGGGCCGACAGGCAGAAGTCGGTGGAGCGGGTAACGTGGATCGTCACCAGGTAGTGCAGGACCTCCAGCGCAAACCTCTCCGCGACGTCCGGGTTGGCGCCGACGATCACTGTGTCATTCTCTGGGAGGTAGAGGTCGGAGGAGCGGGGGATCGCATCCGGGTTGGGAGTCCAAGCCGAGACCCTGAAGACGGACATGTTGGAGCCATCGCGCGTCTCTGGGGCGGGCTCGTCGACTTTGCAGAACGGGGCCAGTAGAATCACGGCGGACGAGAGGTGCCAGCCGTGGTCTGGGATGCCGGAGATTCTGAGATCCACCTTGAATCGCAGGGAGACGGCCTGGGCGCGATCGAAGCGACTCCAAGGGCGCAGGAGAAGGCGGAACCGCGGGCCGCGAGCCACTCCCGCTGACGCGCGTGCACGATCCTCCATCCTCTGGAACCGGAGCAAGAACTGCGCAGGCCCGTTGCGATGGACCGAGAACATGTCCGCGGGGATGTCAGAACGCCCGCTAACAAGTCCCGAAACGTTGGCGCAGGAGACGCCGGAGCGGCGACCAGCCACGGTGGCGAGCAGAGCACGCTAGAGAGCGGCCTCCGCAGCCTCGATGTTGGCGGAACAGGGGAGGAAGCATGTGGCGCCGGCCGGCCGGAGAGCGGGGTGGCCAGACATGACGGTGGGTGTACCTGACGAAGAGGAAGGGGCCGGGCTCGAGGACGGTGGCAGAGACGACCGCGGGGAGGGCGCCAGAGATGGCAAGGGGGAAGCCCGCCCGGAGGACGTGGAGGGGCTTGACCCACCCAAGCTCATCGACAGCAAGGAGGTGCGGGGCCTCTTCGCAAGGCTCTGGGCAGGGAGGCGCTCGCGGGGCGCGGTGCAGACACACGCTGTCGGTGTCAAAACCGGCGGATCTTGGGTAGGGGGTCCCGAACTGTGCGTCTAGGCCGGATGGTAACAGGAGGCAGGGGACACGAAGTTTTACCCAGGTTCGGGCCCTCTCGATGGAGGTAAAACCCTACGTCCTGCTTGATTAATATTGATGATATGGGTAGTACAGGAGTTGATCTACCACGAGATCAGAGAGGCTAAACCCTAGAAGCTAGCCTATGGTATGATTATTGATGTGTATGTTGTCCTACGGATTAAAATCCTCCGGTTTATATAGACACCGGAGAGGGTTAGGGTTACATAGAGTCGGTTACAATGGTAGGAGATCTGAACATCCGTATCGCCAAGCTTGCCTTCCACGCCAAGGAAAGTCCCTTCCGGACACGGGACGGAGTCTTCAATCTTGTATCTTCATAGTCCAGGAGTCCGGCTAAAGGTATAGTTCGGCTATCCGAACACCCCCTAATCCAAGACCCCCTCAGTAGCCCCTGAACCAGGCTTCAATGACGACGGGTCCGGCGCGCAAATTGTCTTCGACATTGCAAGGCGGGTTCCTCCTCCAAGTACTTCATAGAAGATCTTAAACACAAAGATAGTGTCCGGCTCTGCAAAATAAGTTTCCACATACTTCCATAAAGAGAATAATATTTACACAAATCTAATCTGCTGACGTATCCCGTGGTGCGACACACCACGGCCGAGCCTTTATCCGAGTCGTTTAATTACCCACCTCAGCGTGGTATGCGAGGTGGTTCCCTTGGCACGTCTTGTAAAAACAGAGACCGTGTCCCCTTATTATGGGATTCTCATCAATACGGGCGTGGGTAACCCAACCACTTCTAGGACTCCTAGATCATAGGCAAGTCCAAACGGACACGGGGAGGACGCTTGATATCCACCCTCTTTATAAAGGGGCAAAGCTTTTACCTTTTCCCTCCCGTGCTCAATCGAATCCTTCCCCCACCTCAAGCTCAAACGCCCAAAGCTCAGGTCAGGTGTTCCGAACCTTCAGTCATGTCCGGATCCAGCCTTCAAGGCTGATGGATGCCCTCCTCCGTCACGGAATAAGACATCAAAAAGTTGAGGGGGGCCAGGTATCTGACCGCCGAAATGTCGCATCGGCTGCCTCCCCGGGGCAGGCCGTCCCCTCTCCCAAACCCAACGAGAGCATCGTTTGTCTCTCACTTCCTCCGAGGTCTAGGTTTTGCTATGGATCCTTTCGTCAGGGGCTTGATATTTTATTACGGGCTAGATTTCCATGATCTAGCTCCGGACTCCTTCCTGCATATCACGACTTTTGTTGTCGTATGCGAGGCCTTCCTCCGGGTTACCCCCCACTTTGGCTTATGGCTCAAGACGTTTGAAGTAAAGCCGACGGTGATCGAAGGGCAACATGCAGAGTGTGGAGGCGCCTCAATACGCAAGATGACGGGAGCTCCATGGCCCAAAGGTTCCATCCCAGAGGTGTCTTCATTGTGGCAACAGGAGTGGTTCTACATCACTACTCCTAGAAGCGCCAAGTGGGCGGCCGCCCCCGTTTTTCGCTCGGGCCCTCCACCATGACTGATGTCATGGATCAGCAGAGGACTGAGCTGGGGTCTAGCCAAGGACGTGCCTTTACTGCAGAGCCGCATTCGAGATCTCTTCAACGATGATCTTAGTTTGGTTGCGGTAATACAAGTTATGCTGGTTCGTCAAGTCCAGCCTTGCAAACGTAGGCCCCTTGGCTTGTGGGAGTTCAATCCCGAGGGTCCGCGTGCCATTCAAAATTTTCTCGGCCTGACGCACGAGGATATGTATAAGTCATTCTTCGGACCTCAAGTAGAGTGTCCGGAAATCACCGAGGACGTGGGCCTGAGCAGTAACCGCGCCGCCGAACAGGTAAGGAATCTTCCGGCCAAACATATTATCTTTCCTTCGTTACAAAGTTATTTCTGAGAGTTTTCTTTCTCGACCAGGACTGGCTAACAAAGGCAAAGTTGATTCGGTGTTCGGCCCCCCTCCCTGAGGGTTTCGAGAATCCGGTATTGGAAAAGATGCTCCAGACTGCACCTTGCCCGGATCCCTTGAAGGAAGATACTGTGGAGGGTAATGCGGGCGGACGCGGGCCCCCAACTTTGCCTATTCTAACCAAGGGAGCGAGCGTCTCCGTGAAGGAAGACGACCGAAAGAGGAAAAGGACTGCGCCCGGGAATTCAGAAGCCGAAGCTTCCAAACCAGGGCACAATCGCAGTAGTTCTCCTGGTGCTACCTTAGCCGGTAAAGCGGAATGTAAGGCACCAAAACATAGGAGCCGGGCAAACCCAACATTTGACCAAAGACAATGATTCGGAGCTGATGCATATAGGGCCAAACTCGCGACGCCGAACACTCCCTAAGGTATTCGGTCTTTGTGGTATAAACCGGGCCTGAAGAATGGCCTTTGTAAGAAGCCCCTTGTGACCAGGTATGTGCATTGTTCTGGCGTGGCCACATGCCAAGACGTCAGCATCCTTCCCAACGGTGGATATGTATCAACAAGAGACAGTAAAAAAAGTTTACGCAGGGTCTTAATCTAAAAAGAATCCTTGGGCCGGGTCCCTGCTACACGTCTGCGCCCGTGTCTCTGTTGTGCCGTATCCTGGACGGGTGTAGCACGATGATCATCTATAAAAGAGAGGAATTTAGGTAAAAAGGTTGTCGTGCAAAAGGATAGTTTTCTAAAGAAACCATGTATAATTCAAGATAAGAAGAAATCTCCACTCGTCTGCGTGCGTTGAGCCCCTTGTACTTTTGAAAGATAGGGGTGTGACCGTTTATTCGATATGAGTAGCGGCGCCGGACTTGATTAGTTGTGTCTGAGGTCTTGACGACCTATTGGATGCTTTTGCTGGTCCGGGCACCTTTAGTGTGCGGCTGCCAAGGCAGCCTCACTCTCTTCGGCGCGCAGAGATCGCTTGATACTTCCGTGCACTGAAATGATGCCACGTGGACCGGGCATCTTGAGTGTTAGGGAGGCGTAGTGTGGTATTGCATTAAAGCGAGCGAAAGCTTCGCGTCCGAGTAGTGCTTGATAGCCACTTTTAAACAGAGCGATGTGGAAAGTTAAATGCTCGCGACGGAAGTTATCGGGGGAGCTGAATATAACTTATAGTAGGAGGGAGCTCGTACAACGAGCCCCTGGGCCTGGCGTTACTCCTTTAAAGGTAGTATTGCTATGGCGAATTTGTGTTGGGTCTAACCCCATCCCGCGGATTGTATCCTGATATATTAGGTTTAGGCTACTGCCGCCATTCATCAAGACTCGTGTGAAGTGGTATCCGCCAATTACTGGGTCTAATACCAGTGCAGCCCATCCTGCGTGCCGGATACTTGATGCGTAATCACGATGGTCGAAGGTGATCGGTTGAGACGACTAGTGGCAGGACTTCGCGGTGACAAGCACTTGGGTATATTTTTCAGGGAGTGCCGCATTGTTTTTTCTCTTGATCACGTGTAACACGTTTACTGTTTTGACTTCGGGTGGAAATTTCTTTTGTTCCCCCTTGTCTCGCTTGGGAGGTTCGTCCTCGTCTTCAGTTGGTGTATCCTCCCCCTTATGTATGGCGTTAAGCTTGCCGGACTGCTTGAAGACCCAACATTCTCTGTGGATATGATTAGCAGGTTTGCTAGGGGTACTATGGATCTGACATACTTGGTCCAGAATTTTGTTGAGGCTGGACAGTTCATCCTTGGTGCCTTTGGAGGGCGGCTTTTGGTTTGACCGAGGGACTTTGAATCTGGCATTTACTGCTGTGCCCTTCGTGATGTCTTCTTTATTCCGGCATTTGTTATTGCTGTTGCGCCGTGATTTCCCGTTTCCATCTCTAACTTCAGATGTACTGGGGTCGCTGGTGCTGCATCTGGCTAGCCAGCTGTCCTCACCCGCGCAAAAGCGGGTCATGAGGTTTGTTAATGCGGCCATCGTTCTCGGCTTGTTTTGGCCGAGGTGTCTAGCGAGCCATTCGTCGCGGACGCTGTGCTTGAAAGCCGCTAAGGCTTCGGCGTCCGGGCAGTCGACAATCTGGTTCTTTTTAGTAAGAAACCTATTCCAAAGCTTTCGGGCTGACTCTCCGGGCTGTTGAGTTATGTGACTCAGGTCGTCCGCATCCGGAGGTCGGACATAAGTCCCTTGAAAGTTTGCCCGAAAGGCGTCTTCGAGCTCTTCCGAACTTCCAATGGAGCTTTCGGGGAGGCCTTTGAGCCAGTGACGAGCTGTCCCTTTGAGTTTGAGAGGTAAGTACTTGATGGCATGGAGATCATCCCCTCGAGCCATATGTATATGAAGGATATAGTCCTCAATCCAGACTCCAGGGTCTGTTGTTCCGTCATATGCCTCTATGTTTACGGGCTTGAATCCCTCTGGAAATTCATGGTCCAGCACCTCATCGGTGAAACATAGGGGGTGTGCGGCACCCCTGTAGCTGGGTGTGCCGCGTTGTTCGGATGTTTGTTGTGTTGCATTGTATGCTGGGGGCGCGCTTGCGTGGTCCATAGATGGATCTTGTTGCATCGTCCTTTGGGTGCGAGCCCTCGCATGGGTTGCATGTTGCATTATGAGCGGCGTTGAATGCCGTTCTGTGGTGGTAGAGGGGTCGTCTATCTGACCAGGTGGCTACTTTGATATTTGGTTGTGGGGGGGTCTGAGGCCTCCTCATCGAATTCGGGTAGCAGCTTCCGCTTTGGGTAGCTCTTGCAGGGGCGATTGTCGCCATACCTTGCTACAGTGTTGAGTATTTTGCTCCATCTGAATTGGAGCGTGTTTTGCGCGGCCTTGAGCCTCCGCTTCTGCTTTTTGAGGCTCCTTGCGGTGGCAACGAGCCTTTTACGGGCATTCTGCTGCTCCGAGTGCCTGTCCGGCGTTATGTCGTCCGGACCATTATCATTGATAGGATTTGTTTGTTCGGTTTGATTATCCGGATTGCCGTTGTCTGGCAGTGGTTCACCCTGCTCCAGCGCTGGATCAGTGTGATCGCTATTTCTGTCGAGGCGGGATTTGGGGCGGCGCTTGCGTCGCCGCTTTGACTGCTTTTCGAGGGAACAATCCTTCGGTGCGTTCTTCCGCTCCGCGCTGCCATCTTTGGGTGCGTCCACCATGTATACGTCATATGACGAGGTGGCGTTCCAGGGCTCGATAGGCGCTGATTCTTCATCGTCTCCTTCATCGGCATCCATACCGTCAATGTCGTCGGAGTTGAAGTCGAGCATGTCGGTTAAATCGTCGACAGTGGCTACCAAGTGGGTGGTGGGTGGGCTTTGAATTTCTTCATCGTCTGAATCCCAACCTTGCTGACCGTAGTCTGGCCAGGGTTCTCCTGATAAAGAGAGAGACTTCAGTGACTTCAGGATATCGCCGAAAGGCGAGTGCTGAAAGACGTCCGCGACCGTGAACTCAATGATCGGCGCCCAATCGGATTCGCTCGGCAGGGGCGCGGAGAGTTCGGAGTCCGGAGAAGAATCCGGCTCCATGGAGTCACGAGTCTTGTAGAGTACGGGCCTGGTGTTTGGCTCAGCCGCCGTTGGGATCGCAGCCCCCGAGGTGGCGTCCAACCGCCCATCCTCGATCGGCGCGGTCGGCTCCGAACTAAGGGTCGGAGCCGATGCGGGTGCGGATTCCAGGGCACTGTTCGGCGGCAGAGCTAGATCATGCTCGTCGTGACAGTGCGGCGTGCTCGGCAGTGGTTCGAATCCATCGAAGATCAAGTCCCCGTGGATGTCCGCCGTGTAGTTTAAACTTCCGAATCTGACCTGACGGCCAAGGGCGTAGCTTTCGATCTGCTCTAGATGGCCAAGTGAATCGGCCCGCAGTGCGAAGCCGCCAAAGACGAAGATCTGTCCGGGGAGGAAGGTCTCACCCTGGACTGCATCGCCATTGATGATCGTAGGAGCCATCGGGCCTGACGGCGATGGCACAGAGGAACTCTCAATGAAAGCACCAATGTCAGTGTCAAAACCGGCGGATCTCGGGTAGGGGGTCCCGAACTGTGCATCTAGGCCGGATGGTAACAAGAGGCAGGGGACACGAAGTTTTACCCAGGTTCGGGCCCTCTCGATGGAGGTAAAACCCTACGTCCTGCTTGATTAATATTGATGATATGGGTAGTACAGGAGTTGATCTACCACGAGATCAGAGAGGCTAAACCCTAAAAGCTAGCCTATGGTATGATTGTTGATGTGTATGTTGTCCTACGGACTAAAACCCTCCGGTTTATATAGACACCGGAGATGGTTAGGGTTACATAGAGTCGGTTACAATGGTAGGAGATCTGAACATCCGTATCGCCAAGCTTGCCTTCCACGCCAAGGAAAGTCCCTTCCGGACACAGGGACAGAGTCTTCAATCTTGTATCTTCATAGTCCAGGAGTCCGGCTGAAGGTATAGTTCGGCTATCCGAACACCCCCTAATCCAGGACTCCCTCACACGCCATGTGGCCGTAAAAGCGGCACCTTCGGCACCGGATGTCGCGGCGGCACTCCTCGAGCAGGTGGCTTGGGGACCTCGAGAGGCAGCGGGGGCATTCATCGCTGGCCGAGGATGGAGAACAGTGGCGCGCAGGCCCAGCAGGCCGTCGCGTACGCGGGCGGCGCGGGCGTTTCTGGCGCTGGCGCCCGGCAACAGTCCAGGGGGCGTCCGGTGGGGGATCGACGCGGTGGACCTCCGACCGTGGCCCGGAGTAGCGCGGGACGGCGGAGCCGAGCGGCGTTCCGCCACCGGAGGAGGGAGCGGACGGGGAGGCGAGCAGAGCATCCCGGTACGTCGCAACGGTCGGACCAGATCCGGCCGAGGAGGGGCTGGATTCCAGCCAGCGGGGCGTGGGGTGCAGCCCCCCCCCCCCGGGGGGGAGGAGGGGAGACGTCCATGGGACGGGGAGCAGGCCGCCGGGGCTGGAGTGGCAGCCGGCGGTGGGGGGAGGGGGCGTGGCCGCCGGGGCCGGAGTGGCCACCGGTGCAGTAAGGGGCGGAGCGGGGTAATAGATCTTGAGTATAGTACTAGCACAAAACCATGTGTCGGCCACGTTTCCAACTCCAGCATCCCATCAATCCATCACATGTGAATTAGGGTTGGGAGTCCAAGCCGAGACGCTGAAGACGGACATGTCGGAGCCATCGCGCATCTCTGGGGCGAGCTCGTCGACTTTGCAGAACGGGGCCAGTAGAGTCACGGCGGAGGAGAGGTGCCAGCCGTGGTCTGGGATGCCGGAGATTTCGAGATCCACCTTGAATCGCAGGGAGACGGCCTGAGCGCCGTCGAAGCGACTGCAGAGGCGCAGGAGAAGGCGGAACCGTGAGCCGCGAGCCACTCTCGCCGACGTGCGCGCACGATCCTCCATCCTCTGGAACCGGAGCAAGAACTGCGCCGGCCCGTGGCGATGGACCGAGAACATGTGGGTCAGATGTGAATTAGAGTACCTTTAACAATTCATATTTTCTTAACATGTTGGTTTCTCCAAAGTCCAAACTATTGGTGTCTTGTTTGGAGTAGTGTTTATGGAGTACACAAACTTTGAGATGCATTATGTTTGCATGTGGAAAGAGACTTGTGGCAACATACATGACGTCCTACCAATTCATAAAAAATAGTCCAGGGTTTTATCATTTTTCTCCTGAACAACACTAATTTCGCCACCGGATGTACGAGCCCTTTTATTCTTGGAGGCATCGGCACTATTGTTGGACATGAATACATCGGTGAGGACGGTGCTGGACTGCAGGGAAGAATTGAGAATATCCAATCCCTGCAAGCAAATTAGTTGAGAGCGGATCGATATATATTAACAAAAACAAATTGAGCATCGCTATCACCCACCTCTTGATGACCGATCTTGACAGACTTCTCCCCGAGTATGAGACCCTTCTCTTCTCCGTTGAGCTTGCTGAGCAGCGCCATGACAGAAACGTTGGACATGGGTGTGATGGTGAGGTCGTCCATGACGGTGTACGTCACCAAGCCCTGCACGAACCCGCCGGCCACGACGGAGCCGCAGCTATGGCAGCCGCGTGAAACTGTCGTCGCGAACGCAGGCGCAGAGACAGCCGGGTATTGGGGTCGGTACGACACCGGTGGCAGCGGCATGCTCCGTGGCACGGATGTCGAGGGTGCCGTGGTCGCCCGCGAAGGGAGGCCTCGGATGGCAGGGCACTGCAGGAGCGTGTACCGGTGCGAGTTGAGGAGCGCGTTCCGCACGCCGCTGCTCTGCATGTACGCGGGATTCATCCCTTCGGCGCTTGCGTAGATGTTGGCCGCCCCGGGCCCGTCACCGGCGGCCCTAAGCAGCTTGGCGACGGTGCCGACGGGCGTCGCGAGGATGCCGAAGAGGAAGTCGACGGCGTCCTTGCCGGCCTCCGCGTACAGCACGCGCTTGGCCTTCGCGTCGATGAGCAGCTTGATGGTGGGTGCGGATGAGGCAGAGGCGGCGACAGGGGCAGGGGCGACGGCGGAAGACATGATTGGACTAGTGACTAGGTTACGTTCGCAGGCTCGATCTCTCCGCAGGGCGGTGTCACTATGTTATGTCGCGTGCGTGCGTGCGGTGGGAAGAACAGAAGAGGCAAGGCAAGAAAAGGTAAGAAACACAGAAAAATTTCTAGGTTACATAATGTCTAGAAACACGCATGAGAAATAGTTGGAGAGGGAGGTTAATTATCCCAATCGGGTCAATCATTAAACCTCCCCCACCCCACCGCCCACACCACCCGCACCCCCAACCCCTCTCCCCCTCCTCCCTCTCCTACTTTTTTTTGAGATAATTAACCTCCCTCTCCAACTATTCGGGGAAGATTTGTGTGAGATCTCACATTGGGTGTGAACTATAAAATCGATTTTTATTAAAAAAAATTACATGTTCAAAAGTTCTCAATTTTTTTAGACACATATCAATATTTGATATGCAACCTCAAAAAGTCCAAGCTTCTAATTCAACTTACATTAATAGAAACAAAAAAGACAAAATCAAATGTGAATAGTGTCAAAGTACTATTCACCCATAACCGATACTATTCACATTCGAATTTGACTTTTTTTAAATCTCTAAATGTATATCAAATTTTGAGCTGATTTTTTTGGAGTTGTAGACATATCTCACATGAATGTTGTCAAATAATTTCAATTTGTTTTTCGAAACGTCTAAATATCATTCTTTTGGGTCTGATCTCATGATCTCACCTAAGAGTGAGATCTCATACAACCCAACTAGTCTTTATTTTTTCTCGAACTACTCAAGGACGAGAGCAACTAGTTAGCGAGCGCTCCTTTGGGAGCCTCGTAGCGCGCTCTCAGCCGCCGCCACGTGTCGCGCTTTGGGCGCTACCTCTGAATTTTGTTTTTTATTTTTTCGCACGTGTTTTTGGCTTTTTAAATGATTTTTTCCTTTTTTGGTTTTTCACCGGTCTTCCTTAGCTTTTGGACCAAAAAATTTTTTGCGCGAAAAAACGCATTCTTTTGCTTTGAAATGAAAAAAATGTGTTTTCTGCTTTTTCTTCCGCAAGAGGCATGGTTGTGCTTTTCGTGAGAGGCACGGCTGTGCCTCTTTTGGAAAGGAAAAAACCGTGCTCTCGGTTCGGTTTTTTCGTTTGGTTTTCTTGTCTGGTTTTTTTTGTGAAAAAAAGTTCGTCAAAACCTATCAACATGGTATCTAGTTTGGAAGATATCGACGCGAGGAATCCAACGGTGAAAACGGTTCGTGATTTGGACACACGGTTTAAGAGATAAAACGTTTTGAATATACAGATATACGAAAAAAAGAAAAAATTAACAGGTTGCGACAAGTGGCGCACATGCAGCACATCACTTGTCACAATCTGAGAAGGTGGGGGTGATCTTTGCAAGGAGTACTCCTCAATTAATAATTTCGCTTAGGAACTCAAGCACGTCTCACCTCGAAGAGGTTCTAAATGGGCCAGCCCATAATCCTGCAGAGATACATACATCCGTCTTTTTGTTTCTATTTTTAAATTTTTTTGTTCATATTTTCAAATCTATACCTTTCTTTTTATAATAATAATAATAATAATAATAATAATAATAATAATAATAATAATAATAATAATAATAATAATAATACTGAAAGAAGGGAGATTTCTTAGTTCTCCATATGTCACCCCTATGTATTTGTTGATTTCTTGGTTCTCCTTCCGCCGCCCCTTTATGTCCATTGATTCTGATTGCTGAGATTTAAACGTAGATCTACACACTACGCACCACGAAAGTTTATGTCTCTCATCCGGTTCCGTCATACGACTCAAATTCCTATAATGTGAACGGTGCAAACACGTATATTTCTCTCAGTGTGTTCTCTTGATCGCTATAAACTACACGGAGCATCCACAATCGATCCACACGCGCGCGCTGGCACCAATCGGAGGCTATTGCAGGGCCGTTGCAAATGGAAGGAGCGCCACACCATGGAGGTCGTAATCCACGTGGGCGAGCATGGCAGCGCATACACCATGTACCATCCTCTGTAGCCCGGCGTAGGTATCAGGTGCACAATCACCGCTGCATCACTTTTCGTCTCCATAGCATCGGCCTCCATCTACTCCAACCTCTCGTCGTACAGATGAATCGGTGGTTGGCTGCTTCTAGGTCCAAGCATCACCTTCATCACCCCCGCCGCGTCATCCAAATCAAGCGAGGCCCGAACGCGAGAGGTGCTAGGCCTAGCGAGCATGCTATCCGGGATCATCCTACTCTGCCTCGTCCATCGCCCGAAGAATTATCTCCATTTGAATCGCCCCCTCCTCAGGAATCATTTGTTGCAGCTCCGCCTTCGATGCATTCAAGGTTGTCAGAATCGTGATTCTGAATAGAATCGGATCTCCGATGATAGGATCATAAACCATAGAATCTTCACTATCAGGATCGTAGAAACGTAGATTCTATAGACCAAAATCGTAGAATCACTGGGGTTAGTTTGGATCGTAAATTCGTAGATCGTACAACAGAATTGCGATTATTACAACCTTGGTTGCATCCAATGTCACGCCCACCGCCGCCTTGATTAAATACTTCATGCTTGGAAACCGGGATCAGATATCCTTGCACTTCGCCAAATTGATTCGCCAAATTGACTACATCGCCTCTCGCAAACTCCAGCACTGTTCGCTTCCATCCATGTTTGCAACTGTGTGGTGGATGCAAGAGTGATGAATGCGAGAGGGTTGAGGAGAGTGGTGATTGCCAGTGGTCATTTGACCAAAACATTGTGCTTCCTGGCTCCTTCCACTTTGCCTAGCGGCAAAGCACTCTTTGGCCTTAAGACTTACACATTTCACATCCAAACTTAGCTCGTTGTTGTGTGTTCTATGTGATTGAAACCGATTCAATGCAATTTGTGTGACTGAAACTGGATCCAGTGAAACCGACTGAAACTAAATCAATTGAAACAAATTGAATTCAGTGAAACTGAGTGGTGTGTGCCAGTGACTGAAACTGAATTTTGGTTAATTCAGAGAAAACACAAGGTTAATTTAGGAAAAAAATTATATTAAATTTTGTGTATACAACATTTGAATATAAAAGTCAGGCCCATGTACAAAAATTCAGTCTCTGTTGTGAAAAATTAAGTTTGAATTTTTTAAAAATTCAGTCTACACTAAATTGACATTGCAATCACAAATATGACATCATCATCACTATAATTCACATTGACATTGCCACATGCAGTTCACAAAAGGCACTACATTGCAACATGCACATGGCTGACTACAACAAGATTGCCCTGCACCTAAATTGCCGTTACAACCCAAAATCCACCTTACTTCATCACCATCACAATACAAAAATCCACCTTAATTACTAAGCAGAACGGGGTGCTTCCTGGCTCCTTCCTCTTTGCCTAGCGGCGAAACACTCTTTGGCCTTAAGACTTGCACATTTCACATCCAAAATTCGCTCGTTGTTGTATGTTCTATGTGATTGAAACCGATTCAATGCAATTTGTGTGACTGACTGGATCCAGTGAAACTGACTGAAACTAAATCAATTGAAATTGACTGAATTCAGTGAAACTGAGTGGTGTGTGCCAGTGACTGAAACTGAATTTTGGTTAATTCAGAGAAAAACACAAGGTTAATTTAGGAAAAAAATTATATTGAATTTAGTGTATACAATGTTTGAATATAAAAGTTAGGCCCATGCACAAAAATTCAGTCTCTGTTGTAAAAAATTAAGTTTGAAATTTTAAAAAATTAGTATAAACTAAATTGACATTGCAATCACAAATATGGCATCATCATCACTATAATTCACATTGACATTGCCACATGCAGTTCACAAAAGCCACTACATTGCAACATGCACATGGCTGACTACAACAAGATTGCCCTGCACCTAAATTGCCGTTACAACCCAAAATCCACCTTACCTCATCAATATCACAACACAAAAATAAGCAGAACGGGGCAATTATTATTGCAGCACTACTTCGTTTCCTAGTAGCCACACATGCTTGCAACTATCACATAAACATCAACATCATAAACATTATGAAAATCTCCAGCTTCTCCTTGTTCACCTTCCTCGGCTCCATCTTCATCTTGCGAATCTCCTCCCCCATGCCATCTTCATCATCTGTCAGCGATATCACACCAACAACATTCAAAGCATTGGAGGTGATGTATGCAACGCTAGGTGAGCTCCTCCAACTCCTCACGCTGCACTAGCCTATGGAGGCACTGGAAAAGATATATCAACACCTTGCAAGAAATCAGTTTTTGCTCATTGCTAGGATACTGAACAAGGCGTCATGAATACACAAGAATGAAGAGAGCATGTAGTTATTCCATGGGAACATACCATGAATTTCCACCTGGATGCCTCTGCTTCCCACCTATAGCTGACCGTCGCCTGAACTGAATGTTCGCCCTCCTCAGCCTCAGCTTCGTAGGCAACTTGATCCTTCTCGTTTTCTTCACTCATTGTTCCCTCGGCCTCTATGATGCAATGGACAACCACAACGTGCTTCCTTGTATAGCTTCAGCCGCCGCCGCTTCGTCTGATGGTAGATCGTCTTACCCGCCACAGGAACCCTAACCCTAGCAAGCGAGGGAGCACACGAAATAGATTGAGTGTGTGGGTCGCTTACGTGTATACGAGAGAGTGACTCGAGGTGTGAGTGTGGCGCAGTGGGTCGGGTGTGAGTGCAGTTGAATGATACATTTCCAATGTATCTATAATATATGCTGGTTCTGTTGGGTTTCGTAGTAATTTCAAAAAATTTCCTACGCACACACAGGATCATGCGATGCATAGCAACGAGGGGAGAGTATTGTCTACGTACCCAACGCAGACTGACTGCGGAAGCGATGACACGACGTAGAGGAAGTAGTCGTACGTCTTCTCGATCCAACCGATCAAGCACCGAAACTACGGCACCTCCGAGTTCGAGCACACGTTCAGCTCGATGACGATCCCCGGACTCCGATCCAGCAAAGTGTCGGGGAAGAGTTTCGTCAGCACGACGGCGTGGTGACGATCTTGATGAACTACAGCAGCAGGGCTTCGCCTAAACTCCGCTACAGTATTATCGAGGAATATGGTGGCAGGGGGCACCGCACACGGCTAAAGAATCGATCACGTGGATCAACTTGTGTTAACTTGTGTGTTTTGGGGTGCCTCTACCTCAGTATATGAAGGAGCCAAGGGGGGAGAGGGGCGCCGGCCAGGGAGGAGGGCGCAGGAGGAGTCCTACTCCTACCGGGAGTAGGACTCCCCCCCAATCCTATTCCAACTAGGATTCCCAAGGGGGAAAGAGGGAGAGGGGTGGCCGGCCACCTCTCCTAGTCCTAATAGGACTAGGGGTCCTAATAGGACTAGGGGAAGGGGGGAGGCGCGCAGCCCCCTTGGGCTGCCCCTTTCTCCTTTCCACTAAGGCCCATGATGGCCCATATGGTTCCCGGGGGGTTCCGGTAACCTCCCGGTAACCCGGTAAAATCCCGATTTCACCCGGAACACTTCCGATGTCCAAACATAGGCTTCCAATATATCAATCTTTATGTCTCGACCATTTCGAGACTCCTCGTCATGTCTGTGATCACATCCGGGACTCCGAACAACCTTCGGTACATCAAAATGCATAAACTCATAATATAACTGTCATCGTAACCTTAAGCGTGCGGACCCTACGGGTTCGAGAACAATGTAGACATGACCGAGACACGTCTCCGGTCAATAACCAATAGCGGGACCTGGATGCCCATATTGGCTCCTACATATTCTACGAAGATCTTTATCGGTCAGACCGCATAACAACATACGTTGTTCCCTTTGTCATCGGTATGTTACTTGCCCGAGATTCGATCGTCGGTATCCAATACCTAGTTCAATCTCGTTACCGGCAAGTCTCTTTACTCGTTCCGTAATACATCATCTCACAACTAACATATTAGTTGTAATGCTTGCAAGGCTTATGTGATGTGTATTACCGAGAGGGCCCAGAGATACCTCTCCGACAATCGGAGTGACAAATCCTAATCTCGAAATACGCCAACTCAACATCAACCATTGGAGACACCTGTAGTACTCCTTTATAATCACCCAGTTACGTTGTGACGTTTGGTAGTACCCAAAGTGTTCCTCCGGCAAACGGGAGTTGCATAATCTCATAGTCATAGGAACATGTATAAGTCATGAAGAAAGCAATAGCAACATACTAAACGATCGTGTGCTAAGCTAATGGAATGGGTCATGTCAATCAGATCATTCAACTAATGATGTGACCTCGTTAATCAAATAACAACTCATTGTTCATGGTTAGGAAACATAACCATCTTTGATTAACGAGCTAGTCAAGTAGAGGCATACTAGTGACACTTTGTTTGTCTATGTATTCACACATGTATTATGTTTCCGGTCAATACAATTCTAGCATGAATAATAAACATTTATCATGAAATAAGGAAATAAATAATAACTTTATTATTGCCTCTAGGGCATATTTCCTTCAGTCTCCCACTTGCACTAGAGTCAATAATCTAGTTCACATCGCCATGTGATTTAATAGCAATAGTTCACATCACCATGTGATTAACACCCATAGTTCACATCGATATGTGATCAACACCCAAAGGGTTTACTAGAGTCAGTAATCTAGTTCACATCGCTATGTGATTAACACCCAAAGAGTACTAAGGTGTGATCATGTTTTGCTTGTGAGATAATTTTAGTCAACGGGTCTGTCACATACAGATCTGTAAGTATTTTGCGAATTTCTATGTCAACAATGCTCTGCACGGAGCTATTCTAGCTAATTGCTCCCACTTTCAATATGTATCCAGATTGAGACTTAGAATCATCTGGATCAGTGTCAAAAAAACTTGCATCGACGTAACCCTTTACGACGAACCTTTTTGTCACGTCCATAATCGAGAAACATATCCTTATTCCACTAAGGATAATTTTGACCGCTGTCCAGTGATCTACTCCTAGATCACTATTGTACTCCCTTGCCAAACTCAGTGGTAGGGTATACAATAGATCTGGTATACAGCATGGCATATTTTATAGAACCTAAGACTGAGGCATAGGGAATGACTTTCATTCTCTTTCTATCTTCTGTCGTGGTCAGGCTTTTGAGTTTTACTCAACTTCACACCTTGTAACACAGGCAAGAAACCTTTTTCTTTGACTGTTCCATTTTTGAACTACTTCAAAATCTTGTCAAGGTATGTACTCATTGAAAACTTATCAAGTGTCTTGATCTATCTCTATAGATCTTGATACTTCATATGTAAGCAGCTTCTCCGAGGTCTTTCTTTGAAAAACTCCTTTCAAACACTCCTTTATGCTTTGCAGAATAATTCTACATTATTTCCGATCAACAATATGTCATTCACATATACTTATCAGAAATGTTGTAGTGCTCCCACTCACTTTCTTGTAAATACAGGCTTCACCGCAAGTCTGTATAAAACCATATGCTTTGATCAACTCATCAAAGCGTATATTCCAACTCCGAGATGCTTGCACCAGTCCACAGATGGATCGCTGGGGCTTGCATATTTTGTTAGCACGTTTAGGATTGACAAAACCTTCTGGTTGTATCATATACAACTCTTCTTTTAATAAATCCATTAAGGAATGCAGTTTTGACATCCATCTGCCAAATTTCATAATCATAAAATGCGGCAATTGCTAACATGATTCGGACGGACTTAAGCATCGCTACGGGTGAGAAGGTCTCATCATAGTCAATCCCTTGAACTTGCCGAAAACCTTTTGCAACAAGTCGAGCTTTGTAGACAGTAACATTACCATCAGCGTCAGTCTTCTTCTTTAAAAATCCATTTATTCTCAATTGCTTGCCGATCATCGGGCAAGTCAACCAAAGTCCATACTTTGTTCTCATACATGGATCCCATCTCAGATTTCATGGCTTCAAGCCACTTTGCGGAATCTGGGCTCACCATCGCTTCTTCATAGTTCGTAGGTTCATCATGATCTAGTAGCATGACCTCCAGAACAGGATTACCGTACCACTCTGGTGCGGATCTTACTCTGGTTGATCTACGAGGTTTAGTAGTATCTTGATCTGAAGTTTCATGATCATTATCATTGGCTTCCTCACTAACTGGTGTAGGTGTCACTGAAACAGTTTTCTGTGATGAACTACTTTCCAGTAAGGGAGCAGGTACAGTTACCTCGTCAAGTTCTACTTTCCTCCCACTCACTTCTTTCGAGAGAAAACTCCTTCTCTAGAAATGATCCATTCTTAGCAACGAATGTCTTGCCTTCGGATCTGTGATAGAAGGTGTACCCAACAGTTTCCTTTGGGTATCATATGAAGTCATGTTTCTCCGATTTGGGTTCGAGCTTATCAGGTTGAAGCTTTTTCACATAAGCATCGCAGCCCCAAACTTTAAGAAACGACAACTTTGGTTTCTTGCCAAACCACAGTTCATAAGGCGTCGTCTCAACGGATTTTGATGGTGCCCTATTTAACGTGAATGCAGCTGTCTTTAATGCATAACCCCAAAACGATAGTGGTAAATCGGTAAGAAACATCATAGGTTGCACCATATCCAATAAAGTACAATTATGACATTCGGACACACCATTGTGGTGTTCCAGGTGGCATGAGTAGTGAAACTATTTCACCTTGTTTTTTAACTGAAGGCCAAACTCGTAACTCAAATACTCTTCTCTACGATCAGATCGTAGAAACTTTATTTTCTTGTTACGATGATTTTTCACTTCACTCTGAAATTCTTTGAACTTTTCAAATGTTTCAGACTTGTGTTTCATTAAGTAGATATACTCATATCTGTTCAAATCATCTGTGAAGATCAGAAAATAATGATACTTGCCACGAGCATCAACACTCATTGGATTGCATACATCGGTATGTATTATTTCCAATAAGTCAGTAGCACGTTCCATTGTTCTGGAAAACGGAGTTTTAGTCATCTTGCCCAAAAGGCACGGTTCGCAAGCATCAAATGATTCATAACCAAGTGATTCCGAAAATCCATCTTTATGGAGTATCTTCATGCGCTTTACACCGATATGACCCAAACGGCAGTGCCACAAATAAGTTGCACTATCATTATTAACTTTGCATCTTTTGGTTTCAATATTATGAATATGTGTATCACTACGATCGAGATCCAATGATCCATTTTTCATTGGGTGTGTAACCATATAAGGTTTTATTCATGTAAACAGAACAACAGTTTATTCTCTTACTTAAATGAATAACCGTATTGCAATAAACATGATCAAATCATATTCATGCTCAATGCCAACACCAAATAACACTTATTTAGTTTCAACACTAATCCCGAAAGTATAGGGAGTGTGCGATGATGATCATATTAATCTTGGAACTACTTCCAACACTCATCGTCACTTCCCCTTCAACTAGTCTTTGTTTATTCTGCAACTCCCGTTTCGAATTACTAATCTTAGCAACTGAACTAGTACCTAATACTAAGGGGTTTGCTATAAACACTAGTAAAGTACACATCAATAACATGTATATCAAATATACTTATGTTCACTTTGCCATCCTTCTTATCCGCCAATCACTTGGGGTAGTTCCGCTTCCAGTGACCAATCCCTTTGTAGTAGAAGCACTTTAGTCTCAGGCTTAGGACCAGACTTGGGCTTCTTCACTTGAGCAGCAACTCGCTTGCCGTTCTTCTTGAAGTTCCCCTTCTTCCCTTTGCCTTTTTCTTGAAACTAGTGGTCTTTGTCTACCATCAACACTTGATGTTTTTCTTGATTTCTACCTTCGTCGATTTTAGCATCACGAAGAGCTCGGGAATTGTTTACGTCATTCCTTGCATTATAGTTCATCACGAAGTTCTACTAACTTGGTGGTGGTGACTAGAGAATTCTGTCAATCACTATCTTATCTGGAAGATTATCTCCCACTTGATTCAAGCAATTGAAGTACCCAGACAATCTAAGTACATGCTCACTAGTTGAGCGATTCTCCTCCATCTTTTAGCTATAGAACTTGTTGGAGACTTCATATCTCTCAACTCGGGTATTTGCTTGAAATATTAACTTCAACTCCAGGAACATCTCATATGGTCCATGACGTTCAAAACGTCTTTGAAGTCCCGATTCTAAGCCGTTTAAGCATGGTGCACTAAACTATCAAGTAGTCATCATATTGAGCCAGCCAAACGTTCATAACGTCTGCATCTGCTCCTGCAATAGGTCTGTCACCTAGCGGTGCATCAAGGACATAATTCTTCTGTGCAGCAATGAGGATAAACCTCAGATCACGGATCCAATCCGCATCATTGCTACTAACATTTTTCAACACAATTTTTCTCTAGGAACATATCAAAATAAACACAGGGAAGCAACAACGCGAGCTATTGATCTACAACATAATTTGCAAAATACTATCAGGACTAAGTTCATGATAAATTAAAGTTCAATTAATCATATTACTTAAAGAACTCCCACTTAGATAGACATCCCTCTAATCTTCTAAGTGATTATGTGATCCAAATCAACTAAACCATGACCGATCATCACGTGAGATGGAGTAGTTTTCAATGGTGAACATCGTTTATGTTGATCATATCTACTATATGATTCACGCTCGACCTTTCGGTCTCCGTGCTCCGAGGCCATATCTGCATATGCTAGGCTCGTCAAGTTTAACCTGAGTATTCTGCGTGTGCAAAACTGGCTTGCACCCGTTGTAGATGGACGTAGAGCTTATCACACCCGATCATCACGTGGTGTCTGGGCACGACGAACTTTGGCAACGGTGCATACTCAGGGAGAACACTTCTTGATAATTTAGTGAGAGATCATCTTATAATGCTACCGTCAATCAAAGCAAGATAAGATGCATAAAAAGATAAATATCACATGCAATCAATATAAGTGATATGATATGGTCATCATCATCTTGTGCTTGTGATCTCCATCTCCGAAGCACCGTCATGATCACCATCGTCACCGGCGCGACACCTTGATCTCCATCGTAGCATCGTTGTCGTCTCGCCAATCTTATGCTTCCACGACTATCACTACCGTTTAGTAATAAAGTAAAGCATTACATCGCGATTGCATTGCATACAATAAAGCGACAACCATATGGCTCCTGCCAGTTGCCGATAACTCGGTTACAAAACATGATCATCTCATACAATAAAATTCAGCATCATGCTTTGACCATATCACATCACAACATGCCCTGCAAAAACAATTTAGACGTCCTCTACTTTGTTGTTGCTTGTTTTACGTGGCTGCTACGGGCTTAAGTAAGAACCAATCTCACCTACGCATCAAAACCACAACGATAGTTTGTCAAATAGACTCCGTTTTAACCTTCGCAAGGACCGGGCGTAGCCATACTTGGTTCAACTAAAGTTGGAGAGACAGTCGCCCGCAAGCCATCTCTGTGCAAAGCACGTCGAGGGAACCAGTCTCGCGTAAGCGTACGCGTAAGGTTGGTCTGGGTCGTCTCGTCCAACAATACCGCCGAACCAAAATATGACATGCTGGTAGGCAGTATGACTTGTATCGTCCACAACTCACTTGTGTTCTACTCGTGCATATAACATCAACATCAATAACCTAGGCTCAGATGCCACTGTTGGGTTTCGTAGTAATTTCAAAAAATTTCCTACGCACACACAGGATCATGTGATGCATAGCAACGAGGGGAGAGTATTGTCTACGTACCCAACGCAGACCGACTGCGGAAGCGATGACACGACGTAGAGGAAGTAGTCGTACGTCTTCTCGATCCAACCGATCAAGCACCGAAACTACGGCACCTCCGAGTTCGAGCACACGTTCAGCTCGATGACGATCCCCGGACTCCGATCCAGCAAAGTGTCGGGGAAGAGTTTCATCAGCACGACGGCGTGGTGACGATCTTGATGAACTACAGCAGCAGGGCTTCGCCTAAACTCTGCTACAGTATTATCGAGGAATATGGTGGCAGGGGGCACCGCACACGGCTAAGGAATCGATCACGTGGATCAACTTGTGTTAACTTGTGTGTTTTGGGGTGCCTCTACCTCAGTATATAAAGGAGCCAAGGGGGGAGAGGGGCGCCGGCCAGGGAGGAGGGCGCAGGAGGAGTCCTACTCCTACCGGGAGTAGGACTCCCCCCCAATCCTATTCCAACTAGGATTCCCAAGGGGGAAAGAGGGAGAGGGGTGGCCGGCCACCTCTCCTAGTCCTAATAGGACTAGGGGAAGGGGGGAGGCGCGCAGCCCCCTTGGGCTGCCCCTTTCTCCTTTCCACTAAGGCCCATGATGGCCCATATGGTTCCCGGGGGGTTCCGGTAACCTCCCGGTAACCCGGTAAAATCCCGATTTCACCCGGAACACTTCCGATGTCCAAACATAGGCTTCCAATATATCAATCTTTATGTCTCGACCATTTTGAGACTCCCCATCATGTCCGTGATCACATCCGGGACTCCGAACAACCTTCGGTACATCAAAATGCATAAACTCATAATATAACTGTCATCGTAACCTTAAGCGTACGGACCCTACGGGTTCGAGAACAATGTAGACATGACCGAGACACGTCTCTGGTCAATAACCAATAGCGGGACCTGGATGCCCATATTGGCTCCTACATATTCTACGAAGATCTTTATCGGTCAGACCGCATAACAACATACGTTGTTCCCTTTGTCATCGGTATGTTACTTGCCCGAGATTCGATCATCGGTATCCAATACCTAGTTCAATCTCGTTACCGGCAAGTCTCTTTACTCGTTCCGTAATACATCATCTCACAACTAACATATTAGTTGTAATGCTTGCAAGGCTTATGTGATGTGTATTACCGAGAGGGCCCAGAGATACCTCTCCGACAATCGGAGTGACAAATCCTAATCTCGAAATACGCCAACTCAACATCGACCATTGGAGACACCTGTAGTACTCCTTTATAATCACCCAGTTACGTTGTGACGTTTGGTAGTACCCAAAGTGTTCCTCCGGCAAACGGGAGTTGCATAATCTCATAGTCATAGGAACATGTATAAGTCATGAAGAAAGCAATAGCAACATACTAAACGATCGTGTGCTAAGCTAATGGAATGGGTCATGTCAATCAGATCATTCAACTAATGATGTGACCTCGTTAATCAAATAACAACTCATTGTTCATGGTTAGGAAACATAACCATCTTTGATTAACGAGCTAGTCAAGTAGAGGCATACTAGTGACACTTTGTTTGTCTATGTATTCACACATGTATTATGTTTCCGGTCAATACAATTCTAGCATGAATAATAAACATTTATCATGAAATAAGGAAATAAATAATAACTTTATTATTGCCTCTAGGGCATATTTCCTTCAGGTTCCATGCTATTAAAGTATCAATCTTGGATGTTTTATATACATTTACTAGCAACTTTATACCATTTTTTGGGACAAACCAATTAACCTAATGCCCAGTGCCAGTTGCTATTTTTTGCTTGTTTTCTACTTCGCAGAATATCAATATCAAACAAAGTCCAATTGCCACGAAACTTTTTGAAGATTTTTTTTCTACTGATAATGGACCCCGGAAGCTTCTGGAGCACACGAGATGAGGGCCATGGGGCCCACTAGGCACTAGGGTTTGCTAGGGGCCTCTAGCACCCTGGTGAGTAGTGGAGCCCACGAGATCCCTCTTGACATACTTCCGTCTCTATAAACACTCTAAAATCTCAAAAAACCTAGGGGAGTCGACGAAACACTTTTTTTCACCGCCGCAAGTTTCAGAACCACGAGATCCAATCGTGCGTCCACATTGATGGAGAATTCAACCCATGAAGGGTAACGGCTGCACGAGTCCAGGAGGGCTCCACCCATGAAGGGTCCACGAAGAAGCAACCTTGTCTATCCCACCATGGCAATCATCCATGAAGGACTTGCCTCACTCGAGTAGATCTTCACGAAGTAGGCGATCTCCTTGCCCTTACAAACTTCTTGGTTCAACTCCACAACATGTCGGAGGCTCCCAAGCGACACCTAACCAATCTAGAAGACACCACTCTTCAAAAGGTAATAGACGGTATGTTGATGATGAACTCCTTGCTCTTGTGCTTCAAATGATATCTTCCTAACACTCAACTCTCTCTCACAGATTTGGCTATGGTGGAAGAAGGATTTGAGTGGAAAAAAATTGGGGAAGGCTAGAAATCAAGGTTCAAATGGTTGGAATGGAATATCTTGATCTCACACTGGTACATCGAGCTGCTATACAAATGATTTTAACCCCTTTCTGTGACGGCATTTTAAACCGCCCCCTGGCGAGTGTGGGCGATAGGGGGGGGGGTCCTTCCCACACGACCCAGAAACCGTCGGGGATAGGGAGTAATGATGCATACAATTTTCCCTATAAAACTGTTTCTGATATCTCGAATATCCCAAACGCTCCATCCTTGCTACTTGTTTGTACTTCCATTGCCATCGTAGTCGGTATTCTGGTATTACGTTTACGATGCGTGACCTATCACAAACAGTTCACGCTTATAGAACATGTACGATTAGCAGGCAATCACACACATTTACTTTTCCTCGACTGTATACGATTCGATGTAAGAGTGCATACAATTGTCCCTATAAAACCGTATGCGAAGCTTGAATATAGCCCACACGATTCATCCGTCAAACCCGCATTGGATGAAGACCTATCACACGAGTTCTTCTATGAGCAAACGTTTGCAATGCGCACGACATCATAAATAGTCCATAATTGCCAAGCATGTGTGATAAGATGACTTTCACAAACATTTAATAAGAAGGAACTGTGTGCGATACTGTTGTTAATCTCACACATTTTTTCTTGACTGATCGTGTGTGCAGTAGAGATTAATCACACACACGTAGTGGATCCGAGAAACGTGTCTAATCTCCATGTTTATCACCGTGTGCAGTGTAATCCCTAATTTATCCCTAATCTAATTCCTAATTTAATCCCTGCATTTAAAAATTACAGATTTTGAATTCAAAACTAGGCAATCATTTATTTCATATCGAATCATGTTTATTACAAATATAGATTCAAGCATGATTGCATAATTCGATGCACCGGTACATATACGGAAAAACTACAGACGCGCCAAGTAAAGAATGAATGAACCATAGTTGTACTAAAGACTGTATAGAAAGAGGTAAAAGACATTCTGGTTGCTGGAGAAGGTGAAGCGGAATGCCGATATTGTGCCCTCCATGCGTAATGCACGCACGACTCTAGGCCAACCCCTTGTGATGGCTGCCCGGTCATCCTTCACTGTCTTCATTAGGACTTCTCGATGCTCATTGTAGTCTCGATGAAATACTTTAACCTTCAGTGTGTGTCCACCAATCATGCACCTTTCGAGGTAATCTTGAGTAAACTGCTTTGGGAACCACTGCAAACAAAAAGATTCAGACATTGTTGTCTAACAACTCATTATGGGCAGTAAAAAAGAAGGCTGCAGAGTTTGTAGTTACCATCCGACAGCTCACCGTTGTGTTGGATAGAGCGTAAGCAAATAATTTGCATGCCATCGTTCGTATCTTTTTGCTAATAATCCTTATCCGTTTCCTCATTTGATGCTTGTTCATAAATTTCAGCACCAACTGAAATCACCGAATTTCAGTGAACTTCAGTGATTTCGGTTTGCATTTCAGCCAAAGGGCCGAAAAGTTCACTTGAATTCATTTTTTGAAATTTTTGAAAAGACTTCAAAAAATATTTGAATTCCTATGTACTAGTGAGATTGCTGAAATATTTTGGCCGAAACATTAGTATCTTAGTATCTGCTGAAATTAATGAAATTCAATGAATTTCATCGAAATCTCACTCAATGGGAAACAATGCGCAAGACATGAGCTCCGAGGAATCAAATGGTTGAAGCAGCATTCTGGAGCAACGGTTCCTACAATCTGAATGAGCAATCCATCAAAATTCCTCTAGAGCACCGTTTCCTCAGATTTCCTGTTAAAATCCTTTGAACCTAATAAGGCATTACTGCCATCACAAATCTCTTTAGCACGACAGATAGCTTGCTCAAACACAAAGAGTGTTATCTTACCCATGTCACTATTGGAATATTAGATTGAAAGAGGGAGGGGTGATGACAACGGCGCGCCTTTGGTTCGCTTCAGTGCTTGCAGTCGTCGCTAGGTGGTCTACGGATTTGGATGTAATTTTTATTATTTCTAGTGTTCGTTGTACTACCATGATTGATGATGAATAGATTGGAAGTTTTTCCCGCAAAAAAAGAGTGACAGGCAGGTGTTACATGGAGCAGAACAGACGGTTGAATTGGACGGCGCATGCAAGCTCAAGGGGATTCAGAGTGGCAAATCTACAACTACTACTCGAACATGCTCTCAGTGAGTGATATGCGCTTCCTTCTTCCTTCTCAAAATCGACTTGCCGAAATCGGAAAAATTCAGTCGACTCACATTAAGCTATTGTGAAATTTTTAGATGTTTTGGACTTTTTTGCTATTTATTTTGAATTCACTGTTCATTGGGTACAGATGAGCCAGGGGTCAGATGTGAATTAGAGTACCTTTAACAATCCATGTTTTCTTAAGATGTTTTTCTCCAAAGTCCAAACTATTGGTGTCATGTTTGGACTAATGGTTATGGAGTACACAAACTTTGATATTGTCGGGACCCCGATTCCAAGTCACATCGATCTAGCCGGTAACACCTCATATCACATTGCGGCCTCACGCACGGTATCCCCACGGGTGTTGCCTTACCATGGCCCGGGACCGTTTGCGCCTTTTGGCTCACGTATATGATAGTGTCGCTACCACCCATATGACAGAGAACCCGGGCCGACATGGCTAGTCATGAACCCAAAGCAGCACAGACCTATGGAGACAGGCATACATGAATCACATCGAGCATGTCGGTCATCAGCGAGTGAATCCGGGCTATAGCACTGGTCTAACAGGACTCTGGGGAACCCGGGCTGTAGCAGGCTAGGCAGGACTCCGGAAGTCACCGCGTGACATTTCCCCGAAGGGACAGACGTAGGAACGAAGTGAAACACATGCCGGCCAGTCAAGTGTCCTGAGCAGTAGTGCTGGGCTAGCAGGACTCCGGTGAACCGGGCTGTAGCGGACTACTATGGCTCAAGGAGCACTAGACTACATTTCCCCATAAGAGAGGCTGCCAAGGATAAACAACTAGATTGTCGGATCCCACACATACCAAGCATTTCAATCATACACACAATATGCTCGATATGTGCAAATATAACATGGCATCACAACAAAACTCTACAACTCAGTACTTTATTTAAAGGCCCCGGAGAGCCATAAATAACATGTTCATACATGTAGGGGTCACATGACCCGACACTCAAGTCATACAAGCATACAAGCACATGCGGAAGCAAATAGTCTGAGTACAGACACTAGAAAGAAAGAAGGCTTCTCGAAGCCTGTCTATCTACATAGGCCCTCCATGGCCAGGATCACCACCTGGGTGGCAAGTTACTCATCAACGTCGAGGTCTACATAAAACCCATCGGAGGGGGCGGTGTTGTCGTCTGAAAACAGTAATTAAAGCAAACATGAGTACAAAGGTACTCAGCAAGTCTTACATCAGAACCTACTATACATGCTCATTCTCAAGAAGGTGGTGGAGTTATTGCAGCAAGCCAGCTTTGACTCTTGGCTAAACTATCCTACGAGACACCACTAGTAAAATAATTTTCGCACACGAGTCCACTAATCACCAACACAATACTCCACCGGGGATCCTCCCTCGTCATCCTATGAGAGGGCCATCCTCGGTACTCACACTTATCTTGAGTCTTTTAGTAGTAACCATTAACTTGTCTATGAACTGTATAGGCAACCAAGTAGTCCTTTACTGCGGACGCGGCTATTCGAATAGTTTTATACCCTGCAGGGGTGTACTTCGTCACACATGTTTCCACCACTTAGCATCTGCACACGACATGTGCTCGGCAGACTTCAAGCGAAAGCCGACGTGGGTGTAGAC
This sequence comes from Triticum aestivum, assembly GCF_018294505.1. Classification (NCBI taxonomy): domain Eukaryota; kingdom Viridiplantae; phylum Streptophyta; class Magnoliopsida; order Poales; family Poaceae; genus Triticum; species Triticum aestivum. The sequence continues at coordinate 45,443,975 of NC_057800.1, forward strand.
CACGACCTGACTAACCGCACAAGTCTCTAGTCTAGGTTTATCGCCTATTCGGGTTCCATCCGCAAGGAAATCCGGCCGGGGTGTCCTCAACGGCCCCAAACGATGTGTACAGGGTCCCAAGACGCCAAACGGGCGCCCGGCATACCCGGCCACAGTGTATCTACCGCATCATAGCCCAGCCCTAGGGTCAGCGCTACGCACGGCTGCCAACACATAACCTACAAACACCAGAAACTAGTTGCAACTCCTGGACAGAGGATGAGAGGGGTCAGTAAGTCGAGCGGGCTCATATTTCAGGGCCCAAAGTGTGGTAGTAGCTGAATCTTAAATCACGCATACAGATCTCAGTTCTTATGGACGGCCTCAATGAAACAACCCACCATGTACTCCTACATGGCCTCTCATCGATACCTTTACCAAAACATGTTCAACACATCTCTCACATTACCGACATAATCATTTCACTCTAGCCCATCACCCAGATGAACCAGACCTGACACAACTCTAAGCATAGCAGGCATATCAAGGTAGAAAACACATACATGGCTCAATCAACTACTACACATGCTAGTGGGTTTCATCTAGTTACTGTGGCAATGACAGGTCATGCAGAGGATAAGGGTTCAACTACCGTAGCACACAACAGTTGAAACGTTGTTGCCTTAATGCAGTAAATGAGAGCAGAGGCGAGAACATGGGATTGTATCGATATGATCAATGGGGCTGCTTGCCTGATGGTTTAATGCAGTAAATGAGAGCAGAGGCGAGAACATGGGATTGTATCGATATGATCAATGGGGCTGCTTGCCTGATGGAGTGGTAGTAGGGTACTGCCCTTCAGTTGGATACTCGGAGATATCCTCGGAGGCAGAACCTACCACGAAAGACACACAAAATATAATCAACGCATGGCAATATGCAACAATATGATGCATGCTATGACATGGCAAAATGATGTGTCCTTCCTAATGCAATGTGAAACAAGTTGAAATGGGTCCATTTGAATCAAAGATTCAAATGGAAACTTAAGTTCTTATGCATAATAGGTGTATTAGCTTGTTTCACCTAAACAGCAAGGTTAAAGTGTTTTGTCATGCATGAAACCATTACAGATGGAAAGATTGAATTTTTTTGATCATTTTTCATATATAATTTGTTTGATTTGGAGCTATGGTTGATTTTCTATGATTTTTAGAAGTTTTGGCTAATTTTTGGAATTTCCTATATAAGAATAAATCCAGAAATTAAATAACTGCGTCAGCACTGCGTCACTATGATGTCAGCAAGTCAAAGGCGCCAGCCCAGGTCAAACCTGACGGCTGGGACCCACACGTTAGTGAAACAGCTAATTAACAGGGTTAAGTTAATACTAACTAACTGTCAGTGGGGCCTGGCCCGCATGTCAGTGACCTAAACTAACTAAAATTAGTTAGTGCTAGCCCTAGGTTAATTAGTAGAGGGGGCCCACTTGTCATAGACTCAGGGGGAGTCAACCTGGGCCCACCTAGTCAAAGTCAACAGGTCAAACCCGCCGGCGTTGGTCCACAGCTCGACGCCGGCGACGATAGACGCGGCGGAGAGCGTCGGGTTTTGCCCACAGTTGACCAAATCGACCGCGGTTTGGTCCTACGCGTAGCTGGGGCTCGCGTGCATCTGGTAGGCCAAGAGGGAGGAGCTGGGGCGGTCGGAAAAGGCGCTGGTGACAAGTTTGGCGGTGGCCGGAGCTTGGCTTCGTGCGAGCGTGGCGCTAGAGCAAGCAGACGAGCGCGTAGAGGGGCTAGGCGGCCTCCTGGAGGCACCAGGAGTGCGATGCGGTGCAAGGGCGCGGGTGGTTCAAGCTCGGGTCACGGCGGCGACAAAGCCGAGTGGCGGTGGGTTTCGGTCACCGGCGAAGCGGCAGCTACGGCGTGCAAACGAGAAAACGGAGAGGGGGAGGAGGAGCAGAAGGTCACAGCGGTTGCAGCAGGTGTCGAAGCGGGCTCGGGGAAGCTCGGGAGGCGGCAAATCATCGGCGACAATCTCTGGTGGCCGACGAGGGGAACGGCAGCGGTGGCGGCGTTGCAGCGCGTCCGAGGCCTCGTGGCTCGTCGAGGAGGTCGAGGGAGATGTGGCGGAGCTCGTGGACACGGTGGGGCGGCACGGGGACGAAGGTGGCTACGGCTACGGCGGCAAGACGGCAGTGGCTGCGTCGGCCATGGCTTCGGGGGAGCGAGGGAGAGAGCAGGGGGAAGAGTGAGGTGTCTAGGGGGTTGGGGCGGCACCGCGGAGGCGTTTCGAGGCGTCGCGCTGGCGCGGGCGAGGGCAGTCAGGCAGGGAGGTGGCGTGGCGAGCTCGGCGACGTCGCGGTGTCCCTCCTCTGCCTACTGGCAGAGGTAGGTGATGACTGGCACAGGCCAGATGGGCCGGGCCAGCCAGGAGGGCTGCCAGGTGAGGTAAGCCCAGGTGGGTTTCTCTCTCTCTCTGTTTTCTGTTTTTATTTTTTTCTATTATTTCTGTAACTTTAGGGCTTTATTAAAAATAGTTAGGTACTTACAAAAATCCTGAAAATAATCATAGGCTCTGTTTAGATTATTTCCAACAGCCCACACTTATTTCCAGAATTATTTGAGCATTTAAAATATTTTATAGTATTTAAATGCCCAAATTCAAATACTTATGATTTAATTCAAAAAATCCAGAATGTCCTAGAAAAGAGTGCACCATTTTTGCCAGGGGTTTTAGCCCAATCTAGATTGATGAACATTTTGTGAAGGGCATTTTGGGTTCATTGAAACCAATTTTAGTAAACCCTAGTTGGTTTAAGGGGGGTGCTGAGGGTTCTGTCATCCCCATTTCATCTTTCTGGGAAATTTAAACATGATGCAAGCACTCTAATGCATGAACTAGCTAGGGTGTGACAGATATGTATTATGTTTGCATGTGGAAAGAGACTTGAGGAGCGGTGGCAACATACATGACATCCTACCAATTCATAAAAAATAGTCCAGGGTTTATTATTTTTCTCCTGAACAACACTCATTTCGCCACCGGATGTACGAGCCCTTTTATTCTTGGACAGGGACGCAACACCACTATTGTTGGACATTAATAGATCGGTGAGGACGGTGCTGGACTGTAGCGAACCCTTGTTAATATCCAATCCCTGCAAGCAAATTAGTTGAGCGGATCGATATATCGAGACACCAAGAACTGCCCAGGCACAACTCGAATCTCATGAATATGATTCTTTGTCTTAATAGCCCTATAAGGATACTTACATATAGGTAGTACATAAACAATTACTAGATAAGGGCGAAGGAACAGAGACACAAAGTGTATTTATTTTTGTGTGGATCTCACACCTATGTAACTTGGCGTGGGAGAAGGTTTGTGTATTATTTTGCCTTTTCCTTGAGCATCCCATGTGTAACTGATATAACCCATCTAGCAGTTACCAAGTGTTATAACCCATTCATATTACTTTCCTTTTCCCTTGTGGGTCCCATGATACAGACATAGCCCATCTAGCAGTTACCTGAAGACAAGAGAGGTAATTGAAAATATCCTTTTCGGCCTCAGCATACCACACATGTTTGGCCTTCTTATCGATCAGAACTTCCATGGTCGGTGCGGGCATGACCGCGATGGCGGTGGCTGCTACTAGAATGATTTTTCTAGTAATTAGGACTAGTTCTCGTCTTGCTAATTAAGTTTCATGGTGAACTTTCTAGTACCTATAGTATTGGTTCTCGTCGTGATCTTTCTATTTACTAGGAATGTTTACTAAAATGTTTCCAACATATCTATAATTTTTGATTGTTTCATGCTATTATATTATCCATCTTGAATTGCTTTATTATGATATTTTATATCATTTTTTGGGACTAAGCAATTAAATCAGTGCCTAGTGCCAGTTGCTATTTTTGCTTTGTTTGGCTTTTCAGAAAAACAATAACAAACAAAGTCCAAACATGATGAAACTTTACGATGATTTTTTCTGGACTAGAAGGGACACTAGAACATTCGGTGGGAGGCCAAAAGATCTACGGGAGAGCGATGAGCTCACGTGATGCACCCTAGGGGGTGCCCCCTGAGCTCATGGGTCCCATGCGGCTCCATTTGACCTATTTCCACCTCTATAAATTCTCAAATATTTCCAAACCAACAAAGAACCACCCCAAACCATTTTTCTGCCTCTACAAGCTTTTGTTCTTCCGCTATCCCATCTGGAGACCTTTTTGGGTACTCTGCCAAAGGGGGAATCGATCACAGAGGGCTTCTACATCAACCTTGCTGCCCTACTGATGATGTGTGAGTGTGTTCACCACCAATGTACGGGTCCATAGCTAGTAGCTAGATGTCTTCTTCTCTCTCTTTGATCTTCAATACAATGTTCTCCTCGATCTCTTGGAGTTCTATCTGATGTAATCTTCTTTTGCGGTGTTTTTGTTAGGATCCAATGAATTGTGGATTTATGATCAGATTATTCATTGAGAGACTTTTCTGAACTTCATTATGTATGATTATTATAGCTTTGTATTTCTCTCCGATCTATCCGTTTGGTTTAGCCAACACGATTGATTTATCTTCATTGGAAGATGTGCTTTTGTAGTGGGTTCAATCTTGCGGTGTCCTCACCTCGTGATAGAAGGGGTAGTGAGGCGCGTATTCTATTGTTGCCATTAAGGGTAAAATGATGGGCTATAATCATATTGCTTGAGTTTACTTTGTCTATGTCATGTCATCTTGCTTTAAGTGTTATTCTATTTGTTATGAACTTAATACCATAGATGGATGCTAGATAGCACACAATTGGTGGAGTAATAGTAGTAGATGCAGAATCGTTTCGGTCTACTTGTTGGGTGCAAGTACTTCCTCTTTTGCGCAGGTACTTGATACGTCCATTTTGCATCATGTTTTCTTGCTGTTATTTATGATGTTTTTATCCATAATAATGCTTTGTGGAGTAATTCTAATGCCTTTTCTCTCATAATTTGCAAGGTACACACCAAGAGGGAGAATTTCTGCAGCTGGGAATCTGAACCTGAAAAAGCTACGTCAGGCCACCTATTCTGCACAACTCCAAATGAGCTGAAACTTTACAGAGAATTTGATATGTGTTCGATATTTTGCTGGTATGTATATTGTGATTCCCTTAGTGGTGTCATGTGAACATTGACTACATGACAATTCACCATATTTTGGGCCTAAGGGAATGCATTGAGGAGTAGTAAATAGATGGTGGGTTGGGAGAGTGACAGAAACTTAAACCCCAGTTTATGCACTATTCCTTAAGGGACCGATTGGATCCTAGGGTTTAATGCTATGGTTAGGATTTATCCTTAATACTTTTCTCGTAGTTGCGGATGCTTGTGGGAGGGTTAATCATAAGTAGGAGGTTTGTTCAAGTAAGAACATCACCTAAGCAACGGTCCACCCACATATCAAATTATCAAAGTAGCGAACACAAATCAAACCAACTTGATGAAAGTGACTAGATGAAATTCCCATGTACCCTCAAGAATGCTTTGCTTATCATAAGAGACCATTTTGGCCTGTCCTTTGCCTCAAAAGTATTGGCCTAGCTTACTGCACTTTTGTTACTACAATCGTTACTTGCTCGTTACAAATTATCTTGCTATCAAACTACCACGCTACTTACTATTTCAGGACTTGCAGACATTACCTCACCGAAAACTACTTGTCATTTCCTTCTGCTCCTCATTGGGTTCGACACTCTTACTTATCGAAAAGAGCTACAATCGATCCCCTATACTTGTGGGTCATCAAGGCTATTTTCTGGCACCGTTGCCGGGGAGTGAAGCACCTTTGGTAAGTGGAATTCGGTAAGGAAACATTTATATAGTGTGCTGAAATTTATTGTCACTTGTTACTATGGAAAACAATCCTTTGAGGGGTTTGTTCGAGGTATCTTCACCTCGTTCGGAACCACAATTAATTGCCCCTCAACCTACTGCACCTACTAAAAATATTGCATATGAAATTCCTTTGGGTATGATAGAACAACTGCTAGCTAATCCTTATGCAGGAGATGAAACCGAACATCCTAATATGCACTTGCTACACGTGGAACAAATTTGTGGATTGTTTAAGCTTGCATCTTTACCCGGAGATAAGGTGATTAAAAAGGTTTTCCCTTTATCTTTGAAGGGAAAAGCATTGTGATGGTATAGGCTATGTGATGATATTGGATCACGAAACTGGAATCGTTTGAAATTGGAGTTCCACCAAAAAAATTATCCTATGCATCTAGTTCATCATGATCGGAATTACATATATAATTTTTGGCCTCGTGAAGGAGAAAGTATAGCTCTAGCTTGGGGGAGGCTTAAGTCAATGTTATATTCATGCCCCAATCATGAGCTCTAAAGAGAAATTATTATCCAGAACTTTTATGCTCGACTTTCTCGTAATGATCAAACCATGCTGGATACTTCTTGTGTTGGTTCTTTTATTAAGAAAACTATTGAATTCCGGTGGGATCTTTTGGAAAGAATTAAACGTAACTCTGAAGATTGGGAACTCGATGAAGGTAAAGATTCAGGTATAAAGCTTAAGTATGATTGTGTTAAATCTTTTATGGATACCGATGCTTTTCAAAAGTTTAGCACTAAATATGGACTTGACTCTGAGATAATAGCCTCCTTTTCTGAATCATTTGCTACTCATGTTGAACTCCCAAAAGAGAAGTGGTTTAAATATCACCCACCTAATAAAGATGAAATTAAAGAACCAGTACCAGTTAAAGAATAAACTATACTCTATAATGTTGATCCAGTTGTTCCTACTGCTTATATTGAGAAACCACCTTTTCCTTTTAGGATAAAGGAACATGCTAAAGTTTCAACTATGGTTAACAAAAGATTTGTTAGAACACCTAAACCTGATGAACAAATTAGAGTTGAACCTAATATCGCTATGGTTAAAGATCTCTTAGAAGAAGATGTGGATGGGCATGTTATTTACTTCTGTGAAGAAGCTGCTAGAATTGCCAAACCTAATAAAAAAGATAAAAATAGACCAGTTGTGGGCTTGCCTATCATTTCAGTTAAAATAGGAGATCACTGTTATCATGGTTTATGTGACATGGGTGCTAGTGTGAGTGATATTCCTTACAAGTTATATCAAGAAATTAGAGAAGACATAGCACCTACAGAGTTAGAAGACATATATGTTACTATTAAACTTGCAAATAGAGACACCATATCACCTTGTGGGATTATTAGAGATGTTGAAGCCTTGTGTGGGAAAGTAAAATACCCTACTGATTTTCTTGTTCTTGGTTCCCCACAAGATGACTTCTGCCCCATTATCTTTGGTAGACCCTTCTTGAACACAGTTAATGCCAGGATAGACTCCCAGAAACAAACTGTGGGTGTTAGCTGTGGTGATGAGTCTCATGAGTTTAATTTTTCCAAGTTTAGTAGAAATCATCATGAAAAAGAAGGCTAGTAAAGATGAATTAATTGGTCTTGATTCTATTGTTGTGCCACCTACTGATCCTTTAGAACAATACTTGCTAGAGCATGAAAATGATTTACATATGGATGAAAGAAATGAAATAGATAAGATCTTCCTTGAACAACGTCCTCTACTTAAACACAATTTGCCTATTGAAACTCTAGGAGGTCCTCCTCCACTTAAAAGTGATCCTGTGTTTGAATTAAAACAATTGCCAAACACTTTGAAATACGCTTATCTTGATGAAAAGAAAATATATCCTGTTATTATCAGTGCTAACCTTTCAGAACATGAAGAAGAAAGATTATTGAAAGTTCTAAGGAAGCACCGAGCTGCTATTGGATATACTCTTGATGATTTAAAGGGAATTAGTCCCACTCTATGTTAGCACAAAATTAATATGGAACCTGATGCTAAACCAGTTGTTGATCACCAACTTCGGTTAAATCCGAAGATGAAAGAAGTGGTAAGAACGGAAATATTAGAACTTCTGGAAGCAGGTATAATCTACCCCATAGCTGATAGTAGATGGGTAAGTCCTGTTCATTGTGTCCCTAAGAAAGAAGGTATAACTGTTGTTCCTAATGAAAAGAATGAACTTATTCCACAAAGAATTGTTACGGGCTATAGAATGGTAATTGATTTCAGAAAATTAAACAAAGCTACTAGAAAAGATCATTACCCTTTGCATTTTATTGATAAAATGCTTGAAAGATTGTCTAAGCACACACACTTTTGCTTCCTTGATGGATATCTGGCTTTTCACAAATACCTGTCCCTCAACCTGATCAAGAAAAGACTACTTTTACTTGTCCTTTTGGAACCTATGCTTATAGACGTATGCCTTTTGGTTTATGTAATGCACCTACTACCTTTGAAAGATGTATGATGGCTATATTCTCTGACTTTTGTGAAAATATTGTTGAGGTTTTCATGGATGATTTCTCGGTCTATGGGAAGTCTTTTGATGATTGTTTAAGCAATATTGATCGAGTTTTGCAGAGATTTGAACAAACAAATCTTGTCTTGAATTGGGAGAAGTGTGACTTTATGGTTAATGAATGCATTGTCTTGGGTCATAAAATTTCTGAGAAGGGTATTGAAGTGGACCAAGCTAAGGTTGAGGCAATTGATATAATGCCATGTCCTAAAGACATCAAAGGTATTCGTAGTTTCCTAGGCCATGCTGGTTTCTATAGGAGGTTTATCAAAGACTTTTCTAAAATTTCTAGGCCTCTCACTAATCTGTTGCAAAATGATATTCCTTTTGTTTTTGATGATGATTGTCTTGAAGCCTTTGAAACACTTAAGAAAGCCTTAATTTATGCACCTATTGTTCAACCACCTGATTGGAACTTGCCTTTTGAAATTATGTGTGATGCTAGTGATTATGCCGTTGGTGCTGTTCTAGGACAAAGGGTTGATAAGAAATTGAATGTCATTCATTATTCTAGTAAAACCCTAGATAGTGCTCAAAGAAATTATGCTACTACTGAAAAAGAATTCTTAGCAGTGGTGTTTCCTTGTGATAAATTTAGATCTTATATTGTTGATTCCAAAGTGACTGTTCACACAGACCATGCTGCTATTAAATATCTTATGGAAAAGAAAGATGCTAAACCTAGACTTATTCGTTGGGTTCTCTTGTTGAAAGAATTTGATTTGTATATTATTGATAGAAAAGGAGCCAAGAACCCAGTAGCTGATAACCTGTCTAGGCTTGAAAATGTACTTGATGACCCACTTCCTATTGATGATAGTTTTCCTGATGAGCAGTTGGCTACAATAAATGTTGCTAATAGTACTCCTTGGTATGCTGACTATGCTAATTACATTGTTGATAAATATTTGCCACCTAGCTTTACTTACCAACAAAAGAAAAAATTCTTCTATGACTTAAGACATTACTTTTGGGATGACCCAAATCTTTATAAAGAAGGAATGGATGGTATTATTAGACGTTGTGTACCTGAGCATGAACATGGACAAATCCTTCGGAAATGTCACTCCGAACATTATGGAGGACATCATGCTGGAGATAGAACTGCTCACAAGGTATTGCAGTCTGGATTTTATTGGCCTACTCTTCTCAAGGATGCTCGTAAGTATGTCTCGTCATGTGATGAATGCCAAAGAATAGGTAATGTTGGTAAGCATCAGGAAATGCCTATGAATTATTCACTTGTTGTTGAACCATTTGATGTTTGGGGATTTGGTTACATGGGATCTTTTCCTTCCTCTAATGGGTATACACATATTTTGGTTGCTGTTGATTATGTTACTAAATGGGTAGAAGCTATTCAAACTAGTAGTGCTGATCACAACACCTCTATTAAAATGATTAAGGAAGTTGTTTTCCCAAGGGTTGGAGTCCCTAGATACTTAATGACTGATGGTGGTTCACACTTTATTCATGGTGCTTTCCGTAAGATGCTTGCTAAGTATGATGTTAACCATAGAATTGCATCACCTTATCATCCTCAGTCTAGTGGTCAAGTTGAGCTTAGCAATGGAGAAATAAAATTAATTTTGCAAAAGACTGTTAATAGGTCCAGAAAGAATTGGTCTAAGAAATTAGATGATGCACTTTGGGATTATAGGACAACATATAAAAATCCTATGGGTATGTCTCCTTATAAAATGATTTATGGAAAAGCTTGTCATTTACCTCTTGAGTTAGAACATAAAGCATACTAGGCAGTTAAAGAACTCAACTATGATTTCAAACTTGCTGGTGAAAAGAGGTTATTTGATATAAGCTCATTATATGAATGGAACCCAAGCTTATGAAAATGCAAAGTTATTCAAAGAAAAAGTTAAAAGATGGCATGACAAAAGAATTCAAAACGTGAGTTTAAAATCGGAGAGTATGTTCTTTTGCACAACTCTCGTTTGAGATTCTTTGCAGGCAAACTCCTCTCAAAATGGGAAGGCCCCGATGTCATCGAGGAGGTTTACTGGTCTGGAGCCATCAAAATAAATAATTTCGAAGGCACTAACCCGAAAGTTGTCAACGGGAAATGAATAAAGCATTATATCTCAGGTACACCAATTAATTTTGAAAGTAACATTATCCAAACTTTGACACGGGAAGAACACATAAAAGAGTCCTTCCGGAACACTCCAGAATCGTCAAAATAAAGAGGTACGGTACGGTAAGTAAATAGACTCCAAAAAATCTACAAAAATATTTTTTATCAATTCTGGAATATTTTAGATTTTTGGAAATAAAGAAACTCCCAGGAAGCGTCCCCTGGTGGGCACAAGACACTAGGGCGCGCCAGGCATGCCTCGCGCGCCCAGGTGGGTTGTGCCCACCTGGGGCACCTTTCGGACTCCGTTTTTCTTCTGTATACTTGTCATGAAAGATAAAAAAATCTATATATACTTCCCTAACCTGTTAACCACCATATCGCGAAGAAATACTCTGTTCTCTTTTCTTGTTGTTTTTGGTCAGATTTATCAAGCCAGGCATCATGTCTTCCTTCTCCTCCTACGACATGGAAGAAGATGCTTGGCTAATGAAGATCGATACGAAGAGGGAGGAGCCTACGGACGCCGTCAAGGGAGGCAAGGGCAAGGAAGCTACCATAAATCCATCCCAGGACATGATCGCTTCATCACCTCCATCACCTTCTTCACCACCAAAGGAGAACTGAGTATCGGGTATGGGCACTCCCCATGGCTTCCGCCAAGCTTGCGGGAGGTGCCCCGGTATCGTATCATCTCACTATCTTTTTGTTTCTATTTATCTTAGTTCAATCTTTTGCTTAGATGAATAAAGTTTAGTTCGATCCTTTCTTCTTTGAGAGTTTGCTTAGTGATCTATCATTGTTATCTTGTGCAAGTTATATAATAAAGTTAGTTCCAGTTTTTACTTTCTTTACTCTCATGTTGCAAATAAGAAAAGAAAAGAGGAAGAGAGTAAACAAAAGAAAGGAAATAAATCAATAAGGTCATATACTAATCCTATGGTAGGTGACAACGCCACATAAGGAAAAGTATAAGTAAGAAAATTTTATTAGAGATTGACAAACATAACATTGGTCAGTGATGCAACTCATGAAAGAATTAATAAGGGAAGAGAAGATTCACATATAAATATACTATCCTAAAAATCTTTTGTGATTGTGAGCCCTCATCAAAATATAATATGCCAAAATTGTTGACGTTGGACAAGGAAGACAACGTAATGGTTTATGTTTGTTTATATTCACGTAGAAGCCATATTGTCATAGATCCCTCAACATATGATGCTTGCTCCCTATCTTTGCTAGCCAAGAATTTCGCACTAAGTAGAGATACTACTTGTGCATCCAAAAACCCTTAAACCCAAATCTTTTTCAAGTGTCCACCATACCTACCTAGGGATTGAACAAGATCCCTCAAGTAAGTTGTCATCGGTACAAAAAGGCAATAAAAATTGCTTCTAAATATGCGAGGTCTTTTAGTGTAAGAGAAAATTGAGCGTTGCACAAACTCGGATGACAAAGAATAAAAGCGACAGACTGCATAATAAAGGTTTTCATCTTAAGGGGCAATGTAACGTGACATTCTTTTGCACTAAGAGGTTGAAATGCAAACAAATAAGCGCATGGCAACCTCTCCTTCCCTCTGCGAAGGGCCTATCTTTTACCTTTATGCAAAGAGTCAAAGTTTTCCTTCTATTCCTTTTATTTTTCTCTTTTGGCAAGCATCATGTGGTGAGGAAAGATCTAGGCACATATGTCCAGTTGAATATAGATAACATACTTTATTATTGTTGACATCACCCTTGAGGTGAGTATGTTGGGAGGCGAAACTATAAGCCCCTATCTTTCTATATGTCCGGTTGAAACGTTTTGCTCATATGTACTCGGTGAGTGATAGCAATCATAGAAGACTATATGATGGTTGAGTATGTGGACTTGCCTAAAGGCTCCAACGCGCGACCCTTCCTGAAAATATGATGAATTGTAGTTGCAAAGTTGACTGAGAACATAGTTTGTTGGTTTCTAATAGAGTTTTTCCTTTATACTTCGATTGTCTGATGAACTATCACTTATTCATGGGAAGTGTATGATAAAGGTTCTATGATAAAAAGCTTATGTTTAAATTTGTTGCTGTTATAATAATCAACATGATGCTTCTATGTCCGTATTTTGTTTTTATCAACACCTCTCTCTCAAAGCATGTGGACATGTTTCTCGATTTCGGTTTAGCCTGAGGACAAGCGAGGTCTAAGCTTGGGGGAGTTGATACGTCCATTTTGCATCAAGTTTTCTTGCTGTTATTTATGATGTTTTATCCATAATAACGCTTTTTGGAGTAATTCTAAAGCCTTTTCTCTCATAATTTGCAAGGTACACACCAAGAGGGAAAATTCTGGCAGCTGGGAATCTGGACCTGAAAAAGCTACGCCAGGCCACATATTCTGCACAACTCCAAATGAGCTCAAAACTTTAAGGAGGTTTTTATGGATTATTTAAGAAATACTGGAGCCAATAAACACCAGAGGGGGCCACCAGGTGGGCACAACCCACCTGGGCGCGCCAGGCCCCCCAGGCGTACCCTGGTGGGTTGTGGCCTCCTTGGCCCACCTCCGGCGCCCATCTTCTGGTATATAAGTGCTTTTGACCTAGAAAAAAAAGAATAATACTTTCAGACGGAGCACCGCCGCAGAACTTGGGCAGGAGCACTTTTGCCCTCCAGCGAAGCGATTCTACCGGGGGAACTTCCCTCCCGGAGGGGGAAATCATCATCATCGTCATCACCAACAACTCTCCCATCTTGGGGAGGGCAATCTCCATCAACATCTTCGCCATCACCATCTCATCTCAAACCCTAGTTCATCTCTTGTATTCAATCTTGTTACCGGAACTATAGTTTGTTGCCAGGGGGTGACTGGTAGTGTTGATCACATCTTGTAGTTTATTACTATATGGTTTATTTGGTGTAAGATTATATGTTCAGATCCATTATGCATATTAATACCCCTTTGATCTTGAGCATGTTTATCACTTGTGAGGAGTTACTTTTGATCTTGAGGTCACGGGATAAATCATGTTGCAAGTAATCATGTGAATTTGATATGTGTTCGATATTTTGATGGTATGTTGATACGTCTCCAACGTATCTATAATTTTTGATTGCTCCATGCTATATTATCTACTGTTTTAAACATTATTGGGCTTTATTTTCCACTTTTATATTATTTTTGGGACTAACCTATTAACCGGAGGCCCAGCCCAGCATTGCTGTTTTTTTGCCTGTTTTAGGGTTTCGAAGAAAAGGAATATCAAACGGAGTCCAAACGGAATGAAACCTTCGGAAACGTGATTTTCTCATCAGATAAGATCCAGGACACTTGGACCCTCCATCAAGAAAGCCACGAGGTGCTCACGAGGGTAGGGGCGCGCCCCCCTAGGGCACACCCCCTGCCTCGTGGGCCCCTCGAAGCTCCATCGACATACTTCTTCCTCCTATATATATCCACGTACCCCCAAACGATCGGGGACGGAGCCAAAAACCTAATTCCGCCGCCGCAACTTTCTGTATCCACGAGATCCCATCTTGGGGCCTGTTCCGGAGCTCCACCGGAGGAGGCATCGATCACGGAGGGCTTCTAAATCATCATCCAAGCCCCTCCGATGAAGTGTGAGTAGTTTACTTCAGACCTACGGGTCCATAGCTAGTAGCTAGATGGATTCTTCTCTATTTTTGGATCTCAATACAATGTTCTCCCCCTCTCTCGTGGAGATCTATTCGATGTAATCTTCTTTTTGCGGTGTGTTTGTTGAGACCGATGAATTGTGGGTTTATGATCAAGTCTATCTGTGAATAATATTTGAATCTTCTCTAAATTCTTTTATGTATGATTGGTTATTGTAACGCCCTCGATGCGGCTATATCTCCTACGTGTCGAAGCACGACTTAGAGGCATAACCGCATTGAAAGCAATGTCGCAAGTGAGGTAATCTTCACACAACCCATGTAATACATAAGGGAAAAAGATACATAGTTGGCTTACAATCGCCACTTCACACAATTACATGAATAAAGCATTACATCAACCAGATACAATCAAGGTCCGACTACGGAACTCAAAATAGAAGAAGACTACCCCAAGTGCTACACAGATCCCTGATCGACCCCAACTGGGCTCCACTACTGATCAACTGGAAACGGAACAGCACAAAGGACAAGATCTTCATCGAGCTCCTCCTTGAGCTTGTTTGCGTCACCTGCTCGGTAACATCGGCACCTGCAAACTAGTTTTGGAAGTATCTGTGAGTCACGGGAACTCAGCAATCTCACACCCTCGCGATCAAGACTATTTAAGCTTATGGGTACGGTAAAGGTATGAGGTGGAGCTACAGCAAGCGACTAGCATAAATGGTGACTAACATACGCAAATGAGAGCGAGAAGAGAAGGCAAAGCACGATCGAGAAAACTATGATCAAGAAGTGATCCTAGAGCAACCTACGTCAAGCATAACTCCAACACCGTGTTCACTTCCCGGACTCCGCCGAGAAGAGACCATCACGGTTACACACGTGGTTGATGCATTTTAATTAAGATCAACTTCAGGTTTTCTACAACCGGACGTTAACAAATTCCCATCTGCCCATAACCACGGGCACGGCTTTCAAAAGATCATATCCCTGCAGGGGTGTCCCAACTTAGCCCATCACAAGCTCTCACGGTCAACGAAGGATAAACCTTCTCCCGAGACATTCCGATCAGACTCGGCATCCCGGTTCTACAAGACAACTTCGACAAGGTAAAACAAATCCAGCAACACCACCCGAATGTGCCGACAAATCCCGACAGGAGCTGCACATATCTCGTTCTTAGGGTACACTCAGATGAGACATCCTACGAGTAAAACCAAACCTCAAGTTGCCCCGAGGTGGCCTCGCAGTCTGCTCGGTCGGACCAACACTCAGAGGAGCACTGGCCCAGGGGGGTTTAAATAAAGATGACCCTTGAGTCCACGGAACCCAAGGGAAAAAGAGGCTAGGTGGCGAATGATAAAACCAATGTTGGGCATTGCTGGAGGAGTTTTATTCAAGGCGAACTGTCAAGGGGTTCCCATTATAACCCAACCGTGTAAGGAACGCAAAATCCGGGAATATAACACCGATATGACGGAAACTAGGGCCGCAAGAGTGGAACAAAACACCAGGCATAAGGCCGAGCCTTCCACCCTTTACCAAGTGTATAGATGCATTAAGTAAATAATATATCATGTGATATCCCAACAAAATATCATGTTCCAACAAGGAACAAGCTCCAAATTTCACCTGCAACTAACAACGCTATAAGAGGGGCTGAGCAAAGCGGCTACACAGTGAAACAACGGTTTGCTAGGACAAGGTGGGTTAGAGGTTTGACATGGCAATATGTGAGGCATGGTAAGCAAGTGGTAGGTATCGTAGCATAGGCATAGCAAAAGAGCGAGCATCTAAGCAAGCAAAGATAGAAGTGATTTCGAGGGTATGGTCATCTTGCCTGAGATCCCGCAAGGAAGAAGAATGAGTCCATGAAGAAGACAAACGGACGTAGTTGAACGGGTCCTCACAAAAGCGACGTTATCGGAACCAACCCGAAGAAGCAACACCAGAAAAGAAGCATACAACATAGTAAAACCATGGATAAAAGATAAATCCGCTGGATACAACATAGTAAAACACCAGAAAAGAAGCATACAACGGTTGATGAGTTTTTATATGCATGAAGTGCAAGGGTTAAACTGCAAAACTGTAAAACCCTGGATAAAAGATAAATTCGCTGACGGAAAAATAAATAGAGTTGGGCCGAAACTGAACCACATGGGCCGCTCTGGAAACTATAGTGCGCAAGGGGGTGTGGGATAGTGAGTAGGTGCTCACCAGAGGGGCCTTGGCCCGGATCTGGTGTTGGGCTGAACGAAGGCAGGCCGCGGAGCTGGGCTGGAGAAGCACGACGCGGGATGCATGAAGTGCAAGGGTTAAACTGCAAAACTGTAAAACCCTGGATAAAAGATAAATTCGCTAACGGAAAAATAAATAGAGTTGGGCCGAAACTGAACCACATGGGCCTCTCTGGAAACTATAGTGCGCAAGGGGGGTGTGGGATAATGCGTAGGTGCTCACCAGAGGGGCCTTGGCCCGGATCTGGTCTTGGGCTGAATGAAGGCAGGCCGCGGAGCTGGGCTGGAGAAGCACGATGCGGGATGCATGAAGTGAAGGGTTAAACTACAAAACTGTAAAACTCTGGATAAAAGATAAATTCGCTGATGGAAAAATAAATAGAGTTGGGCCGAAACTGAACCACATGGGCCGCTCTGGAAACTATAGTGCGCAAGGGGTGTGTGGGATAGTGCATAGGTGCTCACCAGAGGAGCCTTGGGCCGGATCTGGTGTTGGGCTGAACGAAGGCAGGCCGCGGAGCTGGGCTGGAGAAGCACGACGCGGGACGACGGGTCAACGGGCACAGGCGCTGCTCATGGTTTTCGTTCACCTCGCGTGGGCAAAGCAGCAGGGGAAAAAGTCAGCCGGCGGCGCGAGATCCGGCGTGAAGGATGACGGAGCATGGCCGGGAACAGGCGGATACAGGCGAGGGTGGTCAGATCCGAACGTGGGGAGTCCGTTTTTGGTGGCAGAGGAGCTCAGCGGCGTCGACAGCGGGTGTCCATGCTTCGGGCGCCCATGGCGGCTTGCTGGTTCGTGTCCGTGGAGACAGAGAGGGAGAGAGGTGAGGCGAGGGAGAGAACAAGAGGGAGAAGAAGATGGCAGGGCGGAAGACGACGACAGCGACGCGGTCTGCTAGCAGGGGAGACCATGGCGATGGTGTTCGGGGAGACGCATTCAACGGGCACGGGCGTTGCTCATCCTCTGCTCGAGCAGGCACGGGGCGATGGCTTGGCAGGGCGACGACGATGTTGTAGTTGCTGTCGCTGGCGGCGGAGCGAACGGAGAGAGCGACCGTTTGCAGGGGGCTTGCGGCGGAGTTCGGTTCCTTGCCTTGCTGGAATACGAGCGGGATGGCGGCGACCGGCGCTGCTGGTGGTGCCCGACAGCGAAGGGAGCTCCGGTGGAGCTGCTGATTGCGGCAGCGCGCGGAAGCATGGTAGGAGGGCGATGCTGTCGGCGTGGAGGCTGCTCGGGCAGCGGAGCGCACGGGAGCTTCGGGCGTCCTGATCGGGCACGAGGAGGACGGCGTACGGGGACGAGGGGTTGGTCAGGCGGGGCTGTGGTGGTTGGCTCGCTGGGAAAACAAGAGTGGGAGGATTTTTGGATCGGGAGGGGATCCCGAGGAAGGGGAGACAAGAGGAGTGGCGGCGACGAAATGAGGAGGATGGGACAAGCTACCTCAAAATTAGGGTTGAACTAGTTTATATATAGGCCTGCGGATTAGGTTGGGGCTAACTCGTCCCTCCGATCGCAATCGGACGATCGCGAATAAAATAGCTAGGGAGTCCAAATAAGAAAACGGTGACGTTTTGCAGATGTTTGGGGATGATCCGGACACAACGATGACGACTGCCCGGGTCGGGTTCGGGACAACTTCCGGACGCACGCGAAGGGTTCGATGCACTGTGCAGAGAGGGTTAGACGAACAAGGTCAAGTGTGCGGACTGAGAGGAGAGAGGGGGAATGCAACCCGGCAACCGTTTCCGGAGATCGAAAACGTCCGATGTTAGGCCGGCTATACTATCGCTATAGTTATCCGTTGGGGCGTCAAACGGACTCCGAATGCGATGAAACTTGAGAGGCGGTCTATCTACACTATAATAAGACCACAAGTCAACTTTCATCCCATTCCGAGAACATTTTCCGGCCACTTATAAAATAATATTTCAGACATGCCGCGGGCGCGTGCAAGTGTGGTTGGGCTCAGAACGGACAATGGAGAGAACAAGGGGAACCCGGACGGATGCAAGTTTTGCAAACATGATGATGCAATGCACATGATGACATGGCAAGATGCAACATGCAAGCAAAAGACATGGCAACGATGGTGAATAACTGGAAGACACCTGGCACGTCGGTCTCGGGGCGTCACAACACTCCACCACTACGAGAGGATCTCGTCCCAAGATCTAGAATGGCACCGGGGAAAAAAACAGAAGAGAAAAGAGAAGAGGTAAAGCTAAGTTGCTTCTTTGACCAATGAGTGAAACCAAATAACCTTGAGAGGTTAAACCATTTGAAAAAGAATATAATGAAGATGATCGACATAGAAAACACTCCGCTAGAAAGAGTACCAAGGAACATTACGAGAACATTGTAGGTTGAATGACATAAAAAAGGTTGCAATGGACAATAAGTACATACAGGCAGTCCGGTTGAAACGAGATGTACAAAGAACGATAAGGATAAATTATGACAACACTCCAGTTGGAAATGGAAGGCATAGAATCTGAACTTGACAAAACAAGATGATGGGTCAAAGAGAGCAACATGACAATGCCTCCGGAACAAATGTAGGAATGGAATCAAAAGAACGGAGGAGAAAACAACATCTTCTACCTCAAATGAGCTTGAAAAAGCCTCTTTAGGAGAAGGGTCGAACGGAGTTGTTGGAAACCAACAACGAAAAGAGTAAGCTTGTAGTGGGCTTATGAAGAACATCTCAAAACTACGAGGTGAAATTCTGCCACTGACGGAAACGATAAGTTGGATTGATATCAACAAGGAGACGAGAACTTATTTCACTGGGAGGATAAATGAAGAACTTGGATCATATATTATCACCATTAATAGCAACAATCCTTAGGGAAAGCTTTAGGTGAAATAAGATAATTCCAACGAAGAGGTTGATGGATTTAAAATACCCCATTTTTTTAGCAACCTGTGAATCATGAAACATGAACTCAAATTATCAAGAATGACATAATACCACCTCCAATGATACGGTAGAAAGGATTGAACTTTGAAAAGCAAGATGAAGAGTGCTTGAACTCCTCAAAACAAAACATGTGTCGAGCACCATGTTTATTTAGAGTATATCTTGGCGGAACTTAGCTATGAGAGAAATCTTGAAGAACAATTGAAGAATGAAAACAATCCTTGATGAACCATCATGTCGAGCCTTCGTGAAGAACTCTGGTAATAAAAGAATGATTAAACGAAAAGGAAAAAGAAGTTGAAAACACAAGGTGAAGCCTTGCGATGATTTAGACGGAGCTTCGCGACGATATAATGTAGAAAAACTTGGAACTCCAGAAAAGAAAAGATGAAACAACTGAAATCAAGAATTTTGATGAACCTCCGGAATAAGGAATTAAACCACTTGGATGAAACAAGAATAAGAATTACATTATGCTTATCCTTCACCAATTTAGATTGATGACAAGCAACGGATTTGGCATACTACTTATTCTCGAAGAAAGGATTAAGATAGATATCGCCAACTAGAGAATGCCTTCAACGAAACACCAGTGGAATCGAAACAACGAATGAATTGATATGATAACGAAAGAAGAGGAATCTTGCACGAACCACCATAAGAATTAAAATGACCGAAGGAAAGATAAAGGAACACCGGGAAGAATTATGAAATGAACGAGTATACTTGAGAGAATTTAGATACAAGTGAACGAAAGGATCACGAACTGATTAGAGAATATTGAATGATGCACCGGTAAGATTTGGAGAATGATAGCTGAAGGCTGAGAATGAATAAGTCTTCTGAAATGATGGGCTTCAGATAAACAAACTGAAAAGACTCCTGAATTACTCCGGATGGGTGAAAAGAATTCTCATAATCAAAACAATTATGAGGGGATGACAACAAGCTAGAATCACGAATCTTGAAGAGAATGTAACCGGATTGAGAGAAAAATCTTCTCCGGTCTTCAAAATCCGAGAATGACGACGAGAAACACCACCATGATAATTGATGAGAGACCCCGGGAGAATGAAAGCGAAGAGGTTGAGCCAACAATGAAAAGAGTTTGAAAGATCTTGGGGAAAGACATTTGACTGATGATGATTCATTCTTACGTCAAACTTCAAAAAGAATTTAGGATAGCTCTGGGAAAATTAGAAGAGTCAGGTAAGATCCTGGGAAAAGACCTGTGGGTTAGGGCCCACTCAAAAGAAACACCATTGAAACGATTTCAAAGAGAGGAAGCACCGGTTGAATTAAATGACTTGAATGAGGGAACATCCTCGAAAGATCTTGAACGAATGCAGAGTAGAAAACACAAATCTTCGAGATATCTTCAGCACTTCGGAACAATTGAATAGCGAGAAGTGGAATGGTTATGAGGTGCGCGGGCATGAGAAAACATTTGAAACGAGGAAAAGGATGTGATCAACAAAGCTTGACTTGAAACCACCGGAGATGAAAAGAATGAAGAATGACGAACTTGGAGCTCCATTAGAATCTTCATGAGAATCACCAGATAAGGATATTGATTGAAAAGAATGGAGAGACTTCACATCAGTAAAATGGATACTTGATTAAGAAATTCGAATCCTCGAAGAAAAAGGGTGGGGGGGGGGGTGGGAAAACAAAGGCAACTTGGGACGAATGAAATGAACACCGTTGAGAGGACTTGAGTTGATCTTGCGGATGTTGACAAAGATTGGATCCACTTGAAGAGAAACACGCCGGTAGAACAAGATTGACATGACAATCTCGATGATCGAGAAGGATTGCATTCACATAGGAGTATGAGAACACTGTTTAGGAAAAGTATGGAATCAACATTTGACTTTGAAGCAACTCGAATACCACAACTCAAAACAAAACAAAGGATTGGCTTGCGGAATAAGCCGGAACAAACATATGATAGAGATTTCGTCCGAAGTTTTCGTGGTGGGGCGTACACGGGCTCGATCGTACAACTCCATCATGTACAAGGCAGTGCACATGACATATGAAGCATCCCCGAGTCGGCATAGCGAAGGACTCTTTAAGACACAACGAGACCACTATAAAACCAATCGTGAATAGGCGGACCACTAGACGTCGAACCCCAATTTCATATCATACATCTGTCGGAAAGATATCCTAAGAGCTACTTGAATTCCCACTTATAAACTCCCGAAACTTTTTGGTTATGCAATCAGGTGTTGGGGATACAGAGGAAGCATAATATCTCACCCAAACTAACAAATCCTACATCCAGCTGTATCCATCCTTCAACACATAACCAAGAAACCTTCGGAAATCATCTACCTCAACCTTCGAAAAACATCCGTTATACGAGTTATGGCAATACTCCCGAACTCCCACCCCAGTACTGGGTGGCGTCGAGGTTATCTCACCAACAACTGCATAAAAGAGATTTTTGATGTCGGCAAACTAAACTCAGGTATTCCAGAACTGCAACGATAAAATTTTGACGACAACACCTTGGAGCTCAACTCCCCGGGACACTGCCACAACCCCTAAATGACAGGAGGCACCAAGAACAATGTTCTCGTCACAAAACCATCAGAACGATTCAAAGATACCCGCGTGATCCTAAATTTTTTTTAGTGAAATTTGAGAAGAGAAGATTCAAAACTCTACGTCAGGATGCCTCTCCAGAGCGACGAAGGGACTGAGGAGTAAAAAGAAGTCCCAACTCTCCGATATATATAATTCCTAAATGACTCAAAACATTTCTAGACTCAATAACGCCAGCGACTCGATCAAGCAGGGGGCTCCTAAGGTCGGGGAAGGCTCTGATTACCAACTTGTAATGCCCTCGATGCAGCTATATCTCCTACTTGTCGAAGCACGACTTAGAGGCATAACCGCATTGAAAGCAATGTCGCAAGTGAGGTAATCTTCACACAACCCATGTAATACATAAGGGAAAAAGATACATAGTTGGCTTACAATCGCCACTTCACACAATTACATGAATAAAGCATTACATCAACCAGATACAATCAAGGTCCGACTATGGAACCCAAAATAAAAGAAGACTACCCCAAGTGCTACACAGATCCCCAATCGACCCCAACTGGGCTCCACTACTGATCAACTGGAAACGGAACAACACAAAGGACAAGATCTTCATCGAGCTCCTCCTTGAGCTTGTTTGCGTCACCTGCTCGGTAACATCAGCACCTGCAAACTGGTTTTGGAAGTATCTGTGAGTCACGGGGACTCAGCAATCTCACACCCTCGCGATCAAGACTATTTAAGCTTATGGGTACGGTAAAGGTATGAGGTGGAGCTGCAGCAAGCGACTAGCATAAATGGTGACTAACATACGCAAATGAGAGCGAGAAGAGAAGGCAAAGCACGATCGAGAAAACTATGATCAAGAAGTGATCCTAGAGCAACCTACGTCAAGCATAACTCCAACACCGTGTTCACTTCCCGGACTCCGCCGAGAAGAGACCATCACGATTACACATGCGGTTGATGCATTTTAATTAAGATCAACTTCAGGTTTTCTACAACCGGACGTTAACAAATTCCCATCTGCCCATAACCGCGTTCACGGCTTTCAAAAGATCATATCCCTGCAGGGGTGTCCCAACTTAGCCCATCACAAGCTCTCACGGTCAACGAAGGATAAACCTTCTCCCGAGACATTCCGATCAGACTCGGCATCCCCGTTCTACAAGACAACTTCGACAAGGTAAAACAAATCCAGCAACACCGCCCGAATGTGCCGACAAATCCCGACAGGAGCTGCACATATCTCGTTCTCAGGGCACACTCAGATGAGACATCCTACGAGTAAAACCAAACCTCAAGTTGCCCCGAGGTGGCCCCGCAGTCTGCTCGGTCGGACCAACACTCAGAGGAGCACTGGCCTAGGGGGGTTTAAATAAAGATGACCCTTGAGTCCGTGGAACCCAAGGGAAAAAGAGGCTAGGTGGCGAATGATAAAACCAATGTTGGGCATTGCTAGAGGAGTTTTATTCAAGGCGAACTGTCAAGGGGTTCCCATTATAACCCAACCGCGTAAGGAACGCAAAATCCGGGAACATAACACCGATATGACGGAAACTAGGACGGCAAGAGTGTAACAAAACACCAGGCATAAGGCCGAGCCTTCCACCCTTTACCAAGTGTATAGATGCATTAAGTAAATAATATATAATGTGATATCCCAACAAAATATCATGTTCCAACAAGGAACAAGCTCCAAACTTCACCTGCAACTAACAACACTATAAGAGGGGCTGAGCAAAGCGGTTACACAGCGAAAAAACGGTTTGCTAGGACAAGATGGGTTAGAGGTTTGACATGGCAATATGGGAGGCATGATAAGCAAGTGGTAGGTATCGTAGCATAGGCATAGCAAAAGAGCGAGAATCTAAGCAAGCAAAGATAGAAGTGATTTCGAGGGTATGATCATCTTGCCTGAGATCCCGCAAGGAAGAAGAACGAGTCCATGAAGAAGACAAACAGACGTAGTTGAACGGGTCCTCACAAACGCGACGTTATCGAAACCAACCCGAAGAAGCAACACCGGAAAAGAGGCATACAACATAGTAAACAACCATCACATAAACATGACGTGATGCACAACCAAGTATGATGCATGTCCGGTTTAATTAGGCATGACATGGCAAAGTGCACAAACAAAACTACAAATTAAGTGGAGCTCAATATGCAACGAGTTGCATATTGACGAAACACCACATGACTTATTTAGTTCGATCTCATTTATGAACTCAACAATATTAAATGTTGTTAAACATGGCAAGAGGGTGAGGCAACTGAAAACTACCTATCTAGGCAAGTTTAAATGAGGCCGGAATGACAAACAACAAGTCCGGAAACTCCTCATGTGCATGTTTTAAGGTTTGGTACTGTTCTGCCCTAAAACATATTTTAGAGTTGTTAAACATGCAAAGTAAAGCCACCATGTTAAACTAGGCATTTTTCCACCCCATTTACATATAAAGTTTATTAAATTCGGAGTTACGGTTATTTAGTTATGAATTAAAGCATTTTAACATGGCATAGGAGAAAATTTAATCATACACCATTTTAAATATTTTAAACATGATTGAAAATTGGATATAATTAACCTACACATAATTCTAAACATTTTCCATATATAATACATTTTAATAAGATGCATGGTTGATGAGTTTTTATATGCATGAAGTGCAAGGGTTAAACTGCAAAACTGTAAAACCCTGGATAAAAGATAAATTCGCTGACGGAAAAATAAATAGAGTTGGGCCGAAACTGAACCACATGGGCCGCTCTGGAAACTATAGTGCGCAAGGGGTGTGTGGGATAGTGCGTAGGTGCTCACCAGAGGGGCCTTGGGCCGGATCTGTGTTGGCTGAACGAAGGCAGGGCCGCGAGCTGGCTGGAGAAGCACGACGCGGGACGACGGTCAACGGGCACATGCGCTGCTCATGGTTTTCGTTCACCTCGCGTGGGCAAAGCAGCAGGGGAAAAAGTCAGCCGGCGGTGCGAGATCCGGCGTGAAGGACGACGGAGCATGGCCGGGAACAGGCGGATGCAGGCGAGGGTGGTCAGATCCGAACGTGGGGAGTCCGTTTTTGGTGGCAGAGGAGCTCAGCGGCGTCGGCAGTGGGAGTCCATGCTTCGGGCGCCCATGGCGGCTTGCTGGTTCGTGTCCGTGGAGACAGAGAGGGAGAGAGGTGAGGCGAGGGAGAGAACAAGAGGGAGAAGAAGATGGCAGGGCGGAAGACGACGACAGCGACGCGGTCTGCTAGCAGGGGAGACCATGGCGATGGTGTTCGGGGCGACGCATTCAACGGGCACGGGCGCTGCTCATCCTCTGCTCGAGCAGGCACGGGGCGATGGCTTGGCAGGGCGACAACGATGTTGTAGTTGCTGTCGCTGGCGGCGGAGCGAACGGAGAGAGCGACCGTTTGCAGGGGGCTTGCAGCGGAGCTCGGTTCCTCGCCTCGCTGGAATACGAACGGGACGGCGGCGACCGGCGCTGCTGGTGGTGCCCGACGGCGAAGGGAGCTCCGGTGGTGCTGCTGATTGCGGCAGCGTGCGGAAGCATGGGAGGAGGGCGATGGGGTCGGCGTGGAGGCTGCTCGGGCAGGGGAGCGCACGGGAGCTGCGGGCGTCCTGATCGGGCATGAGGAGGATGGCGTACGGGGACGAGGGGTTGGTCAGGTGGGGCTGTGGTGGTTGGCTCGCTGGGAAAACGAGAGTGGGAGGATTTTTGGATCGGAGAGGGATCCCGAGGAAGGGGAACAAGAGGAGTGGCGGCGGCGGAATGAGGAGGATGGGACAAGCTGCCTCAAAATTAGGGTTGAACTAGTTTATATATAGGCCTGCAGATTAGGTTGGAGCTAACTCATCCCTCCGATCGCAATCGGATGATCGCGAATAAAACAGCTAGGGAGTCCAAATAAGAAAACGGTAACGTTTTGTAGACGTTTGGGGATGATCTGGACACAACGGTGACGACTGCCCCGGTCGGGTTTGGGACAACTTTCGGACGCGCACGAAGGGTTCGATGCACTGTTCAGAGAGGTTTAGACGGACAAGGTCAAGTGTGAGACTGAGAGGAGAGAGGGGGAATGCAACCCGCCAACCGTTTCCGGAGACCGAAAATGTCCGACGTTATGCCAACTATACTGCCGCTATAGTTATTCGTTGGGGCGTCAAACGGACTCCGAATGCGATGAAACTTGACACGCGGTCTATCTACACTATAATAAGACCACACGTCCACTTTCATCCCATTCCGAGAATATTTTCCGGCCACTTATAAAATAATATTTCGGACGTGCCGCAGGCGCGTGCAAGTGTGGTTGGGCTCAGAACGGACAACGGAGAGAACTGGGGGAACCCGGACGGATGCAAGTTTTGCAAACATGATGATGAAATGCACATGATGACATGGCAAGATGCAACACGCAAGCAAAAGGCATGGCAACACCGGCGAATAACTGGAAGACACCTGGCACATCGGTCTCGGGGCGTCACAGTTATCTTTGCAAGTCTCTTCGAATTATCAGTTTGGTTTGGCCTACTAGATTGGTTGTTCTTGCCATTGGAGAAGTGCTTAGCTTTGGGTTCAATCTTGCGGTGCCCTTTCCGAGTGACAGAAGGGGCAGCAAGGCACATATTGTATTTTTGCCATCGATGATAACAAGATGGGTTTTTTTTATCATATTGCATGAAACTATCCATCTACATCATGTCATCTTGCTTAAGGCGTTACTCTGTTTTTAACTTAATACTCTAGATGCATGCTGGATAGCGGTCGATGGGTGGAGTAATAGTAGTAGATGCAGAATCGTTTCGGTCTACTTGTCTTGGATGTGATGCCTATATACATGATCATACCTAGATATTCTCATAACTATGCTCAATTCTGTCAATTTCTCAACAGTAATTTGTTCACCCACCGTAGAATACTTATGATCTTGAGAGAAGCCACTAGTGAAACCTATGGCCCCGGGTCTCTTTCTCATCATATCAATCTCCATCACTTTACTATTGCTTTGCTTTTACTTTGCTTTTACTTTATTTACTTTGCATCTCTATACCAAAAATACCAAAAAAATTTATTTATCATCTCTATCAGATCTCAGTTTCGTAAGTGACCATGAAGGGATTGAAAACCCATAAGCGCGTTGGTTGCGTTGAGCTAATATTTTTGTGTAGGTACGAGGGACTCGAGCGTAGCCTCCTACTGGATTGATACCTTGGTTCTCAAAAATTGAGGGAAATACTTACGCTTCTTTGCTACATCATCCCTTCCTCTTCGGGGAAATCCAACGCAGTGCTCAAGAGGTAGCAAGAAGAATTTCTAGCGCCGTTGCCGGGGGAGTCTGCGCAAAAGTCAACATACCAAGTACCCATCACAATCCCTATCTCCCGTATTACATTATTTGCCATTTGCCTCTCGTTTTCCTCTCCCCCACTTCACCCTTGCCGTTTTATTCGCCCTCTCTCTCTATCCTCCCTCTCTATTTGCCTCTTTTGCCCGTTTGCTCTTGCTTGCTCGTGTGTTGGATTGCTTGTTTGTTGCAATGGCTCTACCTAGATTTGGTGATCTTCACTGTAGAAGGTTAGAGGAGATCGAAAACAACGCCAGGAAGTTTATGGTTTTGCAATTTGAGCATAATAATTTCTTTAGAAATGAGCTTAAGGAACAAAAAAGTTTCATGAATTATATGAATAAAGAGCTCGATGATATGTGTAAAAAATTTGATGGTATAAGATCCCAAATTGCCCATCTTGAAAAATTAACTGCTGAAATTTCGGATATGCAAGCTACCTTAGTCAATAAGATGGCCGCTAAACCGGATTCCTATGGAAATAATGATGGAGATCTAAAAGTTATTGATGTGTCCCCTATTAAATCTCTGTTTTGCAATATGAATCTTGATAATGATGGGGCTGAATATGATCCACCTTTACCTAGAAGGCGTTCTAAGAATTCGGAATTTGTTGATCTTGATGCTAAATTAGATAAAAGTGGGATTGAAGAAATTAAAACCCTAGATGTTGCTAAACCCACTATTATGGATTTCAAGGAATTTAACTATGAAAATTGCTCTTTGATTGATTGTATTTCCTTGTCGCAATCCGTGCTAAAATCTCCTCACGCTTATAGTCAAAATAAAGCGTTTACTAAACATATCGTTGATGCCTTGATACAATCTTATGAAGAAAAACTTGAATTGGAAGTTTCTATCCATAGAAAACTTTATGATGAGTGGGAACCAACTATTAAAATTAAAATTAAAAATTATGAGTTTTATGCTTTGTGTGATTTGGGTGCTAGTGTCTCTACTATTCCCAAAACTTTGTGTGATTTACTAGATTTCCGTGATTTTGATGATTGCTCTCTAAACTTGCATCTTGCGGATTCCACTATTAGAAACCTATGGGAAGAATTAATGATGTTCTTATTGTTGCTAATAGGAATTATGTGCTCGTAGATTTTATCGTTCTTGATATATATTGCAATCCTTCTTGCCCTATTATTCTTGGTAGACCTTTCCTTAGAACGGTTGGTGCAATTATCGATATGAAGAAAGGGAATATTAGATTTCAATTTCCATTAAAAAAGGGCATGGAAAACTTTCCCAGAAATAAAATTAAATTACCTTATGAATCTATTATGAGAGCCACTTATGGATTGCTTACCAAAGAAGGCAATACCTAGATCTATACTTGCTTGTTATGCCTAGCTAGGGGCGTTAAACAATAGCGCTTGTTGGGAGGCAACCAAATTTTATTTTTATTCCTTGCCTTTTGCTCCTGTTTAGTAATAAATAAATTATCTAGCCTCCGTTTTGGTTGTGTTTTTGGTGTTTAATTAGTGTTTGTGCCAACTAGAACCGTTGGGAAGACTTGGGGAAAGTCTTGTTGAACTTGCTGTAAAAACAGAAACTTTAGCGCTCACAAGAACTGCTGTCCTTTTTATTTGGAAAGTGCTATTTAGTTATTTTTTTTCCAGATGATTAATAGATAAATTCCTCACGTCCAGCAATATATTTTAGAATTTTTGGGGTTCCAGATCTTACGCTAGCTACAGATTACTACAGACTGTTCTGTTTTTGACAGATTCTGTTTTTCGTGTGTTGTTTGCTTATTTTGATGAATCTATGGCTAGTAAAATAGTTTATAATCCATAGAAAATTTGGAATACAGTAGGTTTAACACCAATATAAATAAATAATGAGTTCATTACAGTACCTTGAAGTGGTCTTTGTTTTCTTTCGCTAACGGAGCTCATGAGTTTTCTACCTTAAGTTTTGTGTTGTGAAGTTTTCAAGTTTTGGGTAAAGATTTGATGGATTATGGAACAAGGAGTGGCAAGAGCCTAAGCTTGGGGATGCCCATGGCACCCCCAAGATAGTCTAAGGACACCTAAAAGCCAAAGTTTGGGGATGCCCTGGAAGGCATCCCCTCTTTCGTCTACTTCAATCGGTAACTTTACTTGGAGCTATATTTTTATTCACCACATGATATGTGTTTTGCTTGGAGCGTCTTTTATGATTTGAGTCTTTGATTATTAGTTTACCACAATCATCCTTGATGTAAACACCTTTTGAGAGAGCCATACATGATTTGGAATTTGATAGAATACTCTATGTACTTCACTTATATCTTTTGAGCTTTATAGTTTTGCTCTAGTGCTTCACTTATATCTTTTAGAGCATGGTGGTGGATTTGTTTTATAGAAAATATTGATCTCTATGCTTCACTTAGATTATTTTGAGAGTCTTATTAGTATGGTAATTTGCTTAAAATCCTAATATGCTTGGTATGCAAGATTAATAATAAAACTTCCGTATGAGTGTGTTCAATACTAAGAAGAAATTGTTGCTTGGTAATTGTTTTGAGATATGAGGATGGTGATATTAGAGTCATGCTAGTTGAGTAGTTGTGAATTTGAGAAATTCTTGTGTTAAAGTTTATGATTCCCGTAGCATGCACGTATGGTGAACCGTTATGTGATGAAGTCGGAGCATGATTTATTTATTGATTGTCTTCCTTATGAGTGGCAGTCGGGGACGAGCGATGGTCTTTCCTACCAATCTATCCCCCTAGGAGCATGCGCGTAATACTTTGCTTTGATAACTTCTAGATTTTTGCAATAAGTATATGAGTTTTTTATGACTAATGTTGAGTCCATGGATTATACACACTTTCCTTCCTTCCACCATTGCTAGCCTCTCTAATACCGCGCACTTTTCGCCGGTATCATACACCCACCAAATACCTTCCTCAAAACAGCCACCATACCTACCTATCATGGCATTTCCATAGCCATTCCGAGATATATTGCCATGCAACTTTCCACCGTTCTGTTCATTATGGCACGCTCCATCATTGTCATATTGCTAGCATGATCATGTAGTTGACATCGTATTTTTGGCAAAGCCACCACTCATAATTCTTTCATACATGTCACTCTTGATTCATTGCACATCCCGGTACACCGCCGGAGGCATTCATATAGAGTCATATTTTGTTCTAAGAATCAAGTTGTAATTCATGAGTTGTAAGTAAATAAAAGTGTGATGATCATCATTATTAGAGCATTGTCCCAGTGAGGAAAGGATGATGGAGACTATGATTCCCCCACAAGTCGGGATGAGACTCCGGACGAAAAAAAACAGAGGCCATAAAAAAAAGGAGAAAGACCCAAATAAAAAGATATGAGAGAAAAAGAGAGAAGGGACAATGTTACTATCCTTTTACCACACTTGTGCTTCAAAGTAGCACCATGATCTTCATGATAGAGAGTCTCTCATTATGTCACTTTCATATACTAGTGGGAATTTTTCATTATAGAACTTGGCTTGTATATTCCAATGATGGGCTTCCTCAAAATGCCCTAGGTCTTCGTGAGCAAGCGAGCTGGATGCACACCCACTTAGTTTCTTTTGAGCTTTCATATACTTATAGCACTAGTGCATCCGTTGCATGGCAATCCCTACTCACTCACATTGATATCTATTGATGGACATCTCCATAGCCCGCTGATACGCCTAGTTGATGTCAGACTATCTTCTCCCTTTTTGTCTTCTCCACAAACCACCATTCTATTTCACCTATAGTGCTATATCCATGGCTCACGCTCATGTATTGCGTGAAGATCGAAAAGTTTTGAAAATGTCAAAAGTATGAAACAACTGCTTGGCTTGCCATCGGGGTTGTGCATGATTTAAATACTTTGTGTGGTGAAGATAGAGCATAGCCAGAGTATATGATTTTGTAGGGATAGCTTTCTTTGGCCATGATATTTGAGAAGACATAATTGCTTTGTTAGTATGCTTGAAGTATTATTAGTTTTATATCAATATGAACTTTTGTCTTGAATCTTTCGAATCTGAATATTCATACCACAATTAAGAAGATTTACATTGAAATTATGCCCAGTAGCACTCCGCATCAAAAATTCTGTTTTTATCATTTACCTACTCAAGGACGAGCAGGAATTAAGCTTGGGATGCTTGATACGTCTCCAACGTATCTATAATTTTTGATTGCTCCATGCTATATTATCTACTGTTTTAAACATTATTGGGCTTTATTTTCCACTTTTATATTATTTTTGGGACTAACGTATAAACCAGAGGCCCAGCCCAGAATTGTTGTTTTTTGCCTGTTTTAGGTTTTCGAAGAAAAGGAATATCAAACGGAGTCCAAACGGAATGAAACCTTCGGAAACGTGATTTTCTCATCAGATAAGATACAGGAGACTTGGACCCTCCGTCAAGAAAGCCACGAGGTGCTCACGAGGGTAGGGGGCGCGCCCCCTAGGGCGCGCCCCCTGCCTCGTGGGCCCCTCGAAGCTCCACCGACGTACTTCTTCCTCCTATATATATCCACGTACCCCCAAACGATTGGGGACGGAGCCAAAAACCTAATTCCACCGCCGCAACTTTCTGTATCCATGAGATCCCATCTTGGGGCCTGTTCCGGAGCTCCGCCGGAGGAGGCATCGATCACGGAGGGCTTCTACATCATCATCCAAGCCCCTCCGATGAAGTGTGAGTAGTTTACTTCAGACCAACGGGTCCATAGCTAGTAGCTAGATGGATTCTTCTCTCTTTTTGGATCTCAATACAATGTTCTCCCCTCTCTCGTGGAGATCTATTCGATGTAATCTTCTTTTTGCGGTGTGTTTGTTGAGACCAATAAATTGTGGGTTTATGATCAAGTCTATCTATGAATAATATTTGAATCTTCTCTGAATTCTTTTATGTATGATTGGTTATCTTTGCAAGTCTCTTCGAATTATCAATTTGGTTTGGCCTACTAGATTGGTTGTTCTTGCCATGGGAGAAGTGCTTAGCTTTGGGTTCAATCTTGCGGTGTCCTTTCCCAGTGACAGAAGGGGCAGCAAGGCACGTATTGTATTGTTGCCATCGAGGATAACAAGATGGGGTTTTTATCATATTGCATGAAACTATCCCTCTACATCATGTCATCTTGCTTAAGGCGTTACTCTGTTTTTAACTTAATACTCTAGATGGATGCCAGATAGCGGTCAATGAGTGGAGTAATAGTAGTAGATGCAGAATCATTTCAGTCTACTTGTCTTGGACGTGATGCCTATATACATGATCATACGTAGGTATTCTCATAACTATGCTCAATTCTGTCAATTGCTCAATAGTAATTTGTTCACCCACCGTAGAATACTTATGCTCTTGAGAGAATCCACTAGTGAAACCTATGTCCCCGGGTCTCTTTCTCATCATATCAATCTCCATCACTTTACTATTGCTTTGCTTTTACTTTGCTTTTACTTTATTTACTTTGCATCTCTATACCAAAAATACCAAAAAATATATTATTTATCATCTCTATCAGATCTCACTTTCGTAAGTGACCGTGAAGGGATTGACAACCCCTAAGCGCGTTGGTTGCGTTGAGCTATTGTTTTTGTGTAGGTACGAGGGACTCGAGCATAGCCTCCTACTGGATTGATACCTTGGTTCTCAAAAACTGAGGGAAATACTTACGCTACTTTGCTGCATCATCCCTTCCTCTTCGGGGAAATCCAACGCAGTGCTCAAGAGGTAGCATATGTATGTTGTGATTCCCTTAGTGGTGTCATGTGAACGTAGACTACATGACACTTCACCATATTTTGGGCCTAAGGGAATGCATTGTGGAGTAGTGAATAGATGGTGGGTTGCGAGAGTGACAGAAACTTAAACCCAAGTTTATGCACTATTCTGTAAGGGACCGATTGGATCCTAGAGTTTAATGCTATGGTTAGGATTTATCCTTAATACTTTTCTCATAGTTGCGGATGCTTGCGGGAGGGTTAATCATAAATAGGAGGTATGTTCAAGTAAGAACAACACCTAAGCACCGGTCCACCCACATATCAAATTATCAACGTAGCGAACACAAATCAAACCAACATGATGAAAGTGACTAGACAAAGTTCCCATGTACCCTCAAGAACGCCTTGCTCATCATAAGAGACCGTTTTGGCCCGTCCTTTTCCTCAAAAGGATTGGGCTACCTTGCTGCACTTTTGTTACAACTATCGTTACTTGCTCGTTACAAATTATCTTGCTATCAAACTACCACACTACTTACAATTTCAACACTTGCAGACATTACCTCACTGAAAACTACTTGTCATTTCCTTCTGCTCCTCGTTGGGTTTGACACTCTTACTTATCGAAAAGAGCTACAATTGATCCCCTATACTTGTGGGTCATCAGTACTGTCATTGGGACTTGCGTGGTTCTCCTATTGGTTTGATAACCTTGGTTCTCACTAAGGGAAATACTTATCCGCTACTATATTTCCTCCCCTTTCCTCTTCGTAGAAAATACCAACGCAGCTCACAAGTACACTACTAGGAAAAGGGCTACTAATGGCGCACCAGTTTTGCCTACTAATGGCGCATCACTGGTGCGTCATTAGTATCACGCCACTAGTATTTTTTACTAATGGCGCACCATTAGTATAGGCCACTGGTGCGCCATTAGTATAGGCCACGGTGCGCCATTAGTATTTTTGAATTTTGAAGGCGGGAAAATAGTAGTGGCGCACCGTCTAACCCCCACCGTGCGCCATTGCTATTTTTGAATTTTGAATTTGGATCTGGATCGTGATTTTTTTGCCCATTTTTTGCTAGTTTTTTTGCTTGTTTTTTGGCACGATATTATTTCAAATTTTGTTCCTCTTTTTGGATCTTGTACGTTCTTTTGCCGTGTTCTTTTGCCAGAGGGGAGTTCGCCGGAGAGGAGGAGGAGGAGGTCACCGGAGAGGCGCTTGCCTACATCGCCGGAGAGGAGGAGGAGGTCGCCAGAGAGGAGTTCACCGAAGCATCGGAGAGGAGGAAGGAGAAACCATGAGGGAATGGGAGGAGAGGAGGGAGGAGGAGCTCACCGGAGAGGAGGGAGGAGAAACCGTGAGGGGAGGGGAGGAGAGGAGAGGAGGGAGGAGGAGGTCCCCGGAGAGAAGGAGGAGGTCGCCGGAGAGGAGAAGGAGGTCGCCGGAGAGGAGGATGGTAGTATGGTGGAGGAGAGAAGGGAAGATGGAGTGGAGGAGAGGAGGAGATGGAGTGGAGGAGAGGAGGAGATGGAGTGGAGGAGAGGTGGAGTGGAGGAGGTGCGCCCAACCATATATACGACATAGTAATGGCGCACCGTGGGCAGGTGCGCCATTACTAACTTTTTTTTATTTTTTTGACTTATTTTGAATTTTGAAGGCGGGAAGATACTAATGGCGCACCATGGGCAGGTGCACCATTAGTATTTTTATTTTTATTTTTTTGACTTATTTTGAATTTTGAAGGCGGGAAGATACTAATGGCGCACCATGGGCAGGTGCGCCATTAGTAAGTTTGAATTTTTTTGAATTTTTTTGCCTCTCCAGATCTTAAAAGCCCCGTATCTTTTTTTCTGTTAGGTTTTTGAGGATTTTGAAAATGTTTAACGTGGTTCCCCCGGTTAAATTCGGATGTAACTTTTCGAGTAGATGATTTTTCATATAAAAAACTTTTTGATCCGAGTTCGTACGCAAAATTTATGCCCATTTTTACAAATTCTCGAGAGATTTTGCAAAAAAGTCGAAAATTCATGTTTGTAAATTTTGCTAACAACTAGACCACATATCACATGGGAATCTTATTTTCTTTTATTTTTTTTGACATTTCTATCATTTTCTTTTATTTTCTTTGAAACTGAAAAGGCGGTCCACGGGAGGGGGGGGGGTGGGTGTGCATTCGGGCTAATGTTTGGGCCAAGTTACTAATGGCGCACCGTGGGAGTGGTGCGCCATTAATAGTTGAACTAGTAATGGCGCACCGTGGAAGTGGTGCGCCATTACTAGTTGAACTAGTAATGGCGCACCACTCCAACGGTGCGCCATTAGTAGTTTTGAAAAAATTATTTTTTTACTAATGGCGCACCGTGGACGTGGTGCGCCATTAGTATTTGCACACTAATGGCGCACCAACACATGGTGCACCATTAGTATATAGTAATGGCGCACCACATGTCTGATGCGCCATTAGTGTCAATTCCATCTATAGCCCTTTTCCTAGTAGTGGTAGCAGTTGTATGTCATGATTAATTGTAGATAGTGGAAGGTTCTTTCTTTAATATCTAACCTAAGAGGTAAAGGAAAGGAAGTTCGTCACTCGAGCAACATTACAATAAACAAATGTCATACTTCTATCCAACAACTCATGCGGTTGTCCATCAAACTAATTTTGGCGCTTCACGAGCAACAAAAATGGTGCAGACACAATCATGTGGAAACCAAGTGGACATGACATTTTCCCTATCTAAGTATTTTCTAAATGGTAAAAATTAAAGATTCCATAAATAAGATCATACAATTGTCACTTCAAAAGTACATGATGCATCTCAGAAGGGCCGAGAACAAGGCGGAAGAGAGGCGCTACCTGCTTGCTGCTGAGATGTGGAACTTAAGTAGGGACGCACTGGAAGAAGCTTTCAACTATTACCAGGGACAGGGGGTATAGTCTCCAATGTATCTATAGTTATTTATTATTTCTTAATGTTATATTGTCAATATTGGATACTTTATATGCAATTTTATATCATTTTTGGGAACTAACCTATTAACTCAGTGCCATGTGCAAGTTCCTATTTTCTGCATGTTTCTTTTTTACTTTTTAGCAAATCTATACCAAACAAAGTCCAAACATGATAAAATTCACAGTGATTTTTTCTAGACCAAAAGGGACCCTAGAAGCTGTGGGAGGAGTCCAGACGATCTACGGGAGAGCCGCAAGCTCACACGGCGTGCCCGGGCATGCCAC
Organism: Triticum aestivum; assembly: GCF_018294505.1. Taxonomy (NCBI): domain Eukaryota; kingdom Viridiplantae; phylum Streptophyta; class Magnoliopsida; order Poales; family Poaceae; genus Triticum; species Triticum aestivum. Next base: position 45,480,100 of record NC_057800.1, read on the forward strand.
CTGAGCTTCTGGGACCCACACAACTCTGTTTGACCTTATTCCAATCCTATAAATTCCCATAAATCCTGGAACCAATGGAGAGCCACCCGAGACAATTTTTCTACCATTGCAAGCTTCTGTTCTTACGTGTTCCCATCTGGAGGCCTTTTCTGGTACTCTACCCGAGGGGGAACTGATGATGGAGGGCTTCTACATCAACCTTGTTGCCTTCCGATGATGTGTGAGTAGTCCACCACAAACCTACATGTCCATAGTGATTAGCTAGATGGCTTCTTCTTTCTCTTTGATCTTTAATACAATGTTCTCTTCAGAGATCGATTCGATGTAATCTTCTTTTGCGGTGTGTTTATTTTGATTTGATGAATTGTGGGTTTATGATTGGAATATTCATTGAAAGTAATTGATTCTTTTCTAAACTTTACTATGCATGATTGTTATTGCTTTGTAATTATCTCCGGTCTATCCATTTTGTTTGGCTAACTAGAATGATTTATCTTCAATGGGTGAGGTGCTTTGTAGTGGGTTTAATCTTGCGGTGTCCTCACCCAATGACAGCAGGGGTAGCGAGGCACGTATTTGTATTGTCGCCACTAAGGGTAAAATGAAAGGGTTTAATCATATTTCTTGAATTCACTCTGTCTACATTATGTCATCTTGCTTAAAGTGTTACTTTGTTTTTCATGAACTTAATACCATAGATGCATGCTAGATAGCGATCGATTTGTGGAGTAATAGTAGTAGATACCGAATCAATTCGGTCTACTTGTCATGGACGTAATGCCTATATACATGATCATTGCCATGAATATCCTCATAACTATGTGCTTTTCTATCAGTTGCCCGAATGTAATTTGTCTACCCATCGTATGTTATTTTTATGAGAGAGAAGCCTCTAATGAAAACTATGGCCCCCTAGGAGGGAGTCCTAGACTAAGGGGTCCTCCGGCGTCTGGCCTGTTAGCCATGGGCCGGACTGATGGGCTGTGAAGATATGAAGACCGAAGACCGCACCCGTGTCCGGAGTGGACTCTCCTTGGTGTGGAAGGCAAGATTGGCGACCTAATATGTAGAATCCTTTCTTTGTAACCGACCTGGTGTAACCCTAGATCCTCCCGGTGTCTATATAAACCGGAGGATTTAGTCCGGAAAAGGAGATACTCATTACCATAGTCATACAGGCTATACTTCTAGGGTTTAGCCATTACGTTCTCATGGTAGATCAACTCTTGTAATACTCATATCCATCAAGATCAATCAAGCAGGAAGTAGGGTATTACCTCCATAGAGAGGGCCCGAACCTGGGTAAACATTGTGTCCCCTGTCTCCTGTTACCATCGACCTTAGACGCACAGTTCGGGACCCCCTACCTGAGATCCGCCGGTTTTGACACCGACATTGGTGCTTTCATTGAGAGCTCCACTATGCCGTCCTCAAAAGGTTCGATGGCCCCTTCAATCATCAACGATGACGCTGTCCAAGGACAAACCTTCCTCCCCGGACAGATCTTCGTGTTCGGCGGCTTCGCACTGCGGGCCAACTCGTTTGGCCACCTGGAGCAGATCGACAGCTACGCCCCTGGCCATCATGTCAGATTTGGGAGCTTGAATTACGTTACGGACATCCGTGGAGATTTGATCTTCGCCGGATTCGAGATCGCGGCGACCGCTCCTGGTCACCTTGACGAACATGACATAAATCTGTCATTAGACCGCATCCATGAGATAGCTCCTGTAACCACTCCGGCCTTAGAGCCCGAGCACACCACGGCATCCAAGGATTGGAGGCTCAACCCCACCACGGAGGCCACAGATTCCCCGGCGTTGGATCCGCACATGGACTTAACCTCACACAATATTCGTGTCACCGGAACTCTGGACTCGTCTCTAGGTGTAAGTTCTGAACCATGCGAGTTCATAGATGCCGAACTCGATCGTTTGTCGATCTTTGAGTTCAGCACCGCACACATCTTCCAACACTCGCCCTTGGGCGATGTACTAAGCTCATTGAAGAACCTGTCCTTGGTTGGGGACTCACAGCCGAACTATGTTTGGTTCGAACTAGGGGCTGATGATGGAGAATCTTTCTTCCCACCTGCCACCCACTTTCTAGCCACAGTCGAGGATTTAACCGACATGCTTGATTACGACTCCAAAGACATCGACGGTATGGATGACGATGCTGATGAGGAGCAAGGCCAAAACCCGCCATTCACTGGACGACGGATGGCCACTTCTTCCTACAGCGTATACATGGCGGATACGCCTGAAAAAACTAACAACAATGAGAAAGAGGATCCAGTTGAGGACAAACCTCCTGAGAGACAGCCCAAGCGCCAGCTTCCTCGACGCCGCTCTAAGTCACGTCGTTCCAAAGGCTGCAATACTGACACCGAAAAAAATAATACTTCGGATGATGCCGAAAACAATGAATACCCCGTCAAGGTAACCTCCGAACAGGAGGAACGGGAAAAATGGGCAAGTTAGCCTTGATGAACAGGCCATACACGAAGACTCGGAGGACAGTAATTATCTTCCGCTCTCCGAGGAAGAGGAGAGCCTCGACAACGAGGATTTCATCGTGCCTGAGGAACCTCTCGAGCAGGAAAGCTTTATACACCGGCTAATAGCCACTTCAAGGAGCCTGAAAAAGAAGCAGCTGCAGCTTCAAGCGGACCAGGATCTTCTCAATGATAGATGGACCGAAGTCCTGGCAGCCAAAGAATACGACCCTAGTGGCCAAGCCAAAAGTTATCCGATGCATAAATCGCTACCTCAGTTCGATGACGAGGCGCTAGAGCCCGTACCATCATCACACAATGCGGCAAGCTAACCACAACTTGGTCAAGATAAAGCGGCAAGTCAGGACGAACACCAGACCGCCCAACCTCGCCGTAAAGGCAATAATACAACAGCTCGGGGATGTACATACAACAGGACTTGGATAGTAAAGTAGGACACACAAGATCAATATATGGATCACGAGGACACGCCTCGACACGGGACCACGGCTACCTATTCGGACGTGACAAACCTAGCCACGCCCGGGCCAAAACCTCAAGTGGATTCCATCGGAGGTACGTCGCAGCGTGGCCCAACATAGAGGCGCCGCACACCCTCTTTGCTTCACAGACGAAGTAATGGAGCATGAATTCCCAGACGGGTTCAAACCCATGAATATTGAATCATACGACGGAACAACGGATCCCACGGTATGGATCGAGGACATCCTCCTCCATATCCACATGGCCCGCGGAGGTTACCTTCATGCCATCAAATACCTACCACTAAAACTCAAAGGACCAGCTCGGTACTGGTTAAACAGTTTGCCTGAAAATTCTATTGACAGCTGGGAAGATTTGGAAGATGCCTTTCGCGACAACTTCCAAGGAACATATGTCCGGCCACCGGACGCCGATGACTTAAGTCACATTGTCCAGCAGCCCGGAGAGTCAGCCAGGAAGCTCTGGACTAGGATCTTAGTAAAAAAGAACCAAATCATCGACTATCCAGACGCGGAAGCCCTTGCGGCCTTCAAACACAACATCCGGGACGAATGGCTTGCACGCCACCTCGGTCAAGAAGGACCTAAATCCATGACAGCCCTTACCGCTCTAATGACTCGCTTCTGCGTGGGAGAAGATAGCTGGCTCGCTCGTTGAAGCAACAGCGCCAGCGACTCGGGCACTTCCGAAATCCGAGACGGCAATGGAAAGCCACGACGAAGCAAACACAATAGCCGCGATGATAATGAAAGATCACGAGACACAGCGGTCAATGCCGGATTCAGCAATCCCATACCCGGTCAATGGAAAAAGCCACTCAAGGCGAACCGAGATGGACCATCCAACCTAGAAAGGATATTGGACCAACCCTGCCAGATTCACGGCCACCCCGATAAACCAGCTAATCATACCAATAGAAACTGTTGGGTCTTCAAGCAGGCGGGCAACCTCAACGCCGAACACAAGGGGAGGAGGCCGCCAGGCGATAGGGATGACGGAGAGGTTCACCAACCAAATACCTGGGGTCAGAAGCAATTTCCCCCTAAGGATTGATCAACCCTGGAGCGGAAATAGCAGTTCCGCTTCCGCTGCCCACCTCATATACCCGCAAAATTTGCACCGCGTATACATCACTATGCACGTAAAATACCATGGGCATTGGCAGAAGCACACTACGAACAAGCTGACAAGCATTCCCGTAACATTATTTATCTACTTTCCTTTTTTCTTTCTTCATTTTTTATTAAACACAGGTGATGCAAAGGACAAACATCTAAACCGACTCCATCGGAGTTCGGATCCGCACACTCATCTAAGGGGCTACTTCCATCAAGGATCCCCCTCGCCGAGGACAGGCGGCGCAGACGTGCGACAGGAGGTCCAAAATAAACTTTTTGTAGACCACACTCTCTATTTTGAGCCTGTAATATGCCTTTTTCTTCCGCCTTCAACCCCGGGCATGTCAAATAGCCGGGGTTGAGGTCTTTTTATATACAAAGTAACCATTGGCATACCGCTCAGGTCCCAGTAAACATTACCCGAATTAATCATTCACGTCTTTTGGCAAATGAATGTGGCTCCTATGGTTGTTTCACAGATATACCTTGGCATAACATGCTAGGGGTTCGGTATGGGAACAAATGAGTTTCCAACAAAGTCCGAACAGCTTTACAACATACTTCGGCGTCATGAGTTTGGCCTTATATGCATCAGCTCCGAATCATGTCTTGGGTTAATGGTTGGGTTGCCCGGTCCTGTGCTCTATCGGCTAGGGTAGAGAAAGCCGAAAATCGACTATCATGATGCTGCGATAGCTGGTCAATCACTCGATGACTTATCGGAATCTGTCGCGATTCCCCCCGTGTGACATGAAGGACCTTTATTCAGGTCATATATGTAATGCACCATATTGGAATAAACCGTACACATACCAGGGGCTATATCGTAGTCCCCCCCAATAAAACTCCTATGGCTAAGTGAAAGTGTTAACGCCCTATAGTCTGATTGCCTGGTTCGCCGCATTATCACCTTCTTCACGGACCAAGACGTTGGATCAAGAGTGATTTAATGCTTTTCCGAACACCACCATACTTCCTATGAGGGGGATGAAGCCGACGACTGGAAACCTTCAAATTATATTAAAACGGCCGCACAAGAGGAACACAAGCTTTCGAGCAAAACATAAAAATAGATTAACTATAAAATTGTCTTTTACAATTCTCATACACCTCACTCGAACATTATGTCTTTCGAGCGTTGACCCTCTATCAAGCGGGCGGCCTCTAGGACGTCTTCAAAATAATGCTCTGGTCCGTAACGGTCCTTGCCTTTTGGTGGACTCTTCGCCGCAACATCGATGGCCTTCATCTTCCCCCAGAGTGTCTTTACTCGGGCAAAGGCCATCCATGCACCCTCAATGCACACTGACCACTTCACAGCGTCGATACGTGGCACCGCATCAACAAGCCGCTGCACCAAGCCGAAGTAGCTATTCAGAACAGGCTTAGTTGGCCACAACCGGACTATGACATTCTTCATGGCAGCACCAGATATCCTATGAAGCTCGGCCCATTGGGACATCTGTTCATCCAGCAACAGAGGGCGCTTCGATGCGCCAAATTGTGACCAGAAAAGCTTCTCCGTTGCATACCCCTCTTGTTGGAGATATTCCCTAGAGGCAATCATGTATGATGATATTTCCTATGTGTTTATGAATAAAGATAGTCCTTGGACATTATCAATGATGTGTATCAGCAAATACGTGACTTGTTTGTGGGACTATGCATTGTATGATGACTGTCCTAAAAGGTCCCTAGTCGAAAGGGCTATGTGGACGCGCAGCCAACTAGACTAGCGTATGACACGGTTGATGGCTTGGTCTCACTAGCCATGTAGCATTGGATGCTAACCGGATAATATGGACTTGGAAGGATCTGGTCGGATTTGATGTAGTCGGATCCGAGTCGAGATAAGGTCCGAGTCGGACAGACCCAACTATGAGACGCAGCGATATGTCATCTGTGAGTCTCTAGTACAACATATGTTCTATGTCCTAAGACCTGAGCTGATGCATGTACTCAGGATGGTGACAGACTTGCTTTGGGCCGACCAAACGCTACTCTGTGACTGGGTAGTTACAAAGGTAGGTTTCAGTCTTGTCCAAACCCATGCTGCGAGACATGGTCGAGCAAGATGGGATTTGCCCCTCCGATCAGTAGAGATATACTCTCGCCCCCTCGTGTGATCCGACCAGGATATGCATGGCCATGCGACAAGGATTATGAGATAATCCGGTTTGTGGTCAGCATCACTGGAACGAGAAAGAGGTCGGGCTAGCACAAGGATGACAGACTCGCCTTGAGCTTGACAACATATATCATGTGGCAAAAGGAATGGAAGTGTGATGTACAGGTTCGCTAACCAGCTTCATAGTCTGCTTGGTGTTCATCATGCCTTGCTAGAGGCCTCTGACAACCGTGCAGTTCGGAGGTGATCCGAACTGTGACCAAGCCGACTTGAACCTAAGGGGTCGCGCGCTTAAGGGAAGGAACCTACAAGGTCGGATCCGAGGACACTGGTCGGATGTGATCCGAACTGTATTCGGATTGTGGCTGAGTAGACTAATGGGCTTTAGGGTCCGTGCGAGGCCCAAGTGTTGAGCCCGCGACAGACGCCTATATATACTAGAGGTTCCACACACTCATGCGGTTGATCGCTTCGGCGCTGTCACTAGGGTTTGCATGTGTTGCAAATAGACACCTCCACTCGCCGCCAGTTGTGTGATCGAACCTAGCAGTCCGCCGCACGACGTTCCTCCTGCATGCGCGGATACTGTTAGAGGCGGTGCACTTGCGCCGCTCCGGCGAACCTGTATGTGGGAACCGACCACCGTCTGTATGAGGGGACGAGGAGGAGACGATCCACGCGGACGCGCCGCCCCAAGTCTTCTTACGCTGCACGGCAATGCGCGTCTAGTGGTAACGGACTGTGATCCATCTCCCGTAGCCTGTTCTTGGTTGTTCTGTGCGTAGGAAATTTTAATTTGTAGTCGACGCACCCTACCATAGATCCCAACACCTCTCGCGCCTGGTAAAACTGCGCCGCATCGGAAGCACTCTTCGGCAAGTCTAGAAACTCGTCGGGAGAACTCCATACTTGGTTAAGCTAAGCATAGTTCGGATCGCCGAACTTAGTCTGTAGCAAAAAGGGCCTCCCGTCTGCAATCTCCCCAGCTTGCCGGATCTCCTCATGGGCTGCTCTGGATTCAGACCACGCTTCTCTCCCTCTCGTAGGGCTTTGTCAAGATCAGCCATTTTGCCTTCATTCTCCTTCTCAAGAAGGCCACAATGGCTAGCAGAATTTTTTAGTTCGAGCGCCATCATGGATATCTTCTCCTCGTCTTGGCGCCGAGCATCTTGTTCGGCTTTTAACTCAGCCAATGCCTTTTCGGCAGCCGCATTGCTCAACCGGGCCTGCTCCATGGCCCGAGCCAGCTCCGCCCGAAGAATCTCAACGGCGGCAGCACCATCTGCAGTCATGCATATCCCATTATATAACTTTCAGCTTCATGCTTATATTACAAAAATGTATGTGAAAGGATTGCTCGGAATACATACCTTGCGACTCGTCAAGACGCAGATTGATTAACGCAATGTCATCCCTGGCCACATCAAGCTTCCGCTGCATCTCAGCAATATGCGTAGTCTGGGAAGTAGCCAGGGGGGAAGCAGTCTGTGTTGAAGCTAATCAGATTAGTCCTTGAATATTTCTTCTTGATCCTTTGTTTGCCTCCCATGGGAAGCCAACCCGAGTCTCAGGGGCTACTACCTATACAGAGGTGTATCTTTGCAAATAAAATATACTTGAAAACATTACATCACAAACCTCGAAGCCTCTTAGCAGGCTCATAAAGGCTTCATTCAATCCGCTCTTCGCGGACATAATATTCTCAACCACCATACCCAGTACGATGTTCCCCCGAGACAAATGCTTTTTTGTAGCATATCCCTCAATATATCCGGCGCCACCGGGTCTACGGAAGCCGCCATAGGAGCGCGACCATCCTTTGAAGGAACCCGCTCACCCGCCTCCAGAATAATTGTTGGCCGAAAACCAAATAGTCCGGGGCCTTCATTATTGGTCCCCGAATCCCGAACGATCGGAGGTCCACCTTCGGGCACTGCCTCTTTCATCCCCTGCACCGCTTGTTGATCAAGAAAAACCATCCGAGATGACACTTCGGAGTAGTCCACCTTATTGGGCGAGGAGGTCGGGGGAGGCGTATCACTTTCCATCATCTCTGGGAGCAGATCTCCCGATGAAGAGGATTGCCCAAAAAAACCCTGTGCCGCACTGCAAAAATACACAGGCACATTACATGTCTCTTCGGTAATAGGAAAGGAACGGGATGCTATCAAAACACCCCGGATTCACTTACAATTTGGTTGAGGTTTCGTCCTCACGACGGGGCTGTTCAGCGGCGTCGCCTTCTAATCCCGAGCTGCTCGACGGTGGCATCTTGCCCCTCTTAGGAGACCGCCCCTCCCAACCTTCGGAGGCAGCCCTTTTCTTCCTGAATGGAGAAGGGATACTTGATTCTCTTTTGCCTTTGTCTTTGGGCGAGGCGACGTCGATTTCTCCGGACTCAGTATCTAATTTACCTCTGGAGCGAATGTCACCCCGGGTCTTCTCACTCTGCACCTTGCCCTCCCCTACCGGCGCCTGGTACGGTGCTGGTGCCAGCATTATTGTTAACACGGGGTCCGCTAAGTCTTCGGGAAGAGAGGCCGGACACCTAATCTGTTTCGCTTTCTTTATCCAGCCCGGGAAAAAGATGGTTTGCTTAGTATCTTACCACATGATATCTAATTATGAGGTGTTCGGCGGACGAGTACTTACCTGGGTATCCGGATGGTTACAGTCTAGGCTGGTATCTTTGATGGTGGTCCGGCCATTGTTTTTGTTTCCCGAAAAATAGTTTCCACATTCCTTCATGCATAATGCCGAAGAAGTGCTGAAGAGTCCGCGACCCTTCTGGGTTAAACTCCCACAAGCGGAGAGGCCGTCGCTGGCACGGCAGGGTCCGGCGGACTAGCATTACCTGTATAACATTGACAATGTCGATGTCCTTCTCGATGAGGCTTCGGATGCGACTTTGCAGAGTCTGCACCTCGTCAACTGATCCCTAGTCCAACCCTTTATTAATCCATGATGCGAGCTGAATTGGAGGGCTGGATCGAAAAGCAGGCGTAGCTGCCCACTTGGAACCACGGGGCTCGGTGATATAGAACCACTCCTGCTGCCATAAGTCGGAAGGTTATTTGAAAGACCCTTTTAGCCAAATAGCGCTGGTAAGCTTGCTCATTGAGGCATCACCGCACTCCGCCTTCTCCCCCTCTATCATCTGCGGCTTCACATTGAAGGTCTTGAGCCACAAGCCGAAGTGTGGAGGAGTTCGAAGGAAGGCCTCGCACGTGACGATAAATGCCAAGATGAGAAGAATAGAGTTTGGGCTGAGATCGTGAAAATCTAGTCCATAATAGAACATGAGCCCCCGGACGAAGGGATTAAGGGTGAACCCTAATCCTCGGAGGAAGTGGGAAACGAACACGACCCTCTCGTTAGATCTGGGGGTAGGGATAACCTGCCCCTCCGCGGGAAGCCGATGGATGATTTTTGCGGTCAGAAATCTGGCCACTCGGAGCTTCGCGTTATCCTCCTCTGTGACAGAAGAAACCATCCACCGGCCTTGATGGCTGGACCTGGACATGACGAAGGCTTGCGAAGGGTGAAACCTGGGTGCTAGAACTCGAGGTAGTAAGAGTCGAGGAAGAAGCAAGTGTGGAGAGGAAAGGCGGGTCTATGCCCCTTTATAAAGGCCGAAAATATCGAACGCCTCCTCTCGGGCCTTAAAATTTGCCTATTTCCAAGGAGTTGTACCCTACAGACGGTTGGTTACCCACGTCTGTGTTGATAAAAGAATCCCTTAATAAGGGGACACGATCTCTGTTTGGATAAGACGTGCCAATGACAACCACATTTTGGAACGTGGGGCCGCAGGCGAGACAATGGTGTGAAATAATGACCGGACTGAAATGATGTCATGTTGTAAAAAGTTGCCAGAGGATTGGACTTATAAATTATTATGCCCTTTGTGGAAGTATACGCTGCTCGTACTGCCGAGCCGAACTCGATCGTCCGAAGACGATCGTGAAGTATCCGGAAAGAAGGGAACCCGCCTTGCAATGCCAAAGACAAATCTGCGTGCCGCACTCCTCGTAATTGATGCCAGGTTCAGGGGCTATTGAGGGAGTCCTGGACTAAGGGGTCCTCGGGTGCCTAGCCTGTTAGCCATGGGCCGAAATGATGGGCTGTGAAGATATGAAGACCGAAGACCGCACCCGTGTCCGGAGGAGACTCTCATTGGTGTGGAAGGCAAGCTTGGCGACCTAATATGTAGATTTCTTTCTTTGTAACCGACCTTGTGTAACCCTAGATCCTCCCGGTGTCTATATAACCGAAGGATTTATTCTGGAAAAGGAGATACTCATTACCATAGTCATACAGGCTAGACTTCTAGGGTTTAGCCTTTACGATATCGTGGTAGATCAACTCTTGTAATACTCATATCCATCAAGATCAATCAAGGAGGAAGTAGGGTATTACCTCCATAGAGAGGGCCCGAACCTGGGTAAACATCGACCGACGCACAGTTCGGGACCCCCTACCCGAGATCCGCCGGTTTTGACACCGACACCCTAGTCTATATAAATCATATTACTAAAACCAAAATTACCTTGGTGCAAGTATTTGGTCTTGTGTGTAGGTACTGCTTACTAGGAATTTGGGAACTTCTCTTGTTGGTTCGATAACCTTGGTTCTCACTAAGGGAAATACTATCCGCTACTATATTGCTTCACCCTTCCTCTTTAGGGAATATCCCAACGCAACTCACAAGTAGAAATCAGCTATCCGCGAATGTTGCCTCTTGAAACCCTACCAGTCTTCCCACAAGGATGGATCATCCATCTACATCTAGAGCGCATGGTGTGAGTTCCCATGGTGGCGGCATGATATTCGGGGATGCCATTCCTGGGTCGTCATCACCATAGCCGGTTGTGACACAGCGTCCCTCTTGCTCCTTAAGCTCATAAGCAAGAATGTCAAATGGTTCCTGGACGTGAGATGCATTTAGTTCCAGCCATTCCCGTGGTGAGTCATCCTACATTCGCATGTTGTGTGGAAATCAACTTGGGGCAAACAGAGGCACTCATAGTAGTGGAAGCTACTTGCGGATAGAGACAGACACAATCGTGTGATGCTTTTGCTAGTAGTGTGCTTTCAAAACCATCTAGCAGTTAGCTAGTAGCATAACACATCTAATTTCCTATTTCCTTTTGGGTCCCACGATTAACTTACATAACCCATCTAATAGTTACCCAGAGGCCCAAGGGGTACCTGACAACATGCTTTCTGGCCTTAGCGTACAACACACGCTTGGCATTCTTATCAACCAGAACATTCATGGTCGGGCGGGGCATGATGGTGATGGTGGTGGCTCCTGATAGAATTATTTTTCTAGTAACTAGGAATGGTCTCATCTTGCTAATTAAGTCTCGTCATCAATTTCCTAGTACCTATAGGATTGGTTTTCATCATCATCTTTCTAGTAAGTAGGTTGGTTACCTATCGAGATAAATTGTAGATAGTAGTGACATTTCTCTTGATTATCTAACCTAAGAGGTAAAGGATAGGAAGTCAATCACTCGACAAACGTTCCAATATACAAATGGCCCATTTCTATCCAACAACTCATGTGGTTGTCCATCAAACTAATTTATGTGCTTCACGCATAATGTAAATGGTGCACACACAATCATGTGGAAACCAAGTGGACATGACACTATGATGTATTTTTCCTATCTTCATACTTTCCAAATGTTACAAATTAAAGATTGCCTAAATAAGACCTTCCACTTGTCACTTCAGAAGTATAGGATGTACCTTGGAAGGGACAAGAACGATGCGGAAGACAGGTACAATTTGCTTTCCAGTGAATGGACGAACTTAAGTAGGGACACACTGGAAGAAGATTTCAACTATTACTATGGACATGGGGAACATCGGTCGTACGCAAACGTCGCCTCTTGGAACCCTCCCAGTCTTCCCACAAAGATGGATCATCCATCTGATCCCGAAGCATGTCGCGCCGGTGCCAGTGGTGGCGCCATGCTCTTCAGAGATGCCATGACTTGGTCGTCACGACTGAGATATTTTCCCTCTTCCTCCTCTAGCTCATATGCAAACATGTCAAATGGCTTAGGGACATGGGATGGATTTGGTTGCAGCCATTCTCGTGCGGAGTAATCCTACATGAGCATGCCACGTGGCAATCTGTTGGAGCAAACAGAGGCATTCACAGTAGTGACAGCTCCATTGCGAACAGTGACAAACACAATCGCGACATTCTTTTGCCTATGAATCAGTTTCAAGTGTAGCCATCTTGCCCACTGGAACTCTAGCCTTCGAATCAGAGGAACCCATATGGAGACATCGGGAACTGCCTAGGCACACCTCGAGTCTTGCGAATATGCTTCTTTGGCTTAATGGACCAAGTAGGAAACTTATATATAGATACTAGATAAACCATATTACTCTGTATTACTTTCCTTTTTTTGGGTGCGCGGATCGTACATCTGTGTGATTTGGTGGGTGAGGAGGTTTCTGTATTACTTTCCTTTTTCCTTGTGGGTCCAAAGTGTAACTGACATAACCCATCTAGCAATTACCAAGTGGCATAAAACATTTTACTTCCCTTTTTCCTTGCAGGTCCCATGTGTAACTCACATAACCCATCTAGCAGTTACGTAGAGGCCAGAGAGTTACTTTACAACATCCTTTTTGGCTTTAGCGTAAAACACAATCTTCGGCTTCAGAACTTTCATGGTTGGGCTGGGCGTGACAGCAATGGCGGTGACTACTGATAGAATGATTTTTCTAGTAATTAGGATTGGTTATCCTCTTCCTAATTATGTCTCGTCATGAATATTCTAGTACCTATAGGATTGCTTCTTGTCGTGATCTTTCTAGTAACTAGGATTGGTAACCTGTTGTCATAAATTGCAGATAGTGGCAACTTTTCTCTTGAATATCTAACCTAAGAGGTAAAGGAACGGAAGTTAGTCGCTCAAGCAACGCCATAAACATATCGCCAACTTCTATCCAACAACTCATGCGGTTGTCCATCAAACTAATTTTAGTGCTTCGCACACAACAAAAATGGTGCACACACAATCATGTGGAAACCAAGTGGACATGACAGTACGATCATGTAATATTCCTATCGTCATATGTTCTAAATTCTACAAATTAAAATTCTCTATATAAAAGCTTCCACTTGAAATTTCAGAAGTACAGGATGGATCTCATATGGGTCGAGAATGAGGCAGACGAGAGGCGCAATATATATGTTTGCTGCAGAAAGGAGGAACTTAAGTAGGGACACACTCGAAGAAGGTTTCAACTATTACCATGGATATGGGGTACAACACCCTCTGCGAACGTTGCCGCTGGGAACCCTACTAGTCATCACACAAGGATAGATCATTGATCTACATCTGGAGTGCGTGTTCCGGGTGCCCAAGATCGCGGCATGGTCTTCAGCGATGCCATGCCTGGGTCATCATCACTGTTGCCGGGTGTGACGTCATGGCCCACTTGCTCCTCCAGCTCATATGGAAACATGTCAAATGACTCAGTAATGCGGGATGCATTTGGTTCTTGCCATTCCTGTGGTGAGTCATCTAGTAGGAGCATGATGCATAGAAATCTGCTGGGCAAACAAAGGCATTCATAGTAGTGGCAGCTCCTTTGCGGACAGAGACAGACACAATCACGGGATAGTTTTGCATGTAAATAAGTTTCTAGTGCAGCCATCTCGCCCAATGAGACTCCATCCTCCGGTTCAAATGAGCCCATATGGAGACACCGCGTGAACTTCCTAGGCACAACTCGGGTCTCGTGAATACACTTCTTTGGCTTAATGGCCTAGGAAGGAAACTCGAGCAACATTGCAATAAGAAAATGGCCTAGTTTTATCCAACAATTCATGTGGTTGTCCATCAAACTAATTTTGGTGTTTCGCGCACAACGAAAATGATGCACACACAATCATGTGGAAACCAAGTGGACATGAAACTATCATCTTGTATTTTTCCTATCTAGATATTTCCTGAATGCTACAAATTAAAGATTCCCTAATTAAGACCTTGCACTTGTCCATTCATATATAATGGATGTATCTCATAAGGGTCAAGAATGATGCGAACAACAAGCACAATCTATGTGCTGCTGAAAGGTGGAACTTAAGTAGGTACACACTGGAAAATCGTTTCAACTATTACCGTGGACATAGGGTACATCGGTCCTCCGCAAACATTGCCTCTTGAAACCTTACCAATCTAACCACAAGGATGGATCATCCATCTGTTTCTGAAGTGCATGGTGCTGGTGCTCATGGTGGCCACATGCTCTTAGGGATGCCATGCCTGTGTCATATTCCCTGCTCCCGGGTGTGAAAAAAATGCCATCTTGCTCCTCCAACTCGTATGCAAACATGTCAAATGGCTTAGCAACATGTGACAGGCCATGGTGATCCATCCTACATGAGCATGGTGCATGCGTGGCAATCTCCTCGGGGCAGACATAGGCATTCATAGTAGTGGAAGCTCCTTTGAGGACAGAGACATACACAATCACGGGATGCTTTTGCCTGTGAATCAGTTTCCTGTGCAACTATCTCGCCCACAGGGACTCCACCCTCCGATTGAAAGGAACCCATATCGAGACACCAAGAACTGCGAAGGCACAACTCGAATCTCATGAATACACTTCTTTCTCTTAATGGCCCTATATGGATACTTACATATAGGTAGTACATAAACAATTACTAGATAAGGGCGAAGGAACAAAGACACAAAGTGTATTTTTTTGTGTGGATCTCGTACCTATGTGATTTGGCGGGGGAGAAGGTTTGTGTATGATTTTTCTTTTTCCTTGAGTGTTCCACATGTAACTAACATAATCCATCCAACAATTACCCAATGGCATAACCCATTCATATTACTTTCCTTTTACCTTGTGAGTTCCATGTGTAACTGACATAACCCATCTAGCGGTTACCCAGAGGCTAGCGAGGTAATTTAAAATATCCTTTTTAGCCTCAGCTACCAAAATTCTTGGCCTTCTTATCAAACAGAACTTTCATGGTCGGTGCTGGCATGACCGTGGACATGGGGTACATTGGTCGTCCGCAAATGTTACCTTGTGTAACCGTACTAGTCTCGCGACAGAAATTGCAACAAACAAATGGCCTTGTTCTTTCCAAACACCTCACGCAGTTGTCCATCAAACTAATTTTGGTGCTTCACGCACAACAGAAATGGTGCGCACACAATCATGTGGAACCAAGTAGGCATGATAGTATTGTCAGGTATTTTTTCCTATCATCGTATTTACTTAATGCTACAAGTTAAAGATTCTATAAATAAGTACTTCCACTTGTCATTTCGAAAGTATAAGATGGATGTCTGAAGTGTCGAAACGAGGCAGAAAAGAGGCGCAATCTTCTTGGTGCTGAAAGGTGGAACTTCAGTAGGCATACACTCGAAGAAGTTTGAACTATGACCATGGACATGGGGTAAAGCATCGTCCGCAAACATTGCCACTTGGAACCCTACCAGTCTTCCCAAAAGGATAGCTCATCCATCTGCATCTGGAGCGCGTTGTGCGGGTGACCATGATGGCGGCATGCTCTTCAAGGATGTCGGTCATCATCACTATTGCCGGGTGCGACGTAGTTGCCCTGTTGCTCCTCTAGTTCATATGCAAATATTTCAAATGACTCAATGATGTGGAATACATTTGGTTCCCGCCATTTCATGGTGCGTCATCCGACAGGAGCATGACGCATGGAAATCTGGTGGGGGGCAAACAAAGGCATTCATAGTAGTGGCAGCTCCTTTGCGAACAGATAAAGACACAATAATGAAATGCTTTTGCCCAGAGACCAGGGAGGTACTTAACAACATCATTTCTGACCTCAGCGTGCAACACAGACTTGGCATTCTTATTGATAAAAACTTTCATGTAGAATAATCTTTCTAGTAACTAGCATTCGTTTCCTGTCGCGATAATTTGTAAATAGTGGCAAGTTTCATCATGAATATCTAACCTAAGAGGTAAAGGAAAGGAAGTATGTCACTCGAGCAAAATTTCAATAAACAAATGGCCTACCTCTATCCAATCACTCATGTGGTTGTCCATCAATGTAATTAGGTTCTTCATGAGCAAAAAAATGGTGCACACACAATCATGTGGAAACCAATCAAATGATGCAAATTAAAGATTCCCTAAATAAGACATTCCACTTGTCATTCCGAAAGTATAGGAATTATCTCAGAAGGGTCGAGAATGAGGTGGAAGAGAGACACAATATGCTTGCTGCTGAAAGGTGGAACTTAAGTAGGGACACACTAGAAGAAGATCAACTAGTACCGTGGACATGGGGTACATCGATGGCCGCAAACTTTGCCTCTTAAACCCTACCAGTCTTCCCACAAAGATGGAGAATCCATCTATGTTCAGAGTGTGGTGTGCGGGTGCCTATGGTGGTGGCATGCTCTTTAGGGATGGGATGCCTGGGACGTCATCACCACCGACGGGTGTGAGATAGTGGCCCTCTTCCTCCTCCAGCCTATATGCAAATATGTCAAATGGCTCGGGGACGTGGGATGCATTTTTTTTCAGCCATTCCAATGGTGAGTCATCATACATGAGCATGATGTGTGGCATTCTAAAGGGGCAAACAGAGTCATTCATTGTAGTGGCGGCTCCTTTGCAGACAAAGGTAGACACAATCATGACATGCTTTTGCATGTGAATCTGTTTCTAGTGTAGCCATCTCGCCCATTGGGACTCCTTCCTCCGGTTCATAGGAACCCATATGGAGACACCAAGAACTGCCTAGGCACACCTCAAGGCTCGCGAATACGCTTATTTGGCTTAGTGGCCCAAGAAGGAAATTTACATATAGATAGTTGATAATAAATATTACTCCCTCTTTAAAGAAATATGGAAGTGTTTAGATTACTAAAGTAGTGATCTAAAAGCTCTTATATTTCTATACGCAGGGAGTACTAGATAAGGGCGAAGGAAAAGAGACAAAGAGGGTGTTTCATTGGTGTGTGGATCCTACATCTATGTGAATTGGCAGGGAAGAAGGTTTGTGTATTACTTTCCTTTTTCCTTGAGGTTCTTGTGTGTAACTAACATAACACATCTAGCAGTTACCTAGTGGCATAACCCATTCATATGAGTTTCCTTTTCCATTGTGGGTCCCATGTGTAACTAACATAAGGTATCTAGCAGTTACCTAGAGGCCAGAGAGGTAATTGACAATATCATTTTTTGGCCTCAGTGTACCACACATGCATGGCCTTCTTATCGATCAGAACTTTCATAAGCGGTGCGGGCATGACCACGATGGTGGCGGCTGCTACTAGAATGATTTTTCTAGTAATTAGGATTGGTTCTCATCTTGCTAATTAAGTCTTGTCATGAATTTTCTATTACCTACAGAATTGATTCTCGTCGTGATCTTTCTAGTAACTAGGATTGGTTACCTGTCGTGATCAATTGTAGATAGTGGCAAGTTTTCTCTTTAATATCTAACCTAAGAGGTAAAAGAAAGGAAGTCGGTCACTCGATCAACATTGCAAAATAAACAAATGGCCTACTTTTATCCAACAACTCATGCGGTTGTCCATCAAACTAATTTTGGTGCTTCAAGAGCAACCAAAATGGTGCACAAACAATCATGCGGAAATCAACTGGACATCACACTACGATAATGTATTTTTCCTATCTAAGTTTTTTTCTAAATGGTACAAATTAAAGATTCGCTAAATAAGATCTTCAACTTGTCACTATAGAAATACATGATGCATCTCAGAAGTGCGAAGAACGAGGCGGAAGAGAGGCGCAACATGCTTGCTGCTGAGATATGGAACTTAAGTAGGGACATACTGGAAGAAGCATTCAACTGTTACCATGGATATGGGTTACATCAATTGTTCGCGAACGTTGCCTCTAGGAACCCTGCTAGTTTTCCCACAAGGATGGATCATCCATATGTGTTGGGAGCACGTGGTGTGGGTGCCCCTGGTGGCAGCATGCTATTAATGGATGCCATGCCTTGGTCGTCATCACTGTAGCCGGGTGTGACATAGTGGCCCTCTTGCTCCTCCAGCTCATATGCAAACATGTCAAGTGGCTCCTGGACGACGAACGCATTTGGTTCAAGCCATTCCAGTGGTGAGTCATCCTACATTAGCATGCCACGTGGCAATCTGCTGGGGGCAAACAGAGGCACTCATAATAGTGGTAGGAACCTTTGAGAGGGAGACAGACACACTCGTAGGATGCTTCTACTTGGGAATAACTTTCTAGTGCAACCATCTTGCCCACTGCGACTCCAGCCTCCGATTCAGAGGAACCCTTATGGAGACACCAGGAACTTCCTAGGAACATCTCGAGTCTCGCGAATACACTTCCTTTGGCTTAATGGCCCAAGAAGGAAACTTATATATAGGTAGTAGATACATAATATTATTAGATAAGGGCAAAGGAAGAGATACATAAATGGTATTTTTTGTGGGCGGGGGAGAAGGCTTGTGTATTACTTTCATTTTTCCTTGTCGGCCCCATATGTCACTGACATAACCCATCTAGAAGTTACCCAGTGCTTTAACCAATTAATATTACTTTCCTTTTCCCTTGTGGGTCCCATATGTAACTGATATAACGCATCTAGCAGTTACCAAACCAACAAAGAACCACCCGAAACCATTTTTCTGCCTCTGCAAGCTTTTGTTCTTCCACTATCCCATCTGGAGACCTTTTTTGGTACTCTGCCGGAGGGGAAATCGACCACGGAGGGCTTCTACATCAACCTTGCTGCCCTACTGATGATGTGTGAGTGTGTTCACCACAAACGTACGGGTCCATAGCTAGTAGCTAGATGTCTTCTTCCCTCTCTTTGATCTTCAATACAATGTTCTCCTCGATCTTCTTGGAGTTCTATCTGATGTAATCTTCTTTTGCGGTGTTTTTGTTGGGATCCGATGAATTGTGGATTTATGATCAGATTATTCATTGAGAGTCTTTTCTGAACTTCATTATGTATGATTATTATAGCTTTGTATTTCTCTCCGATCTATCCATTTGGTTTGGCCAACACGATTGATTTATCTTCATTGGGAGATGTGCTTTTGTAGTGGGTTCAATCTTGCGGTGTCCTCACCTCGTGACAGAAGGGGTAGTGAGGCGCGTATTGTATTACTGCCATTAAGGGTAAAACGATGGGCTATAATCATATTGCTTGAGTTTACTTTGTCTATGTCATGTCATCTTGCTTTAAGTGTTATTCTATTTGTTATGAATTAATATCATAGATGCTTGCTAGATAGCAGACAATTGGTGGAGTAATAGTAGTACATGCAGAATCGTTTCGGTCTACTTGTTGGGTGCAAGTACTTCCTCTTTTGCACAGGTACTGTCATTAGGATTTGCGTGGTTCTCCTATTGGTTTGATAACCTTGGTTCTCACCAAGGGAAACTTTTCCGCTACTATATTTCCTCCCCTTTCTTCTTAAGGGAAAATACCAACGCAACTCACAAGGAGCAGTTACATGTCATGATTAATTGTAGATAGTGGAACGTTCTTTCTTTAATATCTAACCTAAGAGGTAAAGGAAAGGAAGTCCGTCACTTGAGCAACATTACAATAAACAAATGTCATACTTCTATCCAACAACTCATGCGGTTGTCCATCAAACTAATTTTGGCGCTTCACGCGCAACAAAAATGGTGCACACACAATCATGCGGAAACCAAGTGGACATGACATTTTCCCTATCTAAGTATTTTCTAAATGGTACAAATTAAAGATTCCATAAATAATATCATCCAATTGTCACTTCAGAAGTACATGATGCATCTCAGAAGGGCTGAGAATGAGGCGGAAGAGAAGCGCTACCTACTTGCTGCTGAGATGTGGAACTTAAGTAGGGACACACTGGAAGAAGCTTTCAACTATTACCAGGGACATGGGGTACAGTCTCCAATGTATCTATAATTATTTATTGTTTCGTGCTATTATATTATCAATATTGGATACTTTATATGCAATTTTATATCATTTTGGGAACTAACCTATTAACTCAGTGCCATGTGCAAGTTCCTATTTTCTGCATGTTTCTTTTTTACTTTTTAGGAAATCTATACTAAACAAAGTCCAAACATGATGAAAATTAATGGTGATTTTTACTGGACCAGAAGGGACCCTAGAAGCTGCAGGAGGAGTCCAGACAATATACGGGAGAGCCGCAAGCTCACAAGGCGTGCTCGGGCGTTCCTGTTTAACCTTATTCCAAGCCTATAAATTTCCATTAATCCTGGAACCAATGGAGAGCCACCCGAGACAATATTTCTACCGTTGCAAGCTTCTATTCTTCCGTGATCCCATCTGGAGGCCTTTTCTGGTACTATACCCGAGGGGGAACCGATGATGGAGGGATTCTACATCAACCTTGTTGCCTTCTGATGATGTGTGAGTAGTCCACCGCAGACCTACATGTCCATAGTGATTAGCTAGATGTCTTCTTCTCTCTCTTTGATCTTCAATACAATGTTCTCTTCAGAGATCGATTCGATGTAATCTTCTTTTGCGGTGTGTTTATTGTGATTTGATGAATTGTGGGTTTATGATTGGAATATTCATTGAAAGTAATTGATTCTTTTCTAAACTTTACTATGCATGATTGTTATTGCTTTGTACTCTCCGGTCTATCCATTTTGTTTGGCTAACTAGAATGATTTATATTCAGTGGGCGAGGTGCTTTGTAGTGGGTTTAATCTTGCGGTGTCCTCACCCAGTGACAACAGGGGTAGTGAGGCACGTATTTGTATTGTCGCCACTAAGGGTAAAATGACAGGGTTTAATCATATTGCTTGAATTCACTCTGTCTACATTATGTCATCTTGCTTAAAGTGTTACTTTGTTTTTCATGAACTTAATACCATAGATGCATGCTAGATAGCGATCGATTTGTGGAGTAATAGTAGTAGATGCAGAATCGATTCGGTCTACTTATCATGGATGTAATGCCTATATACATGATCATTGCCATGAATATCATCATAACTATGTGCTTTTCTATCAGTTGCCCGAATGTAATTTGTCTACCCATCGTATGTTAATTTTATGAGAGAGAAGCCTCTAATGAAAACTGTGGCCCCCTAGTCTATATAAATCATATTACTAAAACCAAAATTACCTCGGTGCAAGTATTTGCTCTTGTGTGTAGGTACTGCTTACTAGGAATTTGGGTACTTCTCTTGTTGGGTTGATAACCTTGGTTCTCACTAAGGGAAATACTATCCGCTTCTATATTATTTCACCCTTCCTCTTCGGGGAATATCCCAACGCAACTTACAAGTAGCAATCTGCTGTCCGCGAATGTAGCCTCCTGAAACCCTACCAGTCTTCCCACAAGGATGGATCATCCATCTACATCTAGAGCGCGTGGTGTGAGTTCCCATGGTGGCGGCATGATATTCGGGGATGCCATTTCCGGGTCGTCATCACTACAGCCGGTTGTGACACAGCGGCCCTCTTTCTCCTTAAGCTCATAAGCAAGAATGTCAAATGGTTCCTGGACGTGAGATGAATTTAGTTCCAGCCATTCCCGTGGTGAGTCATCCTACATTCGCATGTTGTGTGGCAATCAACTGGGGGCAAACAGAGGCACTCATAGTAGTGGAAGCTGCTTGCGGATAGAGATAGACACAATCATGTGATGCTTTTGCTAGTAGTGTGCTTTCAAAATCTTCTAGCAGTTAGCTAGTAGCATAACACATCTACTTCCCTATTTCCTTTTGGGTCTCACGAGTAACTTACATAACCCATCTAATAGTTACCCAGAGGCCCAAGGGGTACCTGAGAACATGCTTGCTGGCCTTAGCGTACAACACACGCTTGGCATTCTTATCAATCAGAACATTCTTGGTCGGGTGGGGCATGATGGCGATGGTGGTGGCTCCTGATAGAATTATTTTTCTAGTAACTAGGACTGGTCTCATCTTGCTAATTAAGTCTCGTCATCAATTTCCTAGTACCTATAGGATTGGTTTTCATCGTCATCTTTCTAGTAGGTAGGTTGGTTACCTATCGAGATAAATTGTAGATAGTGGTGACATTTCTCTTGAATATCTAACCTAAGAGGTAAAGGATAGGAAGTCAATCACTCGACAAACATTACAATAAACAAATGGCCCATTTCTATCCAACAACTCATGTGGTTGTCTATCAAACTAATTTATGTGCTTCACGCATAATGAAAATGGTGCACACACAATCATGTGGAAACCAAGTGGACATGACACTATGATCATGTATTTTTCCTATCTTTGTACTTTCCAAATGTTACAAATTAAAGATTGCCTAAATAAGACCTTCCACTTGTCACTTCAGAAGTATAGGATGTACCTTGGAAGGGACAAGAACGATGCGGAAGACAAGTACAATTTGCTTGCCGGTGAAAGGAGGAACTTAAGTAGGGACACACTGGAAGAAGATTTCAACGATTACCATGGACATGGGGAACATCGGTCGTACGCAAACATTGCCTCTTGGAACGCTCCCAGTCTTCCCATAAAGATGATCATCCAGCTGATCCCGAAGCATGTCGTGCCGGTGCCAGTGGTGGCGCCATGCTCTTCAGAGATGCAAGGACTTGGTGGTCATGACTAGTCCCGGTTGTGAGATATTTTCCCTCTTCCTCCTCTAGCTCATATGCAAACATGTCAAATGGCTCAGGAACATGGGGTGGATTTGGTTGCAGCCATTCCCGTGCCGAGTCATCCTACATGAGCATGCCACATGGAAATCTGTTGGAGCAAACAGAGGCATTCACAGTAGTGACAGCTCCATTGCGAACAGAGACAAACACAATCACATCATTCTTTTGCATATGAATCAGTTTCAAGTGTAGCCATCTCGCCCACTGGAACTCTAGCCTCCAAATCATAGGAACACATATGGAGACACCGGAAACTGCCTAGGCACACCTCGAGTCTTGCGAATATGCTTCTTTGGCTTAATGGCCGAAGAGGGAAACTTATATATAAATACTAGATAAACAATATTACTCTGCATTACTTCCCTTTTTTGGAGCATGGATCGTACATCTGTGTGATTTGGTGGGTGAGGAGGTTTCTGTATTACTTTCATTTTTCCTTGTGGGTCCAAAGTGTAACTGACATAACCCATCTAGCAATTACCAAGTGGCATAAAACATTTTACTTCCCTTTTTCCTTGCAGGTCCCACGTGTAACTGACATAACCCATCTAGCAGTTACATAGAGGCCAGAGAGTTACTTTACAACATCCTTTTTGGCTTTAGCATAAAACACAAGCTTCACCTTCAGAACTTTCATGGCTGGGCTGGCCGTGACAACGATGGTGGTGACTGCTGATAGAATGATTTTTCTAGTAATTACGATTGGTTCTCCTCTTCCTAATTATGTCTCGTTGTGAATTTTCTAGTACCTATAGGATTGCTTCTCGTCGTGATCTTTCTAGTAACTAGGATTGGTAACCTGTTGTCATAAATTGTAGATAGTGTCAACTTTTCTCTTGAATTTCTAACCTAAGAGGTAAAGGAACGGAAGTTAGTTGCTCAAGCAACGCCATAAACATATAGCCAACTTCTATCCAGCAACTCATGCGGTTGTCCATCAAACTAATTTTGGTGCTTCACACACAACGAAAATGGTGCACACACAATCATGTGGAAACCAAGTGGACATGACAGTACGATCATGTAACATTCCTATTGTCATATTTTCTAAATGCTACAAATTAAACATTCTCTATTTAAAAGCTTCCACTTGACATTTCAGAAGTATAGGATGGATCTCATATGGGTCGAGAATGAGGCGGAAGAGAGGCACAATATATATGTTTGCTGCAGAAAGGAGGAACTTAAGTAGGGACACACTCAAAGAAGGTTTCAAACAACGCCCTCTGCAAACGTTGCCTCTTGGAACCCTACTAGTCATCGCACAAGTATAGATCGTTGATCTACGTCTGGAGTGCGTGTTCCGGGTGCCCAAGATCGCGGCATGGTCTTCAGCGATGCCATGCCTGGGTCATCATCACTGTTGTCGGGTGTGACATCATGGCCCACTTGCTCCTCCAGCTCATATGGAAATATGTCAAATGACCTAGTAATGCGGGATGCATTTGGTTCTTGCCATTCCTGTGGTGAGTCATCTAGTAGGAGCATGATGCATGGAAATCTGCTGGGCAAACAAAGGCATTCATAGTAGTGGCAGATCCTTTGCGGACAAAGACAGACACAATCACGGGAGAGTTTTGCGTGTAAATAAGTTTCTAGTGAAGCCATCTCGCCCACTGGGACTCCAGCCTCCGGTTTAAAGGAGCCCATATGGAGACACTGCGTGAACTTCCTTGGCACAACTCGGGTCTCGTGAATACACTTCTTTGGCTTAATGGCCTAGGAAGGAAACTCGAGCAACATTGCAATAAACAAATGGCCTACTTTTATCCAACAACCCATGTGGTTGTCCATCAAACTAATTTTGGTGTTTCACGCACAACGAAAATGATGCACACACAATCATGTGGAAACCAAGTGGACATGAAACTACGATCTTGTATTTTTCCTATCTAAATATTTTTTGAATGCTACAAATTAAAGATTCCCTAATTAAGACCTTGCACTTGTCCATTCATATATAATGGATGTATCTCATAAGGGTTGAGAATGAGCGAACAAGAAGCACAATCTTCGTGTTGCTGAAAGGTGGAACTTAAGTAGGGACACACTGGAAAATGGTTTCAACTATTACCGTGGACATGGGGTACATCAGTCCTCCGCAAACATTGCCTCTTGAAACCTTACCAATCTAACCACAAGGATGGATCATCCATCTGTTACTTGAGTGCGTGGTGCTGGTGCTCATGGTGGCCACATGCTCTCAGGGATGCCATGCCTGTGTCATAATCACTGCTCCCGGGTGTGACAAAAATGCCCTCTTGCTCCTCCAACTCGTATGCAAACATGTCAATGGCTTAGCAACATGGGACCGACCGTGTTGAGCCATCCTACATGAGCATGATGCATGCGTGGCAATCTCCTCGGGGCATACATAGGCATTCATAGTATTGGAAGCTCCTTTGCGGACAGAGACATACACAATCACGGGATGCTTTTGCCTGTTAATCAGTTTCTAGTGCAACCATCTCGCCCATAGGGACTCTACCCTCCGGTTGAAACAAACCCATATCGAGACACCAAGAACTGCCCAGGCACAACTCGAATCTCATGAATACACTTCTTTCTCTTAATGGCCCTATATGGATACTTACATATAGGTAGTTGATAACCCACAAGTATAGGGGATCGCAATAGTTTTCGAGGGTAGAGTATTCAACCCAAATTTATTGATTCGACACAAGGGGAGCCAAAGAATATTCTCAAGTATTAGCAGCTGAGTTTTCAATTCAACCACACCTGGAAACTTAATATCTGCAGCAAAGTGTTTAGTAGCAAAGTAATATGATAGTAGTGGTAATGGTAGAAAAAGTAATATTTTGGGGTTTTGTAGTGATTGTAACAATAGTAACGGAAGAGTAAATCAGCGAAGAACAATATAGGAAAAGCTCAAAGGCATTGGATCAGTGATGGATAATTATGTCGGATGCGGTTCATCATGTAACAGTGTGACACCCCAAAATTTTGACCTTGTTTTACTAACTAAAATTTTGCCAGGAAATTAAATGTTTACTTTCTGGATTCTTTCTTTTGATTTCAGAACCATTCTTTCTTGGTTATTATGGAGTTTTACCCCAAGTGAAAACTTTTCTTTTATCTATGGGATTATTTATATAATTATTTTTCCTGGTCTTCATTTCTTTAAAAATGGTTTCCCATGGTTTTAGGGTCCCATTTGTACTACAACCCTTTTATAAATTCATCTAAAATTCCAACCAGAATTAGGAGATGTTAGGTGATGTTTTTAAATCACTTTTATGCAAATATATATTTCATTCGTTGGATATTTAGAGCTCTACACCAGGTTTTTAAATCTGGTCCAGTGGGCAATTTTGCATTGCAACCTATTTAAATAATTTTTTAAAACCTCCACCAAAATTGTGGTATGTTAATAGGAGTATTTTATTCAACTTTATGCAAAAACCCATTGATGTTCTTTGAAAAATTTGAGTGAATCAACCTCTTTTGCTTTCTGGTCCAGTTTGGCTTTTTCTACTGCAACCCTAATTTATTTTGCTCTAGTGCCCTTGAGCTATCTCCTGCTTATGGCCCATCTTACAAATCCCTTAAGTCCAGAAGAGTGGACCCATTGGAAGATTTTAAGTGCATGCAACAGTGCCTTTTACTTTCTGTCCAGGAATCAGTTTTCTCACAAACTTGCACTAACAAGTTTTTGCTTTTGATAAACTAACCTCACCACCCTCTTATTTATCCAAAGAGACACTGATCTGGAGATTGTGGCCACCCCAAGAGTTACCTAGATGCCCTTGGCATTCTGTCAAGTACCTTGCGTGCATGACCAGTTTTGGCTTAGTTTTTGATTTGTGTTATGAACTTGATCCCCTGACCAGACCAGCATGTCCCATGGATTGGCCCTAGCCTATAGCCCCACCCTGCTAACCCTCTTCTGGATTGGAGCCCTCTAGCATGCCTTGGCATATTGCCGAGCATGTAGCGTGCATGCTCTGGGCGCGCCCAGAGCGCGCGTTTTGCACGTGCGTGTGCACGGGTCGACGCGTCGCGCCCTGGCCCTTGCTCGCCTACAGATCCGCACCCCGACCTCATCCACTCACCAGAACACGCCAGCTCGCCCCTGGTGCCCTACAGCGCCGCCGCCAGGGCCCTCTTGGCGGCACGCCGACGGCCACAGTACGCCCTGCCATGGACGGCACCGCCCAAGCCACAGCTCCTCGCCAACTGCCCTCGTGAGCAGGCCGCCCTTATCCCCAGGCCCATCCGCTAGCACCGACCCTGCTCCGGCCATCGCCACGTCGCTCTGCCACAACAGAAGCGGTCGGCCGTCGATCTTATCCCCAGCAGCGGCGGAACCGACCTTCCCCCGGCTATAAATGGCCCCCGACCTCGCTCGAGCATCCTCAGGCAAGCCATAGGGTGCAACCCCCGCTCAAATCCCTCTGGAACCATCGTCTTCCCCGCCTCCGGCCGGTTCGGTCGCCGCCACAAATCCAGTGCCGTGCGTAGCAAACAGAGCCTTCCCCGCCCATCCTGTGCCACCGTCACCTTCCCCTCGACCTTGCGGAGCTGCCCGACCCCTCAAACGTGATCAAATCACACCATAGCCCAAATCCCCAATCTTGCCTGAAGCTTCCTCCGCCGTGGAGCTCGCCGCCGGCGACTCCTTCCATCCCCGCCGGCCAGTCGACCACCGAGAGGACCGCCTAGGAGTGGCGGATCCATCCCTGCCCTTGGATGCCCTTGAGTAGCCTCCGTTCGCCGGCGACGATCACCGGAATCCCGCCCCCGCTCGGGCAGAGGAAAAGGAGGGAGAGGCGACTGGTCAAACCTGACCAGTGGCCCCCCTGGACCCCACTGTCAGTGACCACGAGCCAGTCCACGCTGGAATAAGTGAAGACGTAAACCCAGAGTACGCCTTCGACGTGTTTAGTTTTCGAAACGTTTTTCCTTTTCTGTTTTATTTTAAAAACAGAGTTTGACTGAAACTTTGACTGGATATATCTTTTTAAATAAAGCTCCAAATGAATTGATTCTTTTTCCTACCTCTCTCAAATTTCACCTAGTTTATTTTAAGAGTTATTTCAAAAATAATCAGGACAACTTTTCATACTATTTTTTGAAGTATGTGTTATTTGAATACTTTTGAAAATAGGAATTTGGAGGGGAGATATAACTTTCAAAAGTTTTGGAGAGCACCTCACCTCTCCACACCTTGAAGGCAAGCATTCTGAACCCGGGCATAATATTGCCGTGTGTTGTTTAGTTTGGTTACAACACCACCCTGTCTCGAAACTTCTATTATTTTATTGGGGTGATATGATCCTACTCGTAAGTGCATGTTAATGATACCATGCTTTTGAACATTGATATGTTGTGATAGTGGTCACCCTCATATAGCCTCCCTGCCTACCGGAGGGAAACCGGGAAAGCCTCTTCTTGGGTAGACACGATGCTTGTCTCCAGTTCCTCGTCGAGGCAGTTGTGTCCGGTATGGCATGATGAGGTATGATGAGTGGTGATTCTGTCTGTTGATTTGAAATATATTTGTTATACTAATCGTGCACGGAATGCCTAAACCTCCTGAGCCGACCATAGATCAAGTCTTGTTCCGGTAACCCGCATACTTGTTTCCTACTACCACTTGTCCCCACCATAGGTAGGGTACGGTTCAGTAAGTTGTCAACCCCTTTCCTAGCACACACCGTACAGAGAGGCCATGGTGGAAGATACCGTCTACATCCGGTAGGCATGGCACCTGGTCCGGGGGCATGGGTGTTTCAGTTGTAGCCGAAGGGGTAGCTCCCCTAGTTTCCGTGCGGTATAAATTTTGTGATCCCATGCTAGACGAGGTTGTAGCCTCCCCACTTAGAGTTTCGCTTAACAGGTGTCAAGGGTGATTCCAGACACCGGTGAGTTAGGCTGGTGTGTGCGGTCAGGTGTGTTGTCAATCAAAAGACCGTGGACGGAATTAGTCCCGATGGACTAAAGGAAATCCGTTGCTAGTGGGTAAAGAGTACACCCTCTGCAGAGATTAAACCTATTCGAATAGCCGTGTCCATGGTTAAGGACTACAGTCTGGGATGGGTCAAGTGTCGGTCTTAGTGTCGGTCTTCGGAGGACAAACTTCTAAACCAGAACATTGATTATGACTTGTGATATATGATGGTTATGATTAAGGAATGACCATTTGTATTATTTGAAACAATGAATATCCCTAGGACGGTTCTACCTCCTGGAATTCACGGTGATTATTTTTTCATTCACTTATAAGGCCTTTATGTGGTGTCGCTCAGACGCCCGACTGTGGCATGCTCTTTATTTCATTTACTTATAAGCCCTTTATGTGGTGTCGCTCAGACGCCCGACTGTGGCATGCTCTTTATTTCATTTACTTATAAGCCCTTTATGTGGTGTCGCTCAGACGCCCGACTATGGCATGCTCTTTATTTCATTTACTTATAAGCCCTTTATGTGGTGTCGCATAGACGCGCGACTGTGGCATGCTCTTTATTTCATTTACTTATAAGCCCTTTATGTGGTGTCGCACAGACGCCCGATCGGTGCTTTTCACGTCTACTCCCTGATTGTTTACTTATGTTTTATTTTGAATGATTGGCTTGCATCATGAACTTTATTACATAACTGATGAAATGATCATATAGTATTTCAAAGCATGATTACCAGTGGTTATATTATACCTGTGTTGTTAATGTTTGCGAGTACATTCAAAGTACTCACTGGCTTGTCCCTGGCTATTGTCTTGGCCAGATTTCTTGCATGGAAAGGAACGTTGCGATGACAGCCCCGGAACCTACGCAATGGAGATATCAGCCTCGTGAAGATAGGAGTTATCCTGGTCAGCTGTTCCTGTGGGAAATGGAGTCCCATAGACGCTGATGATCCGCAAACCACTTCCGCCTTCAGCCTCTAGAAAACAATTTGTTGTACTCATAGGCCATAATGATCTTGTACTACATATCCTATATTTTGCTTAGAGTTTTTGTAACAAGTTGGTGCCTCATCAGCTAACAGTAATCCTGGGGCTGGTGAGCACAAGGGCCATTTTTGGGAAATTAATACCCCGAAAAAACCGGTCCCGACAAACTTGGTATCAGAGCCAGGCTGACCATTGGTTAATCCTATCTTAGCTAGGTCAATAAACCTAGGTAAACCAACCCACCAAGCCTTAACCAAACCTCGACCAAGCTTCTCGTGTAAGGTAGCCACACAATGACCCGACACCTTCGGGCAGTCGGTGCCCAACCTATCAGCCTAGCCTGTCGATAACGCGCCAGTGACCGGCCCCTAAATAGTCTTTTTCGCAAGCGTGCGAAGGAAGCTCCGTTCCCCTTTTCTATAAAAAGGGCACGCTAGCCTCAACCCAGCACAGCACAGCCTCTGCCCCAAACCGAGCTATAATGCCTGGCCCCATTGTTCACAATGAGACCACAACAACCAACCTTGGAGGTTTTGTGACCGTGCTAGCAAACCTCACCCGCCATGCCTTTGCATTAGAAGAGCCCCCAGAATATGTTGTGTACCAAGGGTCCATGAGCGGTGAGAGCCGTCAATTCTGGGCCACTGTGCACGTCTATGGAAGAGGTCTATCACCAGAACGCCCCTACAGGTTCACCAGAAGGACAACTTCCTTTGAGCCACAAGCCATCCAATTAGCTGCTCGAGAAGCCATAGTTCAACTCCGGCACTTGTCGCCCAGAGTTAACTGGCGCTCCTTCTACTACTACCCCAGCCGTGACGGGTATGGTAGACCACCCCAAGTTGCCAACAGAGATCACGAGACGGATCCTACATTATTGCATCTGGTGCGCTATGTAAGTGCACTAGAGGGACTGTTCAATCAAATCACCCTTGATCTGATCGCAGCTCATGGAGAACTGGTTCGCCGAACCCCGGCAAGAAGAGAAGATGAGCCCGACGCCAACAACCTAGTCGTGCTGTTCGGACAACCGATCGAGACCTTGAGGTCAGCCCCAGCCATCGACCAAGGTGCTTTGATGACCCCAGAAGTGCTTTGTCGCCTTTTGGGAACACACTCCAATGGGATTGTTGCCAACAATTCCCGCGATGGTCATCATCACTACCCCAACCCTGTAGTTCCTCAACCACCTGCAGCTAACTCCGACGGTGAAGCCCGTGGAGAAACCTCGACAGCCACAAGGCACGCCCTCTTGGATATTAACGAGGTAGACTAAGTCACTCGAGTAGTACCGAGTCTCAGTATGTCCAGAACCTGTAGTTGTGTGATCTTGTATTACTGCAATGTTATCCGCATGTGCGCCCCTAATTTAAATAGTAGCTGTATTGATGTACGGTTACATTTTTAATTCCGGGTGTAGCTACCAAAACCAACCCCGACGGCACCCACAGTAACACGTCACTTTTGTGAGATGTGTGTATCTGTGGCTTTGATCCCGACCCCCATGAGAATAGAACCAGCAAGCTAGTGCCCCTCACTGCAGTGAATAACCCAGCCCAGTCACTATATAAAAGGCCACCTTGTTACCTTGCCGAGTACCCCTCATCTTGTGCGCAAACCTCACAACCATTTCTTGCCATGCCGATCCCTAGCATTTATCTGAGAACCCCAGATGCAACCCCGGGTAGCTTTGTTAAAATATTGTGGGACTTTACCTGCAGTACCATGGGTTCTACCCAGCCACCCCAATACGAGCTGCTCAAGTCGAGGATCACCTCATCCACCTCAAAATATTGGGCAGTAGTGCACATCCCTCCCGTAAACTCAAACCAAGACCCAACGGAAGTCTCCTTCCTGGGGAAATCGATGCCAACTCCACAGATGACCATAGAAGTGGCTGCACACGAAGCGCTTTTTCGCCTTCGATTCGCGGTACCCTATGCCAGCGAACGAGGGTATTACTACTTTCCGAGCCGTGCAACACCTGGGGAAGTGACATCTTTTCCCGGTGGACCAATTGAGAGAGACCCAGTGCTGGCCAACCTTGTCCAGTATGTCATCGCTCAAGAGCGTTTGACCCAGCAAGTGATGGATCTCCAGAGCCTCGCTGATTTAAATCCTTAGATCGCCATCGGCAGGCCACTAAGGCCCGGCCAGGAGAGACGCGTTCATCAACTGATCAATCCGCTTCCCCCGATAGAAGAAGAGTGCGCCCCAGTGCCAGAGACGTTTTCTCGGGACCCCGTCCAGTTGCCGTTTTCATTCTAAACGTCACTGCTATGTTCTTTATTCTCGCATTTAGCCAAGTACTGTAACTCGTGCGTGTTATTCTAAATCTTGTGCGATGAGAGAAATTTTTGGTTGAAATTGTGGTGAGTAGTTTTTGCTGCTGTAAATTTTGATTAACTAATTTTCTCTCGCAAAAAATCCTGGAGTGAGATTTCTTTTCCCTGAGTTGCTACAGCATATATCTCCTCACGACATGGATTTTTGTTCACGCAGCACCAGGGCAGCAGGCTCACAACCACAACCACTCGAACACATACACTACTTGCAACACCACGTAACCGTGTTGCATCTGGCTAATCATCTCCCTAACACACCATAGTCACTGAAGGAGAGATTAGTGGGTAATCATCTGGGTACGAGTTGCCCCCAGCACACCGACAACAGTTAGCACCCGACACCACACCTAATCCTCGTGATCACCGCTGCCGCGAAGAGCCAACACTCGAGCGGCAGCATCACGACGATCATCAAGGATCATCGCACACAGGAGCACGGAGAGCCCCAGTAGTGCCGCCAGCCCTCCGCACACCAGGATCACGTACCAGTCTGGCACCGCCCCCGCCATTAGAGCCTCGTCTCGAGCTTCTGTAAACGGAAATGGAGGAGGAAGAAGGAGAAGCACCTTGGATGTTTTATAGCTTGAGATCGGTGTACGTGGGTGAAGTCCACCAGCGCCGCTCGTCGTCCGATCGCCGGTGTTCGGAGGCGAATCCGCGAGCAGTGCCGAGAGCACGCTAGCCCGCACGGTGAGTGCACACTGCACCGGCAACTAGCACGCCGCGCACTACCGCAGGTACGGCCTAGATGCCCTACACGCTAGACATCGCCAGTGGAGAAAGCGGGGGAAAGCGCGCGGGAGAGAGGAAGAAGAGAGAGCCAGAGGAAGAAGAAGAGGCTGACCGTGGGCCCCGGGTCCACCTGTCAACCAGAGAGTGCACTGTGCCCTTGGGTACGACCAGCGTATTTTAAAATTTAGAATTTATTCTAAATTTACTGTATCCAACGTGGAAATCCCTTGTTTTCACCTAACCATGGATTTTTCCATGCAGCGCCAGTGTTCCACACTATAGTTTTACACCACTTATTGCCCTCTCTCGGTAACCGCACGTTTATTGCATTAGCAAAGTGGTTATTTTTTTCGAAATGGTAAGAGTAATATTTTCAAAACAGCTTTTAACAAATCTCGAGGACGAGATTTTTCTTAAGGGGGGTAGTGTTGTGACACCCCAAAATTTTGACCTTGTTTTACTAACTAAAATTTTGCCAGGAAATTAAATTTTTACTTTCTGGATTCTTTCTTTTGATCTCAGAACCATTCTTTCTTGGTTATTATGGAGTTTTACCCCAAGTGAAAACTTTTCTTTTATCTATGGGATTATATATAATTATTTTTCCTGGTCTTCATTTCTTTAAAAATGGTTTCCCATGGTTTTAGGGTCCCATTTGTACTACAACCCTTTTATAAATTCATCTAAAATTCCAATCAGAATTAGGAGATGTCAGGTGATGTTCTTAAATCACTTTTATGCAAATATATATTTCATTCATTAGATATTTAGAGCTCTACACCAGGTTTTTAAATCTGGTCCAGTGGGCAATTTTGCACTGCAACCTATTTAAATAATTTTTTAAAACCTCCACCAAAATTGTGGGATGTTAATAGGAGTATTTTATTCAACTTTATGCAAAAACCTATTGATGTTCTTTGAAAAATTTGAGTGAATCAACCTCTTTTGCTTTTTGTTCTAGTTTGGCTTTCTCTACTGCAACCCTAATTTATTTTGCTCTAGTGCCCTTGAGCTATCTCCTGCTTATGGCCCATCTTACAAATCCCTTAAGTCCAGAAGAGTGGACCCATTGGAAGATTTTAAGTGCATGCAACAGTGCCTTTTACTTTCTGTCCAGAATCAGTTTTCTCACAAACTTGCACTAACAAGTTTTTGCTTTTGATAAACTAACCTCACCACCCTCTTATTTATCCAAAGAGACACTGATCTGGAGATTGTGGCCACCCCAAGAGTTACCTAGATGCCCTTGGCATTCTGTCAAGTACCTTGCGTGCATGACCAGTTTTGGCTTAGTTTTTGATTTGTGTTATGAACTTGATCCCCTGACCAGACCAGCATGTCCCATGGATTGGCCCTAGCCTATAGCCCCACCCTGCTAACCCTCTTGTGGATTGGAGCCCTCTAGCATGCCTTGGCATATTGCCGAGCACGTAGCGTGCATGCTCTTGGCGCGCCCAGAGCACGCGTTTTGCACATGCGTGCGCACGGGTCGCCGCGTCGCGCCCCGGCCCTTGCTCGCCTGCAGAGCCGCACCCCGACCTCATCCACTCACCAGAACACGCCAGCTCGCCCCTAGCGCCCTACAGCGCTGCCGCCAGGGCCCTCTTGGCGGCACGCCGACGGCCACAGTACGCCCTGCCATGGACGGCGCCGCCCAAGCTACAACTCCTTGCCAACTGCCCTCGTGAGCAGGCCGCCCTTATCCCCAGGCCCGTCCGCTAGCACCGACCCTGCTCCGGCCATCGCCACGTCGCTCTGCCACAACAAAAGCGGTCGGCTGGCGATCTTATCACCAGCAGCAGCGGAACCGACCTTCCCCCGGCTATAAATGGCCCCCGACCTCACCCGAGCATCCTCAGGCAAGCCGTAGAGTGCAACCCCTGCTCAAATCCCTTTGGAACCATCGTATTCCCCGCCTCCGGCCGGTTCGGTCGCCGCCACAAATCCAATGCTGTGCGTAGCAAACAGAGCCTTCCCCGCCCATCCAGCGCCACCGTCACCTTCCCCTCGACCTTGCGGAGCTGCCCGACCCCTCAAACGAGATCAAATCACACCATAGCCCAACTCCCAAATCTTGCCCGAAGCTTCCTCTGCGGCGGAGCTAGCCGCCGGCGACTCTTTCCGTCCCCGCCGGCCAGTCGACCATCGAGAGGACCGCCTAGGAGTGGCGGATCCATCCCTGCCCTTGAATGCCCTCGAGGAGCCTCCGTTCGCCGGCGACGATCACCGGAATCCCGCCCCCGCTCGGGCAGAGGAAAAGGAGGGAGAGGCGATTGGTCAGACCTGACCAGTGGGCCCCCTGGACCCCACTGTCAGTGACCACGAGCCAGTCCACGCTGGAATAAGTGAAGACTTAAACCCAGAGTACGCCTTCGACGTGTTTAGTTTTTGAAACGTTTTTATTTTTCTGTTTTATTTTAAAAATAGAGTTTGACTGAAACTTTGACTGGCTATATCTTTTTCAATGAAACTCCAAATGAATTGATTCTTTTTCCTACCTCTCTCAAATTTCACCTAGTTTATTTTAAGATTTATTTCAAAAATAATCAGGACAACTTTTCGTACTATTTTTCGAAGTATGTGTTATTTGAATATTTTTGAAAATAGGAATTTGGAGGGGAGATATAAATTTCAAAAGTTTTGGAGAGCACCTCACCTCTCCACACCTTGAAGGCAAGCATTCTGAACCCGGGCATAATATTGCCATGTGTTGTTTAATTTGGTTACAACACCACCCTGTCTCGAAACTTCCGTTATTTTATTGGGGTGATATGATCCTACTCGTAAGTGCATGTTAATGATACCGTGCTTTTGAACATTGATATGTTGTGATAGTGGTGACCCTCATATAGCCTCCCTGCCTACCGGAAGGAAACCGGGAAAGCCTCTGTCTTGGGTAGACACGATGCTTGTCTCCACCATAGGTAGGGTACGGTTCAGCAAGTTGTCAACCCCTTTCCTAGCACACACCGTACAGAGAGGCCATGGTGGAAGATACCGGCTGCATCCGGTAGGCATGCCACCTGGTCCGGGGGCATGGGTGTTTCGGTTGTAGCCGAAGGGGTAGCTCCCCTAGTTTGAGCGCGGTATAAATTTTGTGATCCCATGTTAGACGAGGTTGTAGCCTCCCCACTTAGAGTTTTGCTTAACAGGTGTCAAGGGTGATTCCAGACACCGGTGAGTTAGGCTGGTGTGTGCGGTCAGGTGTGTTGTCAATCAAAAGACCGTGGACGGAATTAGTCCCAATGGACTAAAGGAAATCCGTTGCTAGTGGGTAAAGAGTACACCCTCTGCAGAGATTAAACCTATTCTAATAGCCGTGTCCATGGTTAAGGACTACAGTCTGGGATGGGTCAAGTGTCGGTCTTAGTGTCGGTCTTCGGAGGAGAAACTTCTAAACCAGAACATTGATTATGACTTGTGATATATGATGGTTATGATTAAGGAATGACCATTTGTATTATTTGAAACAATGAATATCCCTAGGACGGTTCTACCTCCTGGAATTCACGGTGATTATTTTTTCATTCACTTATAAGGCCTTTATGTGGTGTCGCTCAGACGCCCGACTGTGGCATGCTCTTTATTTCATTTACTTATAAGCCCTTTATGTGGTGTCGCTCAGACGCCCGACTGTGGCATGCTCTTTATTTCATTTACTTATAAGCCCTTTATGTGGTGTCGCACAGACGCCCGACTGTGGCATGCTCTTTATTTCATTTACTTATAAGCCCTTTATGTGGTGTCGCACAGACGCCTGATCGGTGCTTTCCACTTCTACTCCCTGATTGTTTACTCATGTTTTATTTTGAATGATCAGCTTGCATCATGAAATTTATTACATAACTGACGAAATGATCGTATAGTATTTCAAAGCATGATTACCAGTGGTTATATTATACCTGTGTTCTTAATGTTTGCGAGTACATTCAAAGTACTCACTGGCTTGTCCCTGGCTATTGTCTTGGCCAGATTTCTTGCATGGAAAGGAACGTTGCGATGACAGCCCCAGAACCTACGCAATGGAGATAGCAGCCTCGTGAAGATAGGAGTTATCCTGGTCAGCTGTTCCTGTGGGAAATGGAGTCCCATAGACGCTGATGATCCACAAACCACTTCCGCCTTCAGCCACTAGAAAAACCATTTGTTGTACTCATAGGCCAAAATGGTCTTGTACTACATATCCTGTATTTTGCTTGGAGTTTCTGTAACAAGTTGGTGCCTCATGAGCTAACAGTAATCCTGGGGCTGGTGAGCACAAGGGCCGTTTTTGGGAAATTAATACCCCGAAAAAAACCGGTCCCGACAAACAGCTATAACATAGGGTGACACAGAACTAGCTCCAATTCATCAATGTATTGTAGGCATGTATTCCGAAAATAATCATACGTGCTTATGGAAAAGAACTTACATGACATCTTTTATCCTACCCTCCCGTGGCAGCGGGGTCCTATTGGAAACTAAGGGATATTGAGGCCTCCTTTTAATAGAGTACCAGACCAAAGCATTAACACTTAGTGAATACATGAACTCCTCAAACTACGGTCATCACCAAGAGTGGTCCCGATTATTGTCACTTCGGGGTTGTCGGATCATAACACATAATAGGTGACTATAGACTTGCAAGATAGGATCAAGAACTCACATATATTCATGAAAACATAATAGGTTCAGATCTGAAATCATGGCACTCATCCCCTAGTGACAAGCATTAAGCATAGCAAAGTCATAGCAACATCAATCTCAGAACATAGTGGATACTAGGGATCAAACCCTAACAAAACTAACTCGATTACAAGATAAATCTCATCCAACCCATCACCATCCAGCATGCCTACGATGGAATTACTCACGCACGGTGGTGAGCATCATGAAATTGGTGATGGAGGATGGTTGATGATGACAACAGTGATGTATTCCCCTTTCCGGAGCCCCGAACAGACTCCAGATCAGCCCTCCCGAGAGAGTTTAGGGCTTGGCGGCGGCTCCATATAGTAAAACGCGATGAATACTTCTCTCTGGTTTTTTTCTCCCCGAACGTGAATATATGGAGTTGGAGTTGAGGTCGGTGGAGCACAAGGGGGCCCACGAGGCAGGGGCGCGCCCAAGGGGGCAGGCGCGCCTCCCACCCTCGTGGACAGGGTGTGGCCCCCCTGGTCTTGATTCTTTCGCCAATATTTTTATATTTTCCAAAAATAATCTCCTTTGATTTTCAGGTCATTCCGAGAACTTTTGTTTCTGCACAAAGATAACACCATGGCAATTCTGCTGAAAACAACATCAGTCCGGGTTAGTTCCATTCAAATCATGCAAGTTAGAGTCCAAAACAAGGGCAAAAGTGTTTGGGAAAGTAGATACGATGGAGACGTATCAACTCCCCCATGCTTAAACCTTTGCTTGTCCTCAAGCAATTCAGTTGACAAACTGAAAGTGACAAAGAAAAACTTTTACAAACTCTATTTGCTCTTATTGTTATAAATATGTAAAGCCAGCATTCAAGTTTTCAGCAAAGATTATGACTACCCATATTCACAATAACATTTAGGTCTCATGTTTACTCATATCAATGACATAATCAACTAGCGAGGAATAATAATAAATCTCGGATGACAACACTTTCTCAAAACAATCATAATATGATATAACAAGATGGTATCTCGCTAGCCCTTTCTGAGACCGCAAAACATAAATGTAGAGCACCTTTAAAGATCAAGGACTGACTAGAAATTTGTAATTCATGGTAAAAGAGATCCAGTCATAGTCATACCCAATATAAATTAGTAGTAATGAATGCAAATGATAGCAGTGCTCTCTAACTGCTGATTTTTAATAAGAGGGTGATGACTCAGCATAAAAGCAAATAGATAAGCCCTTCGCAAAGGGAAGCAGGGATTTGTAGATGTGCCAGAGCTCGATTCTGAAACAGAGATAAATAATATTTTGGGTGGCATACTTTGATTGTCAACATAACAACCAAGAGATGGCGATATCTTCCCTACCACATTATAGGCGGTTCCCAAACAGAATGGTAAAGTTTATACTCCCCCACCACCAACAAGCATCAATCCATGGCTTGATCGAAACAACGAGTGCCTCCAACTAGCAACAGCCCTGGGGGAGTTTTGTTTGCAATTATTTCGATTTGATTTGCATAGAGCATGGGACTGGGCATCCTGGTTACCAGCCATGTTCTCGTGAATGATGAGCGGAGTCCACTCATCTTGAGGATAACCCACCTAGCATGGAAGATATAGACAACCCGAGTTGATACATGAGCTATTTGAGCACACAAAACATAATTCATTTGAAGGTTTAGAGTTTGGCACATACAAATTTAGTTGGAATGGCATGTAAATACCGCACATAGGAAGATATGGTGGACTCATATGGCATAACTTTGGGGTTTAAGGGATTGGATGCACAAACAGTATTCCCGCTTAGTACAAGTGAAGGCTAGCAAAAGACTGGGAAGCGACCAACTAGAGAGCGACAACAGTCATGAACATGCATTAAAATTAATTTACACTGAGTGCAAGCATGAGTAGGATATAATCCACCATGAACATAAATATCGTGGAGGCTATGTTGATTTTGTTTCAACTACATGCGTGAACATGTGCCAAGTCAAGCCACTCGAATCATTCAAAGGAGGATACCACCGTATCATACCACATCACAACTATTTTAATAGCATGTTGGCACGCAAGGTAAACCATTGTAGACTCCTAGCTAATTAAGCATGGCATAAGCAACTATAATCTCTAATTGCCATTGCAAACAAGCTTATTCATAATAGGCTGAATCAGGAACGATGAACTAATCATATTTACAAAAACAAGAGCGGTGGAGTTCATACCAGCTTCTCTTATCTTAATCAGTCCATCACATATCGTCATTATTGCATTTCACTTGCATGACCGAACGGTGTGGAAAATAATAATAGTGCACGTGCATTGGACTAAGATGGAATCTGCAAGCATTTAATAAACAGTAGAAGACAAGGCAATATGGGCTCTTGGTTAGATCAACAATAATGCATATAAGAGCCACTTCAACAATTTCATCATGGTGTTCTCCTATTAACCCCCAAAGAAAAGAAAAGAAATAAAACTATTTACACGGGAAAGCTCCCAACAAGCAAAAGAAGAACGAGAAATCTTTTTGGGTTTTCTTTTAATTAGTACTACAAGCATGGAAGGTAAACTAGCTAAAAGCTACAACTAATGTTTTGGTTTTTCTTAAGGTTTTCCAAACACACAAGAAGAAAGCATAAAAAGGAAAATAAACTAGCATGGATAGTACAATGAAAAAGTATGAGCACCGACAACTAGAATGAGTGTGTGAACATGAATGTAATGGTAGTGAGAAATACGTACTCCCCCAAGCTTAGGCTTTTGGCCTAAGTTGGTTTATTTCCACGGCTGGCCTGGCGGATATCCAAAGTTGTAATTGGGGTTGTACTGAGATGCAGCGGCTATTGCATCATGGGCTGCAGCTTGGAGGCGAGCTACCCTCGTCCTCCTCTCGTACTCATTTGCCTCCTCCGTGGTTATGACATATCTCCCCTTTGCTTGAAAGTCAAAGAGAGTAGGAGCAGGGAGGACAATATTGACGGTGTGACGCCTGTCAAAGATTAGTCGGTACTGGAGAGGCGGTTCATTCATCTCAACAAACTGATGGTGAACCATGGCATTAAAATCTAGATAAGAAGGAGGCAATTCTGTATCATAATCACGAATAGGTATTCCAAGAAAATTAGCTAGACGTGTTGCATAAATTCCGCCAAAGAAATCTCCATTAATTCTATTATTATGCAACCTACGTGCGACAATGGCTCCCAAATTATAATGTTTATCTCCTGATACAGCACTCCTGAGAACACTGAGATCAGGGACACACATGTGGCATGCTTCATCCTTACCATTTATGCACCTACCTATGAAGAGAGCAAAATAATGTATAGCAGGAAAATGAATGCTCTCTATGGTAGCTTGTGTTATATCTCTAGACTGCCCCATAGTTATTGTCAGTGTCAAAACTGGCGAATCTCGGGTAGGGGGTCCTGAACTGTGCGTCTAAGGCGGATGGTAATAGGAGGCAGGGAACATGATGTTTTATCCAGGTTCGGGACATCTTGATGGAGGTAAAACCCTACATCCTGCTTGATTTATTCTTGATAATATGAGTAGTACAAGAGTAGATCTACCATGAGATCGGAGAGGCTAAACCCTAGAAGCTAGCCTATGGTATGATTGTATGTTGTCCTACGGACTAAAACCCTCCGGTTTATATAGACACCGGAGGAGGCTAGGTGCCGGTGTCAAAACCGGCGGATCTTGGGTAGGGGGTCCCGAACTGTGCGTCTAGGACGGATGGTAACAGGAGGCAGGGGACACGAAGTTTTACCCAGGTTCGGGCCCTCTTGATGGAGGTAAAACCCTACGTCCTGCTTGATTAATATTGATGATATGGGTAGTACAAGAGTAGATATACCATGAGATCAGAGAGGCTAAACCCTAGAAGCTAGCCTATGGTATGATTGTATGTTGTGATTGTTGTCCTACGGACTAAAACCCTTCGGTTTATATAGACACCGGAGAGGGTTAGGGTTACACAAGGTCGGTTACAAAGGAGGAGATATCCATATCCGTATTGCCTAGCTCGCCTTCCACGCCAAGAGTCACATCCGGACATGAGACGAAGTCTTCAATCTTGTATATTCATAGTCTAACTGTCCGGCCAATGGAGATAGTCCGGCTGTACGGAGACCCCCTAATCCAGGACTCTCTCAGTAGCCCCTGAACCAGGCTTCAATGACGATGAGTCCGACGTGCAGTATTGTCTTTGGCATTGCAAGGCGGGTTCCTTCTCTGAACACATCACAGAAGAATTTGAATACGAGGATATTGTCCGACCCTGCAAAATAAGTTCCATATTCCACCGTGGAGAGAATAATATTTTCGCAGATCTAATTCGCTGGCTTGTTTTTGCAATATGACATTATGTCATGGCCCGGTGATTATTCGTACCATTTATTTTAAGCAGCCCCGCACATAATGCGAGGTAGTTTTTCGACACGTCTCGTCAAAGCAGAGATCGTGTCCCCTTATTACGGGATTCTCATCAATACGGGCGTGGGTAACCCAATCATGCCATCAATTGCGGCGCTTGGGGAATAAACGAGTTTTACTAGGCAAGTGGGGATGCTTAGTTTCGTCCGCCCTTATAAAGGGATAAGGATTCACCTTTTTATCCACGCCTTCTTCCTCCTTTGCTCATCCGCTCCCACACACTCGAGCTCTAGCGCCCAAGTCCTCACTTCCATCTCAACCTTCTCCAACCATGTCCGGAGCGGGAGGCAAGTGGATGGTCTCCTCCGTCACGGAGGGAGACATCAAGAAACTGAGGAGAGCCGGATACCTGCCCGACGACATTGCGCACCGGCTCCCAGATGAGGGGCAGCTCATCCCCACCCCTAGGCCCCATGAGAGGGTGGGATTCCTCACCCATTTCCTCCGTGGACTGGGATTCCCTCTCCATCCCTTCGTCTGGGGGCTCATGTTTTATTACAGCCTGGAATTCCACGATCTGGCCCCGAACTTCATCCTCAACATCTCGGCGTTTATCGTCGTGTGCGAGGCCTTCCTCCGCATCAAGCCCCACTTCGGCTTATGGCTGAAGACCTTCAACGTCAAGCCGAAGGTGGTGGGCGGCCGTCAGGCGGAGTGCGGAGGCGCCATGGTGGGCAAGATGCCCAACATATCATGGCACGAGGGCTCCTTTGTGGAAACCATAAATGGATGGCAATCGGGGTGGTTCTATATCACCAAGCCGCGTGACCCCGCATGGGTAGCAGCCCCCGAGTTCCGATCTGGCATCCCCATGCGGCTCACCTCCTGGAAAGAGAAGGGCCTGTCCTAGGGTAGTTCGAAAGAGCTGAGCGGACTCCAAACATGTATTCAAAACATGGTGGACAAGAAGCTCAAGCTTGTCAACATAGTCCAGGTTATGCTCATCCGTCGGATACTCCCGTGCCAACAACGGGAGTTCACCTTGTGGGAGTTCAATCCGGCGCAGCACCGGACTCTGAACAGGATCTTCGACACAACTCATGAAGACGCCTGGAGGGTGCTGTTTAAAAGTGCCGAGGTCCCCCCTATCACTGAGGATCGCGGATTCAGCGTGAAGCACCAAGCTAGTGCGGTAAGCTTCTTTACCTTTCACAGGATACTTATTTTTTATATAGATTGTCTCTATGCGGGATCTAAACTCCCGGACCTTTAACAGGACTGGCAGAAGATGGCCGGACAGATCGACTGTCCGGCTCCTTTGCCCGAAGTCCCCACAGACGCTCTTCTGGCGAAGATGCTGACTCCGGCCCCTTATAAGGTGCCGGAGAAG
This sequence comes from Triticum aestivum, assembly GCF_018294505.1. Classification (NCBI taxonomy): domain Eukaryota; kingdom Viridiplantae; phylum Streptophyta; class Magnoliopsida; order Poales; family Poaceae; genus Triticum; species Triticum aestivum. The sequence goes on from NC_057800.1 coordinate 45,523,411, forward strand.
ACCAAGAAGGCCAAGGGAACTCGAAAGAGTTCCCGACGCCAGGCGTCGTCGGACTCACCGTCTGATGACTCTGCGGCGCACTCTTCCCCTGAAGACGAGGAAGAGGAAGAAGATGCTCCCCCACCGACTAGGGGAGACAAGAAAAGAAAGGCCACCCCAACTGGGGTGGACGAAGGGTGCAAGAATGGAAGGGCTCTCCTTCCGGACAGCTCCACCGCCGCCGATGAAAGTGAAGGGAGATCGTAAGTATTCAGATACCAAAGTTACCCATAGGATTCCTTTGTCGCACTACTTTCCCTAACACCGAACACAATTATGCAGGCCAACCCGAGCCAATATCAAGGTATCATCGGACGGCTCCCTGGGCTCGTTGGACATGGATAGCGATCCAGTCCCGACCGCCACCTCCCCTCATCCTGCCGACATCGCCGAGGTGTTGTCTCAAGAGGCACCGGATCGAGGGGAGACAGTCCCGGAGGGTCCTCAAGGCAACCTTCCAGACTCCGGGAGCCGCGGGGACGGGGCCCCCGAGAGCTCCGAGTTCGGCCCTCAGCCGAACACCGTGCCGGACCCTCCAGCGGTTCCGGACTCGGGCAGGCGGCCTCCTTCTAAGAGGGGCAAAACGCCTGTGCCGGTGACCTCTGTCCATCCAGAGGCACCGGACAATCTGCTGGAAGCGCTTCACAACGCTTCCATCGACGAGGAGCACCGCACTATCATGAGTGCGGTGATCCAGAAGGTTCAGTCCGCCAAGAGCGGATTGACTGAAGCCTGTGCCAACCTTCTAACAGGCTTTGAGGTAAGTGTGTTTAAAATGTAGTAGAAATATTACCGCATAGACAGTAGTCCATAATGCTTTGTTCGGGGTTCACAAAGAAAAGCCGGACAGAGGATCAAATAATATCGCAGGAGTCTAATATAAGTATGTCAATATACATATGCAGGCTTCGCTGCTGGCGTCCGCCGCACTAACTGCGGAGGCCGCCGTACTGAAGCGGGACCTCGAGGGGTCCAAGAAAGAGCCCGGCCTTGCCAAGAGGCAGCTCGAGGAGAACAAGGGTAAGTAATACTCCGTCTATAGATATGTATGTATAAAAAGGACGCGATTGCAAAATGACAGGATCGTTGTATGTTTGCCAGGGGCCTCGACCGAGGTGGCGACCCTGAAGCAAGTGCTAACCAAGGCTGAAGATACAACGGCCAAGGAGCGCACCGAGCGAGAGAAGCACGAGGCTCGGGTGGGCGAGGTGCAGCAAGAGCTCCAGGCTCTCGTGACACAGCACGAGGCATTGGAGCTTGACTCGAAGACGCGGGAGCTCCAGGACAAAGCACAAGGCGTCTGAGCTTGCCGCGGCCCTTGAGAGTGCAAAGAGTGCCAAGGCCGAGGCCCAGAAGGCCCTCCAGGAGATCGTCGCGATGAAGAAGATAGCGGCGGGTAAGGCTTTCTATATGCAAAGCAAGCATGTAAAAGTAAATTACTGATTACTTACCCGGATCTGGAGCTCTTCAGGAGCATTCGCAGATTTGCCCCGCAGTGTGTCCGATGCCACACAATTTTACTAGACCGAGGAAGGAAGCTCGACGGAGAAGCTGTTATGGTCTCAGTATGCTGAGGCCGAACATCCGGTGCCGATGAGCGACCAGCTGAAGCAGATGGTCGAGCTACATAAGGCGGCCGATCAGGCCATGAAGGGCTTTATAGTCCGGTTATGGCCTGGCGACACCCTTCCGAACAGCTTCTTCAGCCTGGTGAGGCGGCTTGTGGATGCCTGCCCACGGCTGGAGGTTGTCAAGGGATCCGTCTGCATTGAAGGTGCACGCCGGGTTTTCACCCGTGTAAAAATGCAGTGGGTCAAGCTAGACGCCGTGAAGCTGATCAAGGAGGGGCCGCCGGAGGGCAAGGAGCACCGCCACCCCGAGATGTATTACGAGGGTGTTCTGCCGGGTGCCCGTTTTATCGCGGATGAGTGTTCGAAAGATGTAATATTTGAGTAAACTTGCTCGTTTTATCCTGTATTTATGAAAACTTGTTTCATATGCGCTATGGAACGCTTGTTTGAATTTAAAATATTACCATCTATTTGGCTGTTTATCGAATCTGAGAGATGGCTAGTCCTCGGCTTATGCCCCCATGCCGCTAGTGCTGGGGTGTTCGGGATAAATCTGAGCACTCTTGTTCCCATATTTGGGTCCTTCGAGGGAGGTGCTCAGCACAACGAACAAGGCAACCAGACTAATATTGCTTTATCACTCTCACTTAGCTATAGAATTCTATAATTTTAAATTTCGGCAAAGCCCATGCTATTCGGAAGGCCGAATTCGGGGCGCGATACACGCCTTTAAGCCGGAAAGGGCCGGCCCCTCGCCCTAAGCGGCATAAGTCTTTAGGGACTCGAAAAACCTCGCCGAATAGCGACCAGTCTCTCGCCTTATCATGACAGTCAGTTTTAGCTTTCTCTACTGAGGTGCTCAGCCCGGCAGAACCGGGGCACAATCGCAGTAGTTCTCCTAGCACTACCTTAGCCGATAGAGCCAAACGTAACGTACCAAAACATAGGAGCCGAGCAAACCCAACATTTGACCAAAGACATGATTCAGAGCTGATGCATATAATGCTATAAGTTCGGGGTGCCGCACTTGTGAAAGTGTTCAGACTTTTCACACCGCATTGTGGGGTACGTGAGCCCCTGGTGTATTGGCCGTACCAAAGTGTACGGTTGCAAGGCGTCGTTAATGAACACACACACACATATATATATATATAATGCAATAATGGTCGTAATGTGATGCATTGTTTATTAAAAAGCTGCGTTAAAGCAGAGTGATACAGATAGTGCGATAAGCAAAAAGTAGGACTAAGTCGATTCGAAGGGCGAGCTGAGGGATGATATGAAATCTAAAATCAACCTGGGAATTCCGTTGTATAACGTAGCTGTCTGCCTTCTTGGGTGCTGCATCATGTGTTCGACAGTAGTGCTGCCGGACAGTGTTTCTAGAGATTAAGGTCCTGAAAAAAGAAAAAAATAACCAAACGGGAAGCCCCTAGTGCGGTTTAGGCCGCGTTTTGGTGCGTGCCGCAGTTGTGCCCCCCCTCCCCACATGCGCGCATGGTATTTTTAATGCGTAATTATGTACGCGTGGCACGAATATCGCCGTTGGGCTGGGATTGGGGTGGCCGCCGTATTGCTACACGAGCTCAGATCGTGCTAGGCGGTCTATTTGTCGATTGCCTCGAGCGCGCTTCAAGGTGTCCGGGCTTTGAAACGCCGAACTGGTTGATTGCCTTGAGAGGCTGCTTTGCGCTTCTGCTGCGAGGGCCGCGGTGTGCTCCTCTGTTCAGAGGGAGCGCTCTGTGTTTTCATTGACTGTAATAACTCCACGGGGTCCTGGTATCTTGAGCTTGAGGTATGCATAATGCGGTACCGCATTGAATCTAGCAAATGCGGTTCGCCCAAGCAGCGCATGATAACCACTATGGAACGGGACTATATCGAAGATTAATTCTTCGCTTCAGAAGTTATCCCGGGATCCGAAGACCACTTCCAGTGTAATTGAGCTTGTGCAATGGGCTTCTACGCCTGGAATAACGCCCTTAAAGGTCATTTTTGTGGGTTTGATCCTTGAGGGGTCTATACCCATTTTGCGCACTGTGTCCTGATAAAGCAGGTTCAGGCTGCTGCCGCCATCCATAAGGACTCGAGTGAGGTGAAATCCGTCGATGATTGGGTCTATGACCAGTGCGGCAAATCCGCCATGACGGATACTAGTGGGGTGGTCCCTGCGATCGAAGGTGATCGGGCAGGAGGACCAAGGGTTGAACTTTGGGGCGACTGGCTCCAATGCATATACGTCCCTGAGCGCACGCTTCCGCTCCCTCTTGGGGATGTGGGTTGCATATATCATGTTCACCATCCGCACTTGTGGGGGAAACTGAAGGAAATATGCCCTAGAGGCAATAATAAAGTTATTATTTATTTCCTTATTTCATGATAAATGTTTATTATTCATGCTAGAATTGTATTGACCGGAAACATAATACATGTGTGAATACATAGACAAACAAAGTGTCACTAGTATGCCTCTACTTGACTAGCTCGTTAATCAAAGATGGTTATGTTTCCTAACCATGAACAATGAGTTGTTATTTGATTAACGAGGTCACATCATTAGTTGAATGATCTGATTGACATGACCCATTCCATTAGCTTAGCACACGATCGTTTAGTATGTTGCTATTGCTTTCTTCATGACTTATACATGTTCCTATGACTATGAGATTATGCAACTCCCGTTTGCCGGAGGAACACTTTGGGTACTACCAAACGTCACAACGTAACTGGGTGATTATAAAGGAGTACTACAGGTGTCTCCAATGGTCGATGTTGAGTTGGCGTATTTCGAGATTAGGATTTGTCACTCCGATTGTCGGAGAGGTATCTCTGGGCCCTCTCGGTAATACACATCACATAAGCCTTGCAAGCATTACAACTAATATGTTAGTTGTGAGATGATGTATTACGTAACGAGTAAAGAGACTTGCCGGTAACGAGATTGAACTAGGTATTGGATACCGACGATCGAATCTCGGGCAAGTAACATACCGATGACAAAGGGAACAACGTATGTTGTTATGCGGTCTGACCGATAAAGATCTTCGTAGAATATGTAGGAGCCAATATGGGCATCCAGGTCCCGCTATTGGTTATTGACCGGAGACGTGTCTCGGTCATGTCTACATTGTTCTCGAACCCGTAGGGTCCGCACGCTTAAGGTTACGATGACAGTTATATTATGAGTTTATGCATTTTGATGTACCGAAGGTTGTTCGGAGTCCCGGATGTGATCACGGACATGACGAGGAGTCTCGAAATGGTCGAGACATAAAGATTGATATATTGTAAGCCTATGTTTGGACATCGGAAGTGTTCCGGGTGAAATCGGGATTTTACCGGGTTACCGGGAGGTTACCGGAACCCCCCGGGAACCATATGGGCCATCATGGTCCTTAGTGGAAAGGAGAAAGGGGCAGCCCAAGGGGGCTGCGCGCCTCCCCCCTTCCCCTAGTCCTATTAGGACTAGGAGAGGTGGCCGGCCACCCCTCTCCCTCTTTCCCCCTTGGGAATCCTAGTTGGAATAGGATTGGGGGGGAGTCCTACTCCCGGTAGGAGTAGGACTCCTCCTGCGCCCTCCTCCCTGGCCGACGCCCCTCTCCCCCCTTGGCTCCTTTATATACTGAGGTAGAGGCACCCCAAAACACACAAGTTAACACAAGTTGATCCACGTGATCGATTCCTTAGCCGTGTGCGGTGCCCCCTGCCACCATATTCCTCGATATTACTGTAGCGGAGTTTAGGCGAAGCCCTGCTGCTGTAGTTCATCAAGATCGTCACCACGCCGTCGTGCTGACGAAACTATTCCCCGACACTTTGCTGGATCGGAGTCCGGGGATCGTCATCGAGCTGAACGTGTGCTCGAACTCGGAGGTGCCGTAGTTTCGGTGCTTGATCGGTTGGATCGAAAAGACGTACGACTACTTCCTCTACGTCGTGTCATCGCTTCCGCAGTCGGTCTGCGTTGGGTACGTAGACAATACTCTCCCCTCGTTGCTATGCATCACATGATCCTGTGTGTGCGTAGGAAATTTTTTGAAATTACTACGAAACCCTACAGTGGCATCTGAGCCTAGGTTATTGATGTTGATGTTATATGCACGAGTAGAACACAAGTGAGTTGTGGATGATACAAGTCATACTGCCTACCAGCATGTCATATTTTGGTTCGGCGGTATTGTTGGACGAGACGACCCAGACCAACCTTACGCGTACGCTTACGCGAGACCGGTTCCCTCGACGTGCTTTGCACATAGATGGCTTGCGGGCGACTGTCTCTCCAACTTTAGTTGAACCAAGTATGGCTACGCCCGGTCCTTGCGAAGGTTAAAACGGAGTCTATTTGACAAACTATCGTTGTGGTTTTGATGCGTAGGTGAGATTGGTTCTTACTTAAGCCCGTAGCAGCCACGTAAAACAAGCAACAACAAAGTAGAGGACGTCTAACTTGTTTTTGCAGGGCATGTTGTGATGTGATATGGTCAAAGCATGATGCTGAATTTTATTGTATGAGATGATCATGTTTTGTAACCGAGTTATCGGCAACTGGCAGGAGCCATATGGTTGTCGCTTTATTGTATGCAATGCAATCGCGATGTAATGCTTTACTTTATTACTAAACGGTAGTGATAGTCGTGGAAGCATAAGATTGGCGAGACGACAACGATGCTACGATGGAGATCAAGGTGTCGCGCCGGTGACGATGGTGATCATGACGGTGCTTCGGAGATGGAGATCACAAGCACAAGATGATGATGACCATATCATATCACTTATATTGATTGCATGTGATGTTTATCTTTTTATGCATCTCATCTTGCTTTGATTGACGGTAGCATTATAAGATGATCTCTCACTAAATTATCAAGAAGTGTTCTCCCTGAGTATGCACCGTTGCCAAAGTTCATCGTGCCCAGACACCACGTGATGATCGGGTGTGATAAGCTCTACGTCCATCTACAACGGGTGCAAGCCAGTTTTGCACACGCAGAATACTCAGGTTAAACTTGACGAGCCTAGCATATGCAGATATGGCCTCGGAACACGGAGACCGAAAGGTCGAGCGTGAATCATATAGTAGATATGATCAACATAAACGATGTTCACCATTGAAAACTACTCCATCTCACGTGATGATCGGTCATGGTTTAGTTGATTTGGATCACGTAATCACTTAGAAGATTAGAGGGATGTCTATCTAAGTGGGAGTTCTTTAAGTAATATGATTAATTGAACTTTAATTTATCATGAACTTAGTCCTGATAGTATTTTGCAAATTATGTTGTAGATCAATAGCTCGCGTTGTTGCTTCCCTGTGTTTATTTTGATATGTTCCTAGAGAAAAATTGTGTTGAAAAATGTTAGTAGCAATGATGCGGATTGGATCCGTGATCTGAGGTTTATCCTCATTGCTGCACAGAAGAATTATGTCCTTGATGCACCGCTAGGTGACAGACCTATTGCAGGAGCAGATGCAGACGTTATGAACGTTTGGCTGGCTCAATATGATGACTACTTGATAGTTTAGTGCACCATGCTTAAACGGCTTAGAATCGGGACTTCAAAGACGTTTTGAACGTCATGGACCATATGAGATGTTCCTGGAGTTGAAGTTAATATTTCAAGCAAATACCCGAGTTGAGAGATATGAAGTCTCCAACAAGTTCTATAGCTAAAAGATGGAGGAGAATCGCTCAACTAGTGAGCATGTACTTAGATTGTCTGGGTACTTCAATCGCTTGAATCAAGTGGGAGATAATCTTCCAGATAAGATAGTGATTGACAGAATTCTCTAGTCACCACCACCAAGTTAGTAGAACTTTGTGATGAACTATAATGCAAGGAATGACGTAAACAATTCCCGAGCTCTTCGTGATGCTAAAATCGACGAAGGTAGAAATCAAGAAAAACATCAAGTGTTGATGGTAGACAAAGACCACTAGTTTCAAGAAAAGGGCAAAGGGAAGAAGGGGAACTTCAAGAAGAACGGCAAGCGAGTTGCTGCTCAAGTGAAGAAGCCCAAGTCTGGTCCTAAGCCTGAGACTAAAGTGCTTCTACTACAAAGGGATTGGTCACTGGAAGCGGAACTACCCCAAGTGATTGGCGGATAAGAAGGATGGCAAAGTGAACATAAGTATATTTGATATACATGTTATTGATGTGTACTTTACTAGTGTTTATAGCAAACCCCTTAGTATTAGGTACTAGTTCAGTTGCTAAGATTAGTAATTCGAAACGGGAGTTGCAGAATAAACAAAGACTAGTTGAAGGGGAAGTGACGATGAGTGTTGGAAGTAGTTCCAAGATTAATATGATCATCATCGCACACTCCCTATACTTTCGGGATTAGTGTTGAAACTAAATAAGTGTTATTTGGTGTTGGCGTTGAGCATGAATATGATTTGATCATGTTTATTGCAATACGGCTATTCATTTAAGTAAGAGAATAAACTGTTGTTCTGTTTACATGAATAAAACCTTATATGGTTACACACCCAATGAAAAATGGATCATTGGATCTCGATCGTAGTGATACACATATTCATAATATTGAAACCAAAAGATGCAAAGTTAATAATGATAGTGCAACTTATTTGTGGCACTGCCGTTTGGGTCATATCGGTGTAAAGCGCATGAAGATACTCCATAAAGATGGATTTTCGGAATCACTTGGTTATGAATCATTTGATGCTTGCGAACCGTGCCTTTTGGGCAAGATGACTAAAACTCTATTCTCCAGAACAATGGAACGTGCTACTGACTTATTGGAAATAATACATACCGATGTATGCAATCCAATGAGTGTTGATGCTAGTGGCAAGTATCATTATTTTCTGATCTTCACAGATGATTTGAGCAGATATGAGTATATCTACTTAATGAAACACAAGTCTGAAACATTTGAAAAGTTCAAAGAATTTCAGAGTGAAGTGAAAAATCATCGTAACAAGAAAATAAAGTTTCTACGATCTGATCGTAGAGAAGAGTATTTGAGTTACGAGTTTGGCCTTCAGTTAAAAAACAAGGTGAAATAGTTTCACTACTCGTGCCACCTGGAACACCACAATGGTGTGTCTGAATGTCATAATTGTACTTTATTGGATATGGTGCAACCTATGATGTTTCTTACCGATTTACCACTATCGTTTTGGGGTTATGCATTAAAGACAACTGCATTCACGTTAAATAGGGCACCATCAAAATCCGTTGAGACGACGCCTTATGAACTGTGGTTTGGCAAGAAACCAAAGTTGTCGTTTCTTAAAGTTTGGGGCTGCGATGCTTATGTGAAAAAGCTTCAACCTGATAAGCTCGAACCCAAATCGGAGAAACATGACTTCATATGATACCCAAAGGAAACTGTTGGGTACACCTTCTATCACAGATCCGAAGGCAAGACATTCGTTGCTAAGAATGGATCATTTCTAGAGAAGGAGTTTTTTCTCGAAAGAAGTGAGTGGGAGGAAAGTAGAACTTGACGAGGTAACTGTACCTGCTCCCTTACTGGAAAGTAGTTCATCACAGAAAACTGTTTCAGTGACACCTACACCAGTTAGTGAGGAAGCCAATGATAATGATCATGAAACGTCAGATCAAGATACTACTGAACCTCGTAGATCAACCAGAGTAAGATCCGCACCAGAGTGGTACGGTAATCCTGTTCTGGAGGTCATGCTACTAGATCATGATGAACCTACGAACTATGAAGAAGCGATGGTGAGCCCAGATTCCGCAAAGTGGCTTGAAGCCATGAAATCTGAGATGGGATCCATGTATGAGAACAAAGTATGGACTTTGGTTGACTTGCCCGATGATCGGCAAGCAATTGAGAATAAATGGATTTTTAAAGAAGAAGACTGACGCTGATGGTAATGTTACTGTCTACAAAGCTCGACTTGTCGCAAAAGGTTTTCGGCAAGTTCAAGGGATTGACTACGATGAGACCTTCTCACCCGTAGCGATGCTTAAGTCCATCCGAATCATGTTAGCAATTGCCGCATTTTATGATTATGAAATTTGGCAGATGGATGTCAAAACTGCATTCCTTAATGGATTTATTAAAAGAAGAGTTGTATATGATACAACCAGAAGGTTTTGTCAATCCTAAAGGTGCTAACAAAATATGCAAGCCCCAGCGATCCATCTGTGGACTGGTGCAAGCATCTCGGAGTTGGAATATACGCTTTGATGAGTTGATCAAAGCATATGGTTTTATACAGACTTGCGGTGAAGCCTGTATTTACAAGAAAGTGAGTGGGAGCACTACAACATTTCTGATAAGTATATGTGAATGACATATTGTTGACCGGAAATAATGTAGAATTATTCTGCAAAGCATAAAGGAGTGTTTGAAAGGAGTTTTTCAAAGAAAGACCTCGGAGAAGCTGCTTACATATGAAGTATCAAGATCTATAGAGATAGATCAAGACACTTGATAAGTTTTCAATGAGTACATACCTTGACAAGATTTTGAAGTAGTTCAAAAATGGAACAGTCAAAGAAAAAGGTTTCTTGCCTGTGTTACAAGGTGTGAAGTTGAGTAAAACTCAAAAGCCTGACCACGACAGAAGATAGAAAGAGAATGAAAGTCATTCCCCATGCCTCAGTCTTAGGTTCTATAAAATATGCCATGCTGTATACCAGATCTATTGTATACCCTACCACTGAGTTTGGCAAGGGAGTACAATAGTGATCTAGGAGTAGATCACTGGACATCGGTCAAAATTATCCTTAGTGGAATAAGGATATGTTTCTCGATTATGGACGTGACAAAAAGGTTCGTCGTAAAGGGTTAAGTCGATGCAAGTTTTTTTGACACTGATCCAGATGATTCTAAGTCTCAATCTGGATACATATTGAAAGTGGGAGCAATTAGCTAGAATAGCTCCGTGCAGAGCATTGTTGACATAGAAATTCGCAAAATACTTACAGATCTGTATGTGACAGACCCGTTGACTAAAATTATCTCACAAGCAAAACATGATCACACCTTAGTACTCTTTGGGTGTTAATCACATAGCGATGTGAACTAGATTACTGACTCTAGTAAACCCTTTGGGTGTTGATCACATATCGATGTGAACTATGGGTGTTAATCACATGGTGATGTGCACTATTGCTATTAAATCACATGGCGATGTGAACTAGATTATTGACTCTAGTGCAAGTGGGAGACTGAAGCAAATATGCCCTAGAGGCAATAATAAAGTTATTATTTATTTCCTTATTTCATGATAAATGTTTATTATTCATGCTAGAATTGTATTGACCGGAAACATAATACATGTGTGAATACATAGACAAACAAAGTGTCACTAGTATGCCTCTACTTGACTAGCTCGTTAATCAAAGATGGTTATGTTTCCTAACCATGAACAATGAGTTGTTATTTGATTAACGAGGTCACATCATTAGTTGAATGATCTGATTGACATGACCCATTCCATTAGCTTAGCACACGATCGTTTAGTATGTTGCTATTGCTTTCTTCATGACTTATACATGTTCCTATGACTATGAGATTATGCAACTCCCGTTTGCCGGAGGAACACTTTGGGTACTACCAAACGTCACAACATAACTGGGTGATTATAAAGGAGTACTACAGGTGTCTCCAATGGTCGATGTTGAGTTGGCGTATTTCGAGATTAGGATTTGTCACTCCGATTGTCGGAGAGGTATCTCTGGGCCCTCTCGGTAATACACATCACATAAGCCTTGCAAGCATTACAACTAATATGTTAGTTGTGAGATGATGTATTACGGAACGAGTAAGGAGACTTGCCGGTAACGAGATTGAACTAGGTATTGGATACCGACGATCGAATCTCGGGCAAGTAACATACCGATGACAAAGGGAACAACGTATGTTGTTATGCGGTCTGACCGATAACGATCTTCGTAGAATATGTAGGAGCCAATATGGGCATCCAGGTCCCGCTATTGGTTATTGACCGGAGACGTGTCTCGGTCATGTCTACATTGTTCTCGAACCCGTAGGGTCCGCACGCTTAAGGTTACGATGACAGTTATATTATGAGTTTATGCATTTTGATGTACCGAAGGTTGTTAGGAGTCCCGGATGTGATCACGGACATGACGAGGAGTCTCGAAATGGTCGAGACATAAAGATTGATATATTGGAAGCCTATGTTTGGACATCGGAAGTGTTCCGGGTGAAATCGGGATTTTACCGGGTTACCGGGAGGTTACCGGAACCCCCCGGGAACCATATGGGCCATCATGGGCCTTAGTGGAAAGGAGAAAGGGGCAGTTCAAGGGGGCTGCACGCCTCCCCCCTTCCCCTAGTCCTATTAGGACTAGGAGAGGTGGCCGGCCACCCCTCTCCCTCTTTCCCCCTTGGGAATCCTAGTTGGAATAGGATTGGGGGGGAGTCCTACTCCCGGTAGGAGTAGGACTCCTCCTGCGCCCTCCTCCCTGGCCGGCGCCCCTCTCCCCCCTTGGCTCCTTTATATACTGAGGTAGAGGCACCCCAAAACACACAAGCTAACACAAGTTGATCCACGTGATCGATTCCTTAGCCGTGTGCGGTGCCCCCTGCCACCATATTCCTCGATAATACTGTAGCGGAGTTTAGGCGAAGCCCTGCTGCTGTAGTTCATCAAGATCGTCACCACGCCATCGTGCTGACTAAACTCTTCCCCGACACTTTGCTGGATCGGAGTCCGGGGATCGTCATCGAGCTGAACGTGTGCTCGAACTCGGAGGTGCCGTAGTTTCGGTGCTTGATCGGTTGGATCGAGAAGACGTACGACTACTTCCTCTACGTCGTGTCATCGCTTCCGCAGTCGGTCTGTGTTGGGTAGGTAGACAATACTCTCCCCTCGTTGCTATGCATCACATGATCCTGTGTGTGCGTAGGAAATTTTTTGAAATTACTACGAAACCCTACAGAAACCTCTCCTGTCCTCTGGTGTGCGGCTGCCGGGGTTCCTCCTTGTCATCGCTATGCGGCCCCTTGTCCTTGTTTACGGAAATTAACTTGCCGGCCTGCTTGAACACCCAACAATCCCTGTTGGTGTGATTGGCTGGCTTGTCTGGGGTGCCGTGTATTTGACACGAGCGATCGAGTATACGGTCCAAGCTGGACGGACCCGACATACTTTGTTTGAATGGATTTTTCCGTTGACCGGGTTTAGAGCCTTTGAATCCGGCATTGACTGCCGTATCCTCAGTATTTTTGTTGTTAATGCGGCGCTTATGCTTGTTGCGACGTGACCTACTATTACCGTCCTTGGTATCTAAGGTACCATGGTTTTTTTATATGTTATTACTGCGAGCCTGCCAGCTGTCTTCTCCCGCACAAAAGTGGGTCATGAGCGTCGTGAGAGCTTCCATAGATTTCGGCTTTTCCTGACCAAGGTGCCGGGCTAGCCACTCGTCTCGGATGTTGTGCTTGAAAGCCGCTAAGTCCTCCGCATCCGGACAGTCGACAATTTGATTTTTCCTTGTAAGGAACCTGGTCCAGAACTGCCTAGCCGACTCTTCTGGCTGCTGAATTATCTGGATCAAATCATCGGCGTCTGGTTGTCGCACATAAGTGCCCTGAAAGTTGTCGAGGAATGCGGCTTCTAGATCTTCCCAACAGCTAATGGAGTCTGCTGGCAAGCTGTTAAGCCAATGCTGCGCTGGTCCTTTGAGCTTTAGTGGGAGGTATTTGATGGCGTGTAAGTCATCACCGCGGGCCATGTGGATGTGGAGGAGGAAGTCCTCAATCCATACTGCGGGATATGTTGTGCCGTCGTATGATTCAATGTTTACAGGTTTGAAACCTTCTGGGAATTGATGTTCCATTACTTCATCTGTGAAGCATAAGGGGTGTGCGGCGCCTTTGTATTGGGCTATATCTCGACGCAGCTCGAATGGGTCTTGCCCGCTGTGTTCGGCCCGGCCGGGTTTGCTTTTACTGTATCTGGCGTGAAGTTTGTCGTCTCACAGAGTGGTGCGCCCTCGTGATCCGTAGATCGATCTTGAATGTTTTGCCTTGTCCTCCAACATGTCTCGCAGGTCTAGCGTATCTCCCCATGCCTTTTTATTTGAATGGCGTTGGGGTGGAGGCTGAGTTTTTGGCTGGAATGCCTCTCTATCGCGGCCATGAGGTGGCCGATCAGCCATGTCATATGCTTCTTCCTCTAGTCGGGGTAGTAACCTGCACCTTGGGTAACTCTTGGAGGGGCGCTCGAGTTTATATTCCTCGGACGCGAGGACTTCAGTCCATTTGTCAGCTAGCAGATCTTGATCAGATTGAAGCTGCTGCTGCTTTTTCTTCAGGCTATTTGCCGTGGCCATAAGCCAGTGCTTGAAGCGCTCTTGTTCGACAGGATCCTCTGGGACAACGAATTCATCGTCGCCGAGGCTTGCCTCGTCTTCGGAGGGGGGGATGTAATTGTCATCCTCCTCCTCTCCATATGCCGCTCTCTCAGGAGAGCTAGCTCCTTCATCCTCCTGCTCTAAGTCTTGCTGGAGGGGATTGTTGTTGTCTTCGGCACTGTCCAGAGTATTATTATCTCCTGTGCTGGTATCACCACTTTTGCTTTGACGGGACTTAGAGTGGCGCCACTAACGTTGGCGCTTGGGTTACTTCTTGGAGGGGTCATCCTCTGTTATCTCGTCGCCATTGCCTTCATTGGGTGTATCCCCCATGTATATGTCATATCACGAGGTGGCTTTCCAGTGCCCTATAGGTGCTGGTTCATGTTCGTCTCCTACATCGTCGCCCATACCGTCGATGTCTTCGGGGTTGAAGTCGAGCATGTCGGTTAAATCATCGACAGTGGCTAAGAAGTGGGTGGTGGGTGGGCGTCGAATTTCTTCGTCGTCCGCATCCCAATCCGGTTGGCCATAATCCGGCCAGGGCACTCCTGACAGAGAGAGGGACCTTAGTGAATTCAGAATGTCACCAAAGGGCGAGTGCTGAAAGATATCTGTGGCGGTGAATTCCATAATTGGCACCCAATCGGATTCGATTGGCAGGGGCGCGGGCGGTTTGGAGTCAGAAAAAGAGTCTAGCACCTTGGTGTCACGGGCTGCGCAGAGGATTATGCCGGTGTTTGGCTCGATCGCCGTTGAGACTACAGCCCCTGAGGCAGTGTCTAACCACCCATCCTCGATTGGCGCAGTTGGCTCCGAGCTTAGGGTTGGAGCAGATGCGGGCGCGGCCTCTGGGCTACTGTTTAGCGGCAGAGCTAGGTCATACCCATCGCGACAGTGCGGCGTGCCCGGCTGTGGCTTGAATCCATCGAAGATCAAGTCTCCACGGATGTCGGCCATGTAGTTCAAACTTCCAAATCTGACCTGATGGCGAGGGGTGTAGCTTTCAATCTGCTCTAGATGGCCAAGCGAATTAGCCTGCTGTGCAAAGCCGCCGAATACAAAGATCTGTCTGGGGAGAAAAGTCTCACCCTGGACCGCATCGCTATCGATGATAGTAGGAGCCATCAAGCCTAACGGTGACCACATAGAGGAACTCTCAATGAAAGCACCAATGTCGGTGTCAAAACCGGCGGATCTCGGGTAGAGGGTCCCGAACTGTGCGTCTAGGCCGGATGGTAACAGGAGGCAGGGGACATGAAGTTTTACCTAGGTTCGGGCCCTCTTGATGGAGGTAAAACCCTACGTCCTGCTTGATTAATATTGATGATATGGGTAGTACAAGAGTAGATCTACCACGAGATCAGAGAGGCTAAACCCTAGAAGCTAGCCTATGGTATGATTGTATGTTGTGATTATTGTCCTACGGACTAAAACCCTTCGGTTTACATAGACACCGGAGAGGGCTAGGGTTACACAAGGTCGGTTACAAAGGAGGAGATATCCATATCCGTATTGCCTAGCTTGCCTTCCACGCCAAGTAGAGTCCCATCC
Source organism: Triticum aestivum (assembly GCF_018294505.1). Taxonomy (NCBI): domain Eukaryota; kingdom Viridiplantae; phylum Streptophyta; class Magnoliopsida; order Poales; family Poaceae; genus Triticum; species Triticum aestivum. The sequence goes on from NC_057800.1 coordinate 45,538,905, forward strand.
GGACACGAGACGTAGTCTTCAATCTTGTATCTTCATAGTCTAACAGTCCGGCCAATGGAGATAGTCTGGCTGTCCAGAGACCCCCTAATCCAGGACTCCCTCACTAGGGTTACACAAGGTCGGTTACAAAGGAGGAGATATCCATATCCGTATTGCCTAGCTTGCCCTCCACACCAAGTAGGGTCCCATCCGGACACGGGACGAAGTCTTCAATCTTGTATCTTCATAGTCCAACAGTCCGGCAAAGGATATAGTCTGGCTGTCTGGAGACCCCCTAATCCAGGACACCCTCAGTAGCCCCTGAACCAGGCTTCAATGACGATGAGTCCGACGGCAGTGTTGTCTTCGGCATTGCAAGGTGGGTTCCTCCTCCGAATATACCACGAAAGAGTTTGAATACTAGGATAGTGTCCGACCTTGCAAAATAAGTTCCACATACCACCGTAGAGAGAATAATATTTCCACAAATCTAATTAGCTGACATGTTTTGGTTGCATGACATCACGCCACGGCCCGGTAATTATTTGAACCGTTTTTCTTTAACCAGCCTCGCACATAACGCGAGGCGGTTTCTTGACACGTCTTGTCAAAGCAGAGATCGTGTTCCCCTTACTACAGGATTCTCATTAATATGGACATGGGTAACCCAACCGTTCCTAGGACTCCTAGATCTTAGGCAAGTCCCAAACGGCCACGAGGAGGACGCTTGATATTCACCCTCTTTACAAAGGGACAAGGCTTTTACTTTTTCCCTCCCGTGCTCAATCGAATCCTTCCCCCGCCTCGAGTTATAACACCCAAAGCCCAGGTAGGGTGCTTCAGACCTTCAATCATGTCTGGATCCAGCCTTCAAGGCCGGTGGATGTCTTCTTCCGTCACGGAGGAGGACATCAAGAAGTTGAGGGAGGCTAGATATCTGACCGTCGAAATTTCGCATAGGCTGCCCGCCCGGGGGCAGTTCGTCCCTACTCCCGAACCCAACGAGAGTGTTGTGTTCATCTCCCACTTCCTCCGAGGACTAGGCCTCTCTCTGGATCCCTTTGTCAGGGGTCTTATGTTCTATTACGGACTGGATTTTCATGATCTGGCCCCGGATTCCCTTCTTCACATCTCGTCATTTATTGTCGTTTGTGAGGCCTTCCACCGCATCACCCCTCACTCCGGCCTGTGGCTCAAGACCTTCGATGTGAAGCCGAAGATGGTCGAGGGGCAATATGTAGCGTGCGGAGGTGCTTTAATAAGAAAAATTGCTGACGCTCCATGTCCAAAGGGTTCCTTTCCAGAGGTGTCCGGATTGTGGCAACGGGAGTGGTTTTACGTCACAGCTCCTCAAAGTGCCAAGTGGGTAGCTTCCCCCACCTTTCGCTCGGGCCCTCCACCACAACTGATGTCATGGATCAGCAGGGGGCTGAGCTGGGGTCCATCCAAGGACGTGCCAATACGGCAGAGCCGTGTCCAAGATCTCTTCGAGGGAGATTTCAATCTGGTTATGGTAATGCAAGTTATGCTGGTTCTCGAGTCCAGCCTTGCAAACGCCGGCCCCTCCGCCTGTGGGAATTCAACCCGGAAGGACCGTGCACTATTCAGAATTTCCTCGGCATGACGAACGAGGAGATGTACAAATCGTTCTTCGGACCCCAAATAGAGTGTCCGGACACCACCGAGGACGTGGGCCTGAGCTGCAACCGCCCCGCGGCCCAAGTAAGTAATACCATGGCCGAACACACTGTCCTTTTATTTATCATGACATCATTCTGAAGAATCGCTCTTTGACCAGGACTGGCTAACAAAGGCGAAGATGATCCGGTGTTCGGCCCCCTTCCTGAAGGCTTGGACAATCCGGTGCTAGAAAAGATGCTTGAGCCAGCACCTTGTCTAGTTCCCTCAAAGGAAGATGAAGGGGGAAGTAAAGAGGGCGAAAGTGGGCCTCCATCTCTACCTATTCCAATCGAGGGAATGAGCGCCTCCGCAAGGGAGGATAACCAAGGGGAAGAATCTGACATTCTCTCTCCCCGAGGAAGGAAGAGGACTACCTCTGAAGATCCGGAAACTAAAGCTTCCAAACGGGAGGAGAAACCTCCGCCAGAGGGTCCTGCCTTGGAGTGTATTCTTGCCACACAACGTCCGCGCGGGGATCAGCCCTCTACCGTGCTGTAAGTAATCAAAAAGTACTTAATAGTGAAGATATCCTACCTTACTTCCGAAGACATAACCGATGCTTGTAAATTGTAGTCCGGATCATAGCCCTTCTCGACAGAGTCCATCTTCGGGGGATCTTCTTCCGGAGATGATGGAGAGTGAAATGCCTCCCCCGGACTCCCCAGCTCAAGAAGCGGGCGACCTTGAAGTGTCATCGCGAAGGCTATCTCCGGATCCAATATCGCCAGAGAATAACCCTTTGGCTGCCCGGTATCCCCAGTATCCGGCTCCTGAGGAGAGCGACAACAAGGGTCCGTACTATGTGTGGTCGGACGCGCTGAAGGATCTTCTGGGGAAAGCCGTCGTCTTGGAAGCGCATCGTACGCTAATGGGTACGGTAATTGAAAGGATTTCATCCGCTGAAAGCGGTTTGCACGAAGCTTTTATGAGTCTGCTGAAAGGCTTCGAGGTACGTAAAATAATGTATGCCTTTAATAGTATCACATAAGTTAGGTATGCCTATGCAGATAGTAGCCCATGAGACTTTGGTTGTCGTCGAGAACGGTGGCAAATAGAGGATCATAGTCCCAGGTAATAACCAGACCGCCTTTATGTGCAGGTGGTTGAAGGTTTGGTGGCTAGCCGGACTAATGGGTTTGCCAAACTAAAGCAGCAACTGGATGCGGCAGATGCCGACATCGTGCTTGTCAACAAGCGGCTTGACGAGGCACAGGGTGAGTGATTTTTCTGGTGATCGTCACATAATAAGAGCAGCATGATGCCAGTATCTTTAATATATTGTGACTGCATATGGAGCGGCCACCGTGGAGACCCTTCGGGCGGAGCTTGCCCGAGCCAAGGAGCAAGCAAGGAGTAGCCATGCGGCCGCTTTACAGCCGGCCGAAGAGTTAAGGGACAAACAGGCCGCACATTGCGTGAGCAAGGAAAAAATTGCCAAGATGGCCATGGAGTTAAAAGATGCTACTGACCATTACCAGCTTCTTGAAGAGGAGAACCAGGCGAAGGCGACGGACCTGGAGAAGGCCCGGGTGGCTGCCAAGGAAGCCTGCTCCAAAATTAGAGCGACGAAGGAGGAGCTGAATCAAGCTGCAGACATCGTGTCTGGGAACTCCTTCTTGTTGCGGACTAAGTTCGGAGATCCGAAGTATGCTCCTCTGGACCGGCTATGGAGTTCTGTAGACGCGTACATGGATTTGGCTGCAAGTGCTGCGGATGCGACTGAGGGAGTCCTAGATTAGGGGGTGTCTGGATGGCCGAACTATACCTTCTGCCGGACTCCTGGACTATGAAGATACAAGATTGAAGACTTCATCCCGTGTCCGGGAGAGACTTTCCTTGGCGTGGAAGGCAAGCTTGGCGATACAGATATGTGGATCTCCTACCATTGTAAACGACTTTGTGTAACCCTAACCCTCTCCGGTGTCTATATAAACCGGAGGGTTTTAGTCCGTAGGACAACATACATAACAACAATCATACCATAGGCTAGCTTCTAGGGTTTAGCCTCTCCGATCTCATGGTAGATCTACTCTTGTACTACCCATATCATCAATATTAATCAAGCAGGACGTAGGGTTTTACCTCCATCAAGAGGGCCCGAACCTGGGTAAAACTTCGTGTCCCTTGCCTCCTGTTACCATCCGGACTAGACGCACAGTTCGGGACCCCCTACCTGAGATCCGCCGGTTTTGACACCAACATTAGTTCTTTCATTGAGAGTTCCTCTGTGTCATCGCCGTTAGGCTTGATGGCTCCTACGATCATCAATAGCGATGCAGTCCAGGGTGAGACCTTCCTCCCCGGACAGATCTTCGTCTTCGGCGGCTTCGCACCATGGGCCAATTCACTTGGCCATCTGGAGCAGATCGAAAGCTATGCCCCTGGCCGCCAGGTCAGATTTGGAAGTTTAAACTACACGGCTGACATCCGCGGGGACTTGATCTTCGACGGATTCGAGCCACTGCCGAGCGCGCCGCACTGTCACGACGAGCATGATCTAGCTCTGCCACCGAACAGTGCCCTGGAGGCCGCACCCGCATCGGCTACGACCCTTCATTCGGAACCAACTGCGTCGATCGAGGATGGGTGGTTGGACGCCGCCTCGGGGGCTGCGATCCCAACGACGATCGAGCTGAACACTAGCCCCGCACTCCACGAGACTCGTGACTCCAAGGAACCGGACTCCGAACCCTCCGCGCCCCTGCCGATCGGATCCGATTGGGCGCCGATCATGGAGTTTACTGCCACGGACATCTTTCAGTACTCGCCTTTCAGCGATATTCTGAAGACACTAAAGTCTCTCTCTTTATCAGGAGAGCCCTGGCCGGACTACGGTCAGTAAGGTTGGGATACGGACGATGAAGAAATTCAAAGCCCACCCACCACCCACTTTGTAGCCACTGTCGACGATTTAACCGACATGCTCGACTTCGACTCCGAAGACATTGATGGTATGGACGCCGATGCAATAGATGATGAAGAACCAGCGCCTATTGGGCCCTGGAAGCCACCTCGTCATATGGCATATACATGGTGGACACCCCAAAAGAAGGAGATGGCGATGGAACAGTGGAGGATGACCCCTCCAAGAAACAGCCTAAGCGTCGGCGTCAGCAGCGCCGCTCAAAATCCCGCCAAAGCAAATACGGTGATTCCAGCACGGGAGATAATAATACTCCGGAGAGTGCCGAAGAAAACCCCCTCCAGCAAGATTCAGCACAGGAGGATGGAGAAGCCAGCCCTCATGAGAGAGCGGCAGACAGAGAGGTCTAGGACGATAATTATATGCCTCCCTCCGAAGACGAGGCAAGCCTCGACGACGACGAATTCGTCGTCCCAGAGGATCCCGTCGAGGAAGAGCGTTTTCAACGCAGGCTTATGGCCATGGCAAGAAGCCTCAAGAAAAAACAGTAACAACTTAGAGCTGATCAAGATTTGCTAGTCGACAGATGGACTGAAGTCCTTGTGGCCGAAGAGCATAAACTCGAACGCCCCTCTAAGAGCTACCCAAAGCGCAGGTTGCTACCCCGATTAAAGGAGGAAGCACTTAAACCTACATCACCAGCACTTGATACGGCCGACCGGCCACCTCGTGGCCGCGACAGAGAGGCCTCTCGCCCCTCTACTCAAGCCGCACCCCATACCAAGGCACGGGAAAATGCGCCAGACCTGCGAGATATGTTGGAGGACAAGGCAAGGCAAACAAGATCGATCTACGGATCGTGTGGGCGCCCCACGACTCGAGACGATAACCGTCACGCCGGACACAAATCCGGTAGGGCCGAACGCAGTAGACAAAGCTCATTGGAGCTACGTCGTGATATAGCCTAGTACAGAGGCGCCGCACACCCACTATGCTTCATAGACGAAGTAATGGATCATCAAATCCCCGAGGGTTTCAAACCCGTAAACATCGAATCATATGATTGCACAACAGATCCTGCGGTATGGATCGAGGATTATCTCCTTCATATCCACATGGCCCGCGGCGATGATCTCCACGCCATCAAATACCTCCCACTCAAGCTTAAAGGACCAGCTCGGCATTGGTTTAACAACTTGCCAGCAGGATCAATCAGTTGTTGGGAGGACCTGGAAGCTGCATTCCTCGACAATTTCCAGGACACTTATGTGCGACCACCAGACGCCGATGACCTAAGCCACATAATTCAACAGCCAGAGGAATCGGCCAGGCAATTCTGGACACGGTTCCTAACAAAGAAAAATCAAATAGTCGACTGTCCGAACGCAGAGGCCCTAGCAGCCTTCAAGCACAGTATCCGTGACGAGTGGCTTGCCCGGCACCTTGGACAGGAAAAGCCAAAATCTATGGCAGCACTCACGACACTCATGACCCGCTTTTGCGCGGGAGAAGACAGCTGGCTTTCTCGTAGAAAAAATATGACCAAGAACCCTAGTAATTCAGATACCAGGGACAGTAGTGGCAGGTCGCATCGCAACTAGCAGAAGCGCTGCATTAACAGCGACAATGCTGAGGATACGGTAGTTAATGCCGGATTCATAGGCTATAAATCCGGTCAGCGAAAAAAGCCATTCAAAAAAAATCCTAGGGGCCATTCCAGTTTGGACCAAATACTCGACCGCTTGTGCCAGATACATGGCACCCCCGAAAAGCCGGCCAATCACACCAACAGGGATTGTTGGGTGTTCAAGCAGGCAGGTAAGTTAAATGCCGAAAATAAAGACAAGGGGCTGCATAGCGATGACGATGAAGAGCCCTGGCCGCCGAACAACAGTGTACAGAAGGGTTTTCCCCCACAAGTGCGAACGGTGAACATGATATACGCAACCCACATCCCCAAGAGGGAGCGAAAGCGCGCGTTAAGGGACGTATACGCGGTAGAGCCAGTCGCCCCAATGTTCAACCCATGGTCCTCCTGCCCGATCACCTTTGATCGAAGGGACCATCCCACTAGCACCCGTCATGGCGGATTCGCCGCATTGGTTCTAGACCCAATTATTGACGGATTTCATCTCACGAGAGTCCTTATGGACGGCGGCAGCAGCCTGAACCTGCTTTACGAGGATACAGTGCGGAAAATGGGCATAGATCCCTCGAGGATTAAGCCCACCAAAATGACCTTTAAAGGCGTAATACCAGGTGTAGAGGCCAACTGTACAGGCTTAGTCACACTTGAAGTGGTCTTCGGATCTCCAGATAATTTCCGAAGCGAGGAGTTAATATTCGACATAGTCCCATTCCGCAGTGGCTATCACGCACTGCTCGGGCGAACCGCATTCGCCAAGTTCAATGCGGTACCACACTATGCATACCTTAAGCTCAAGATGCCAGGCCCTCGAGGAGTAATTACGGTCAATGGAAACACCGAACGCTCCCTCCGAACTGAGGAGCACACGGCGGCCCTTGCAGCGGAAGTACAAAGCAGCCTCTCCAGGAAGTTCTCCAGTCCGGCCATTAAACGTCCGGACACCGTCAAGTGCGACCGGAGTAACCTACAACAAGACCGCCTGGCACATTCTGAGCAGGCGTAGCAATGTGGCCCCAACCCCAGCCCTCACAAAAATGCGACACTAGTGCTTCGCGTACATAACTACGCTCTAGAAATACCATGGGTACAGGGGGAGGGGCACCATCACGGCACGCCCTAAACACGGCTTGAACCGCACCAGGGGCTGCCGATTTTTTAATTTTGTCTTACTTTTAGGACTCCATTTCTTCGGAAGGCATGTTCGGCAGTTCAATTGCCGCACAAATGATGCAAGAACCAGGGAAGCAGACAAGCCATGCCGCATTACGGAAATCCCAGGTGGTCTCTATCACGAGCAGTATACTTGTTTCGCATACCATTCCGCAGCCTGCCCCTGGAACAGACATGTTAAATAGTCCAACCTTTTGCTTATCACATTATTTGTATCATTCTCCTTTGATCGCAGCCCTTTTTAATAAACAATGCATAGCTTTTGTCTATTTTTGCATTACTCTTTTTTTTACAAATATATGTTCCTTAACGACATGTTGCACCCGTACACTTTGGTACGGCCAAAATACGCCAGGGGCTTTAGTACCCCTCAATATGGTGTGAGAAGTCCGAACACTTTAACAAGTGCGGCACCCCAAACTTATAGCATTATATGCATCGGCTCTGAATCATGTCTTGGGTCAATAGTTGGGTTTGCCCGGCTCCTATGTTTTGGTGCCTTACGTTCCGCTATGTCGGCTAAGGTAGCACTAGGAGAACTACTGCGATTGTGCCCCAATTGAGCTGGGTCGAGCACCTCAGTAGAGAAAGCTAAAACTGACTGTCATGATGAAGCGAGAGCTGGTCGCTGTCCGGCCAAGGCGTGGATAGCGCCCCGAACTTGGTCTTCCGAATACCAGGGGCTTCGCCGAAATTTAAAATTATAGAATTCTATGGCTAAGTGAGAGTGTTCACGCATTATAGTCCGATTCCCTTGTTCGTTGTGCAGCGCCTCCCTCAAAGGACCCAAACATGGGAAAAAGAGCGCTCAGGTTTATCCCCGAACACCCCAGCACTAGCGGCACGGGGGCAGAAGCCAACGACTCGCCATCTCTCAGAATTGGTAAACAGCCGCACAGAAAGTAATATTTTAAATTCCAACAGCATTGCTTAGCGCATATGAATAAGTTTTCAGCGCATAGGACAAAACGAGCGAGTTTTACTCAAAAATTACATCCCTGGAACATTCATCTGCCATAAGGCGGGCAGCCTTCAGAGCATCCTTATAATAATTCTCGGGCTTGCGATGCTCTTTCCCCAGCGGTAGCCCGTCCTTCACAAGCTTCTCAGCATCCAGCTTGCCCCAGTGCACCTTAGCACCGGCAAGGGCCCTACGGGCACCTTCAATGCAGATGGAGCGCTTGATGACTTCGAGCCTTGGACAGGCCCCCACCAGCCGCCGCACCAGCCCGAAATAGCTCCCAGGCAGAGCCTCTCCAGGCCACAGCCGAACTATGAGGCCCTTCAGGTCCTGTTCGGCCGCCTTGTGGAGCTCGACCAGTTGCTTCAGCTGGTCGCTCAGGGGCACGGGGTGTCCGGCCTCAGCATACTAAGACCAGAACACCTTCTTTGTCGAGCTACCCTCCTCGGCTTGATAGAATGCGGCGGCATCGGACATGCTACGTGGAAGATCTGCGAATGCTCCTGGAGAGCTCTGAATTCGGGTAAGTAACAAGTAACTCACGTTTATGTGTTTGATTTGCATAAAGAATGCCTTACCCGCCGCTATCTTTTTCACCGCATCCAACTCCTGGAGGGTCTTCTGGGACACGGCCTTGGCAGACTTGGCATTTTCAATAGCCACCGTGGGCTCGGACGCTCGCGTCTTTGAGCCAAGCTCCAAACTCTCATGTTTTTTCATGAGAGCCTGGAGCTCTTGCCGCACCTTGACAACCTGGGCCTCATACTTCTCCCGCTCGGTGCACTCCGTGGCCACCCTCTCCTCAGCCTCGAACAACGCTTGCTTAAGGGTCGCCACCTCAGACGTGGCCCCTACAATAGCCACGATAATCCTGTCATTTTTTGCAATTGCACTTTTTTATATATATTTAAACAAGGTATTTCTTACCTTCCTTGTCCTCGAGCTGCTTCTTGGCACGCCCGAGCCTTTGCTTGGACTGCTCAAGGTTCTGCTTTAGCGTGTCCACTTCCGCAGTCAGTGCGGCGGACGCCAGCAGAGAAGCCTGCATACGTATATTGACTCGTTTTTGTTAGACTCCTGTGAATTTTATTTGATCCTCTATTCGGCTTTTCTTCCCGAACGCCAAACAGAGCATCAGGGGCTACTGTCTATGTGGTAATATTATTTACACATTCTTTACTTACCTCAAAGCCTGTTAAAAGGCTAGCACAAGCTTCAGTCAGTCCGCTCTTGGAGGACTGAACCTTCTGGACCACCGCACTCATAATGGTGCGATGCTCCTCGTCGATGGAGATGCCTTTGAGCACCTCCAACAGATTGTCCGGCGCCTCCAGTTGGATGGGGGTCACCGGCACGGTGGTCTTGCTCCTCTTGGAAGGAGGTCGCCCGCCGGACTCTGGAACCTTTGAAGGTTCCGGAGCGGTGTCCAGCCTAGAGCCGGACTTGGAGCCCTGGGGGGTTTTATCCCCTTTACTCCTGGAGTCCGGGAGGTCGCCTTGCGGCGCCTCCAGGACCACCTCCTCCTGGCTTGGAACCTGTTGGGACAACACTTCGTCATCGTCCGTAGGGTGGGGGGAGGTAGCCGTCGGAAGTGAATTCACATCCGACGAGTCCAGTGAACCGCTAGACGACGCGTCGAGCCGGTCTTTGGGTGGGCTGCATAATCATATTCGACATAAGGGAAAGTTGTGCAATAAAGGAATACATTGAATTACTCTGGTATCCGGATACTTACGATTTCGCCAGGGGCTTGGCCCTGAGAGGCCACTCCTCTCCACTGTCGTCGGCGTTGGTGTAGTAGTCCAGAGGAAGGGTTTTCCCCTTCTTGGACCCTTCGGCCTCCCCAGTGAGGGCGACCTTCCTTTTCTTCTCTTCCCCGCTGGAGGGGGAGAGGTCTCTTCTTCCTCCTCCTCGTCTTCACGGGAGGAATGTGCCTTGGAGCCGTCGGATGATGAACCCGACACCTCCTGGCACCGGGCACTTTTTCGAGTCCCCGTGGCCTTCTTCGTGGCCTTCTTCTCCTGCACCACATAGGGTGCCAGAACCAGCAGCTTCGCCAAGCGGGCATCGGCTGGGTCTTCGGGCACAGGAGCCGGACAGTCGATCTGTCCGAACTGCGCCTGGCAATCCTGTCAAAGGTAAGGGAGCTTAGATCCCGCATAGAGTTAAACTATGAAAAACTAATACCCTATAAAAGGTACAAACAACTTACCGCGCTAGCGTGACGCTGCGCGCTGAATCCGCGATCCTCGGTAGAGGATGCGGGAGCCTCGGCGCCCTTGAAAAGCACCTTCCAGGCATCTTCGTACGTTGTGTCGAAGAGCCTGCTCAGAGTTCGGTGCTGCGCCGGGTTGAACTCCCACAGATTGAAGGCCCGTTGTTGACACGGGAGGATCCGGCGGATGAGCATAACCTGGACTACATTGACAAGCTTGAGCTGCTTGTTCACCAGGGTTTGGATGCATGTTTGCAGTCCAGTCACCTCTCCTTTGCTGCCCCATGACAGGCTCGTCTCTTTCCAGGACGTGAGCCGCGTTGGGGGTCCGGACCGGAACTCAGGGGCTGCGACCCACTCAGGGTCGCGCGTCTTGGTGATGTAAAACCACCCCGATTGCCACCCCTTCAGGGTCTCCACAAAGGAGCCCTTGAGCCATAAGACGTTGGGCATCTTGCCCACCATGGCGCCTCCGCACTCCGCCTGGTTGCCGCGCACCACCTTCGGCTTGACATTGAAAGTCTTGAGCCATAGGCCGAAATGGGGGCGGATGCAGAGGAAAGCCTCGCACACGATGATAAACGCCGAGATGTTGAGGATGAAGTTCGGGGCCAGATCATGGAAATCCAGGCCGTAGTAGAACATGAGTCCCTGGACGAATGGGTGGATAGGAAAGCCCAGTCCGCGGAGGAAGTGGGGAAGGAACACTACCCTCTCATGGGGCCTTGGGGTGGGGAGGAGCTGCCCCTCTTCGAGAAGCCGGTACGCGATGTTGTTAGACAAGTATCCGGCCTTCCTTAGTTCTTTGATGTGTCCCTCCGTGATGGAGGACAGCATCCACTTGCCTCCCGCTCCGGACATGGCTGGAGAAGGTTGAGGTGGGGAGTGCGGACTTGGGCGCTGGAGCTCGAGTGCACAAAAATGGATAGGCAAAGGAGGAAGAAGGCGTAGGTGAAAAGGTGATCCTTATCCATTTATATGGGTGGACGCAACTACGTGTCCCAACCAGCCTGGTAAAACTCGCTTATCTCCAAGCGCCGTAATCAATGGCGCAGTTGGGTTACCCACGCCCGTATTGATGAGAATCCCAGAATAAGGGGACAGGATCTCTGCTTCGACGAGACGTGCCAAGGAAACCGCCTCGCATGACACGCTGAGGTGGGACAATAAAACGATTCGAATAAAGTCTTGGCCGTGGTGCGATGTCACACTACGGAATACGTCAGTAGATTAGATTTGTGTAAATATTATTCTCTCTATGGCAATATGTGGAAACTTATTTTGCAGAGCCGGACACTATCTTTGTGTTCAAAATCTTCTATGAAGTACTTGGAGGAGGAACCCGCCTTGCAATGCTGAAGACAATCTGCGCGCCGGACTCGTCGTCGTTGAAGCCTGGTTCAGGGGCTACTAAGGGAGTCCTGGATTAGGGGGTATCCGGATGGCCGGACTATACCTTCAGCCGGACTCCTGGACTATGAAGATACAAGATTGAAGACTTCGTCCCATGTCCGGGAGGGACTTTCCTTGGTGTGGAAGGCAAGCTTGGCGATACGGATATGTGGATCTCCTACCATTGTAACCGACTTTGTGTAACCCTAACCCTCTCCGGTGTTTTTATAAACCAGAGGGTTTTAGTCCGTAGGACAACATACAGAACAACAATCATACCATAGGCTAGCTTCTAGGGTTTAGCCTCTCTGATCTCGTGGTAGATCTACTCTTGTACTACCCATATCATCAATATTAATCAAGCAGGACGTAGGGTTTTACCTCCATCAAGAGGGCCCAAACCTAGGTAAAACTTCGTCTCCGTTGCCTCCTGGTACCATCCGGCCTAGACACACAGTTCGGGACCCCCTACCCGAGATCCGCCGGTTTTGACACCGACAGCGACCGAGTACTTCAAGGATCAGGAAGGTCCTGAAGTGGAGAAGCTATTCTGGTCACAGTTTCACGCTCTAGTCCATCTGCTGTTGCTGAATGAGCGATTGACCGGTTGGGCCGAGCTCCATAGATTATCCGAACTGGCCATGAGGTGCGATGTGGATCATTTGTGGCCAGGAGGGCCAAGGCCGAATAGCTACTTTTGCTTAGTGCAACAATTCCCTGGCGCTGTGCCACACATCGATGCTGTAAAGAGTTCAGCGTGCATAGAAGGTGCTCGGATGACCCTTGCCCATGTCAAAACATATTGGGCGGAGATGGATGCCACCACTGTTGCGGCACAGGGTTCGGCTATAGGCCGAGTGGCTGCCGAGCACTACTTTGAAGAAGTTCTTGAAGGCGCTCCTTCGATAAAGGCTCAGTGCTCGAAGAATATTATGTTTGAGTGACATGTATTCCCATTGTAAAAACAATGTTTTATTGAATTTATCAAGGCTGTACTTATACTTTTGCCCGAAAGTACTATGATGCCATCTGTGCAGCCGTTTATGTATATATATATATAACCTGAAAGATGGCAGTCATCGGCTTCAGCCCCCACGCATATAATGCGGGGTTGTTCGCAGAAGACGCATGTTCACACTTGATCCAACGTCTTGGTCCATTAAGGAGGCGATAGCGCAGCGAACTAGCCAACTGGACTATAATGCTTTAACACTTTCACTTAGCCAGAGGATTTTGACAGTGGGGCTACTATATAGCCCCTGGTGGCTCCGCCCTCATCCGGATTTGGGGCGCGTACATGCCTGGCCGGGAAACGGCCCTTCTTAAGGTGGAGGAATCCCGAAGATTCCGGTAGGTCATCGAGTGGTTGACCAGTCTCACGCTATATCATGACAGTCAGTTTTCGGCTTTCTCTACTAAGGTGCTCGTCCGGATGAACCAGGGTGCAATCGCAGTAGTTCTCCTGGTGCCGCCTTAGCCGATAGAGCGGAACGTAAGGCAGCAAAACACAGGAGCCGGGCAAACCCAACATTTGACCAAAGACATGATTCGGAGCTGATGCATATAAGGCCAAACTCGCGACGCCGAACACTCCCTAAGGTATTCGGTCTTTATGATGTAAACCGGGCCTAAACAGTGCCCTTTGTAATAAGCCCCTGGTGTCCAGGTACGTGCAATATTCTGATGTGGCCACATGCCAATACGCCAGCATCCTTCTCAATTGTACTGAGAATCCGAGGGATGTGTATCAACAAGAGACAGTAAAAAAGGTTTACGCAGAGTCTTAATCTAAAAAGAATCCTTGGAACGGGTCCCTGCTACACGTCTGCGCTTGTGTCTCCGTTGTGTCGTGTCCTGGACGGGTGTAGCACGATGGTCATCTGTAAAAGAGAGGAACTTAGTTGAAAAGTTGTCGTGCAAAAAGGTAGGTTATACTAAATAAACTATATAGACAGTTCAAGATGAGTAAAGTTGAGCCTAATTGCCACTTGATTGTGCGTGTTGAGCCCCTTGTATTGTAATAGAGGTATAGCCATCATACCTGTATCAAGTACATATAGCTGCGTCGGACTCGTCTTACTGCATCCGTGGTCTTAACGACCTGGCAGATGCATTAGTTGGTGAGGCCGTTTAGTGTGCGGATGCCAAGGCAGCCACACGGTCTTCCATGTGCAAGGAGTGCTCAATATTTCCATTTGCTGTAATGCTGCCACGTGGACCAGGCATCTTAAGCGTGAGCAAAGCGTAATGTGGTATTGTGTTGAAGCGAGCGAAAGCTTCGCGTCTGAGTAGTGCTTGATAGCCACTTTGGAACGGAGCGATGTGGAAGGTTAATTTTTCGCTGCGGAAGTTATCAGGAAAGCCGAATATAACCTCTAGTAGCAGGGAGCCAGTGCAATGGGCTTCTGGGCCTGGCGTTACTCCTTTAAAGGTAGTATTGCTATGGCTAATTTTTGTTGGGTATATCCCCATTTTGCGGACTGTGTCCTGACATATCAGGTTTAAACTACTGCCGCCGTCCATCAGGACTCGTGTGAAGTGGTATCCGTCAATTATTGGGTCTAATACCAAGGCAGCCCATCCTGCACGCCGGATACTTGCCGAGTAATCCCAATGGTCAAAGGTGATCGGTTGGGACGACCAGTGGCGGAACTCCGCGGTAATAGGCCCTGGGGAATGTGTCTCTAGGAGTGCCGCTTTGTTTCTCCCCTTTGTCACATGTAACACGTTTACTGTTTTTACTTCTGGTGGGAATTTCTTTTGTTCCCCAGTGCTTTGCTTGCAAGGCTCGTCCTCGTCTTCGCTTGGTGTATCCTGCACCTTATGTTCGGCGTTGAGCTTGACGGACTGCTTGAAGACCCAACATTCTCTATGGGTATGGTTTGCAGGTTTATCGGGGGTGCTATGGATCTGACATATTTGGTCCAGAATCTTGTTTAGGCTGGACAGTTCGTCTCTGTTGCCTTTGGAGGGCGGCTTTTGCTGACCTAGCCGAGAGCTTCTGAATCCGGCGTTTACCGCCGTGCTCTTCGGGCTGTCTTCTTTATTCCGGCGCTTGTTTTTGCTGCGTCGTGATTTCCCGTTTCCGTCCCTGACTTCGGATGTACTTGGGTCGCTAGTGCTGCATCGGGCTAACCAGCTGTCCTCGCCCGCACAAAAGCGGGTCATGAGGCTTGTTAACGCTGCCATTGTTCTCGGCTTTTGTTGGCCGAGGTGTCTGGCAAGCCATTCGTCTCGAACGCTATGTTTGAAAGCTGCTAAGGCTTCGGCGTGCGGACAATCGACTATTTGGTTCTTTTTAGTGAGGAACTAGCTCCAAAGCTTTTGGGCTGACTCTCCGGGCTGTTGAGTTATATGACTTAAATCGTCTGCATCCAGTGGTCGGACATAGGTCCCTTGAAAATTTGCCCGAAAAGCGTCTTCGAGCTCTTCCCAGCTTCCAATGGAGTTTTCGGGGAGGCTTTTAAGCCAGTGCCGAGCTGGCCCTTTGAGCTTGAGGGGTAAGTACTTGATGGCATGGAGATCGTCTCCTCGAGCCTTGTGGATATGGAGGATGTAGTCCTCAATCCAGACCCCAGGGTCTGTCGTTCCATCGTACGCCTCTATGCTTACTGGTTTGAATTCCTCTGGAAATTCATGGTCCAGCACCTCATCGGTGAAACATAGGGGGTGTGCGGCACCCCTATATTTGGGTGTACCATGGTTTTCGGATGTTTGTTGTGTTGCATTGCATGCTGGAGTGCATTTGCTTGGCCTGTATATGGATCTGGTTGCGCCGTCGTTTTGATGCGAGCCCTCACGTGGATCGCGTACTGGCTTATGTGCGGCGTCGTTTTCCACTCTATGTTGGCCATGAGGTCGTCTATCCGACCGGATGGACATTTTGTTTTTCAATTGTGGGGGATTTAAGGCCTCCTCATCGAATCCAGGTAGCAACTTTCGCTTCAGGTAGCTCTTGGTGTAGCGATTACCGCCGTACTTCGCTGCAGTGCTGAGTACTTCACTCCATCTGATTCCGAGTGTGTCTTGTGCAGCCCTGAGCCTTTGCTTCTATTTTTTCCAGACTACTCGCAGTAGCACCAGCCTTTGATGGGCATTTTGTTGCTCCGGGTGCCTGTCCGGTGTGATGTCGTCCGGACTATTATCTTCGACGGGGTCGGGTTGTTCGGTTTGATTCTCCATGTTGCCCTGGTCGGGCGATAGTTCACCCTACTCTATTGCTGGGTCTATATGATCGCTGTTTCTGCCAAGGCGGGATTTTGAGTGGCGCTTACGCCATTGCTTTGACTGCTTCTCGAGGGAACGACCCTTCGCTGCATCCTTCCGTTCCTCGTCGTCGTTTTCTTTGGGTGTGTCCACCATGTATACATCATATCATGAAGTAGGCGTCCAGTGCCTTGTGGGAAGTGGTTCCTGTTCGTCTTCTGCATTGTCGTCCATACCGTCGATGTCTTCGGAGTCGAAGTCGAGCATGTCGGTCAAATCGTTGATAGTGGCTACTAAGCGGGTGGTGGGTGGGCAGCGAATTTCTTCATCATCTGCATCCCAATCTTGCCAAACATAGTTAGGCCCGGACTCTCCTGATAGGAAGAGAGACCTTAATGAGTTCAGTATGTCGCCGAAGGGCGAGTGCTAAAAGATATCCGCGGAGGTGAACTCCATGATCGGTGCCCAGTCAGATTTGATAGGCACGGGCGCAGGCGGTTCGAAGTATGTGGACGGGGAAGAATCCGGTAGTTCGGCGTCATGGCTCCCGTGAAGGGTAAGGTCGATATTCGGCTTGATCGCCGCTGAGAATACGGCCTCCGTGGCGGGGTCTATCCACCCGTCCATGGATGGCACAATTGGCTCCGATTTGAGGGTCGGAGCAGTTGCCAGTGCGGTCTCCTGAACACTGTCCAATGGTAGAGCTAAATCACGCTCATTGTGACCGTGCGGCGCACTCGGCTCGGGCTCGAGTCCGTTGAAGATCAAGTCTCCGTGGATGTCGGTCGTGTAGTTTAAGCTTCCAAGCCTGACCTGGTGGCCAGGGGCGTAACTCTCGATCTTCTCCAAATGGCCAAGCGAGTTGGCCCGCAGTGCGAAGCCGCTGAATAGAAAGATCTGTCCGGGGAGAAAAGTCTCACCCTGGACTGCATCACTACCGATGATCGAAGGAGCCATCAAGCCTAATGGTGACGACATAGAGGAACTCTCAATGAAAGCACCAATGTCGGTGTCAAAACCGACGGATCTCGGGTAGGGGGTCCCGAACTGTGCGTCTAAGGAGGATGGTAACAGGAGGCAGGGGACACGATGTTTTACCCAGGTTCGGGCCCTCTTGATGGAGGTAAAACCCTACGTCCAGCTTGAATTATTCTTGATAATATGAGTAGTACAAGAGTAGATCTACCATGAGATCGGAGAGGCTAAACCCTAGAAGCTAGCCTATGGTATGATTGTATGTTTTCCTACGGACTAAAACCCTCCGGTTTATATAGACACCGGAGGAGGCTAGGGTTACACAAGGTCGGTTACAAAGGAGGAGATATCCATATCCATATTGCCTAGCTTGCCCTCCATGCCAAGTAGAGTCCCATCCGGACACGAGACGAAGTCTTCAATCTCGTATCTTCATAGTCCAACAGTCCGGCCAAAGGATATAGTCCGGCTATCCGGAGACCCCCTAATCCAGGACTCCCTCAGTTATACTAGCAAGAAAATCTCTAAACTCATATTTGCGAGGTTCACTAGGACTACCCCATTGTGGAAGTTTGCAAGCAGTATTAAAATCCTCTAAGTCCATAGTATAAGAATTTTCATAAAGATCAAACAGGAAAGTTTGAGAATTGCGTGATGATTAAAATTCAAACCTCCTCACAAAGGAATCAGTGAGATAGTGGTACTGATGGCATATCTGCCTAGAAGCTCACAAGATCAGCATTACGCAAATATGCGTTAAATTCTTCCTTGATACCTGCTCGATCCATAAATCCTCTGAAGGCCATTGACAAGCCCGCACCTGAGCTTCTCTTGGTGTTTCATCGTCTGCATCGTGTATTGCGGGCTTGGGCCCTTTCTTCCTTGAAGGACCACCTTGGTACATTTTTCTAAACATGTTTCGTTCTCTGAAAAATATCTGAATTTGTTTAGTAACTTCAAATAAAAGTTGAACCAAACTCAACAAAATTGATAGCAACTACTCCCACAAAGTGCCTAGAGACTATATCATGCATTAGAACTACTTGGGACCATATAAATTTGACATGCAAGCTCAAGAACAGGGTCACCTAAGCAGCAAAAATTTGTAATGAATAAAGCACTAGAACAAAAACTAATTGGACCATTGGAGGAGTCACATACCGAAGAACAATCCCCCAAATCGATTTTGTGAATGGGGCTTTGAGCAAGGAGATCGAAAATAGCAGCAAAATGAGCTTGGACTTGTGCTTCAGCTGGTTGGTGATTTTTTTGGGAGAAGAAGAAGTGTGTGGGTGCAGGAATAAGTGCAGGGGAGCCACCATGGGCCCACGAGGCAGGGGGCGCGCCCTGGGCCCTCGTGGCCAGGTGCTTGCTCCCCCTGATGTGTTCTCAGTGCCAGATATTCTCAAATATTTTAGAAAAAATCATATTTCATTTTCGGGACATTTGGAGAATATTTATTTTCGGGGTATTTTTTATTGCACGGATAACTCGGGGAACAGACAGAAAATACTATTTTTTCTTTATTTCAACTAAATAGTAGAAAGTAAAGGAGGGTACAGAAAGTTTTGCTTTCTAACTTCATCCATCTCATGCTCGTCAAAAGGAATCCACTAACAAGGTTAATCAAGTCTTGTTAACAAACTCATTCTGAATCGCATGAAACCGGAGAATTTTCTAATAGCACTAGGTTACTGTGACGCCCCCGATTCAATCGTACACTAATCATGCACGCAAATGTGTATGATCAAGATCAGGGACTCACGGGAAGATATCACAACACAACTCTAAAACATAAATAAGTCATACAAGCATCATAATACAAGCCAGGGGCCGCGAGAGCTCGAATTCAAGTGCTCGATCATAGTCGAGTCAGCGGAAGCAACAATATCTGAGTACAGACATAAGTTAAACAAGTTGCCATAAGATGGCTAGCACAAACTGGGATACAGATCGAAAGAGGCGCAGGCCTCCTGCCTGGGATCCTCCTAACTACTCTTGGTCGTCGTCAACGGGCTGCACGTAGTAGTAGGCACCTCCAGTGTAGTAGTGGTCGTCGACGGTGGCGTCTGGCTCCAGGGCTCCAGCATCTGGTTGCGACAACCAGGAAGGAAGGAAAGGGGAAAAAGGGGGGAGAAAGCAACCGTGAGTACTCATCCAAAGTACTCGCAAGCAAGGAGCTACACTACATATGCATGGGTATATGTGTAAAGAGGCCATATCAGTGGACTGAACTGCAGAATGCCAGAATAAGAGGGGGATAGCTAATCCTGTCGAAGACTACGCTTCTGGCAGCCTCCGTCTTGAAGCATGTAGAAGAGAGTAGATTGAAGTCCTCCAAGTAGCATCTCCAAGTAGCATATCCAGGTAGCATCTCCAAGCGCATCTCCAGTCGCATCGCATAGCATAATCCTACCCGGCGATCCTCTCCTCGTCGCCCTGCGGAAAAGCGATCACCGGGTTGTCTGTGGAACTTGGAAGGGTGTGTTTTATTAAGTATCCGGTTCTAGTTGTCATAAGGTCAAGGTACAACTCCAAGTCGTCCTGTTACCGAAGATCACGGCTATTCGAATAGATTAACTTCCCTGCAGGGGTGCACCACATAACCCAACACGCTCGATCCCATTTGGCCGGACACACATTCCTGGGTCATGCCCGGCCTCGGAAGATCAACACGTCGCAGCCCCACCTAGGCAAAACAGAGAGGCCAGCACGCCGGTCTAAACCTAAGCGCACAGGGGTCTGGGCCCATCGCCCATAGCACACCTGCACGTTGCGTGGGCGGCCGGAAGCAGAACTAGCCCCCTTAATACAAGAGCAGGCTTACGTTCCAATCCGGCGCGCGCCGCTCCGTCGCTGACGTCTGAAGTGCTTCGGCTGATACCACGACGTCGGGATACCCATAACTACTCCCACGTAGATGGTTAGTGCGTATAGGCTCGTAGCCGACTCAGATCAAATACCAAGATCTCGTTAAGCGTGTTAAGTATCCGCGAACGCCGAACAGGGACCAGGCCCACCTGTCTCCTAGGTGGTCTCAACCTGCCCTGTCGCTCCGCCACAAAGTAACAGTCGGGTGCCGTCGGGAACCCAGGCCCACCTCTACCGGGATGGAGCCACCTGTCCTTTCAGCCCCCAACTCCGAACAGTATCACAGGTAATGTAACAGTGTAAAGTATATAGTATATGCCCGTGATCACCTCCCGAAGTGATCACAGCCCAGTAGTATAGCATGGCAGACGGACAAGAGTGTAGGGCCACTGATGGAACACTAGCATCCTATACTAAGCATTTAGGATTGCGGGTAAGGTATCAATGACTGTAGCAGCAATGACAGGCTATGCATCAGAATAGGATTAACGGAAAGCAGTAACATGCTACACTACTCTAATGCAAGCAGTATAGAGAAGAGTAGGCGATATCTGGTGATCAAAGGGGGGGCTTGCCTGGTTGCTCTGGCAAGAGAGAGGGGTCGTCAACTCCATAGTCGAACTGGTCAGCAGCAGCGTCGGTCTCGTAGTCTACCGGAGAGAAGAGGGGGAAGAAATAATGAATACAGAGCAAACAAAGCACCACAAAATATATCAAGGCAATACGCGGTGTTCGGTGTGCCCTAACGCGGTAGTAGGTGATACCGGTGAAGGGGGGAAAACCCCCGGGAAAGTATTCCCGGTGTTTCGTGTTTTCGGGCAGAGGAGCCGGAGGGGGAAAGTTGCGGGTTCGATAGGTTAGGGGTGTGTGGCAGACGAACGGACCGCGTAGCCGGATTCGTCTCGTCGTTCTGAGCAACTTTCATGTTGAAAATATTTTCATCCGAGTTACGGATTAAAAGAGATGATTTTCTAAAGATTTAAATCATTTTCTGATTTTAATTAATTATATAAATTAACATTATCCAGAATAGTGTTTGCTGACGTCAGCATGACGTCAGCATGGCGTCAGCAGTCAACAGGGGTGTTGACTGGTCAATCTGACGTGTGGGACCCACTGGTCATAGACTGTTTAGGCTAATCACTGTTTAACTAATCTAACTACTGTTTAATTAAACTAATTAGTTAATTAGGTTAATCTAATTATGATTAATTAACTTAATTAATTCCTTAATTAATTAATTAATTTAATTATTATTATTTATTTAATTATTTTTATTATTTATCTATGTTTTTTTTTAAAATTCCTAATTCCTTTTTTTAAATAAAACGTTTTGGGCCGTGGGGCCACCCGGTCAGTGACCCAGGGGGCATAACGGGCGCGAGGGCGTGCGGGCGCTGGCGCCCAGCCCGAACGGGCGCACACCCAGGGGCGGCCAGATCCGGCGCGGCACCGGGCGGGGACGCAACACCAGGGGGGTCGCGGGCGTGGCCGAAGCCTGAGCGGCGACCAGCGCGCGGGGGCGGCACGGCGAGGCCCCCAGGCCGCAGCGGCAACAACCGAGGGCGGGGTGCGCGAACTGCGACGGCGGAGGTGGTGTTCAGGGGCGGAGCAGAGCTCCGGGGCGCACGACCGTCGGTGACGAGGCAAGCAAGGGCGTGGCCGTGCATAGTCCTGGTGAGGCGGGGCGGTGCGGGGTCGACGGCGACCAATAGGGACGCGACCACGGTGAGCGCGCACGGGAAGGAGGCCGCGGGCGTGCCCGCAGGCGAGGCGCAGGGCGCGGCCACGCACCGGGCGCGGACACGACCAACAGGGGCAGGCCAGTGCGCGGAGGCTTCTTGACGAGCATGGGGAAGGGGCGCTGACCGGCGAGGCGGTGTGCGTGCGCGCGAGGCGACACAGAGGAGAAGGAGGAGGGGAAAAGGCGGCTGCTCACGGCGGGAAGTAGGGTCTTGGCAGCGGTGCGCGAGGAGCGACTCGGGGAGGAGGACGAGGAGGTCCGGCGTGGCGCAGGGGATGCGGGATGGCGGGGAAGGACTCCGGCGACGGCGGAGCGGTCCGGCGAGTTGAGGAGGCCCTCGAGCGGCAGCGAACGAGGCGCGGTCGTCGGGGTCGTCGCCCCGATCCAGATCGGATCGGGAGGGGGACGAGAGAGAGAGAGACGTGGGGGCGAGTGGGGAGTGGGATGGGGTTAGGGTTTGACCAGGGGGTCGGGGTGGCCTAGTAGGGCGCTGGGGTGGGCCGGCCTGGCTGGGACATGGCCCAGTTGGGCCGGGGGCTGCTGGTTCCTTTTTTTTGTTTGCTTTCCTTTTATCTTTTCATAATTTTCTTTTCTGTTTCTCTTAATAATTAATTTAATTTAGTTTTTGTAAAATTTAATTTCAACACCTAAATTAGTATTTAGGAATACGACACTGCCACATTAATTTGGACAGCTAAATAAAATGGTTTAATATTTTATTATTTGAAAAAGGTATTAATTAAATGTTTTGCTGCAGCTTTAATTACCTTAGTGCATCTAAACAGTTAACCAAAAATGTGGTTTCTGCATCAATATTATTTATGATTTATTTTCTACAACTTGAACATTTTAGTTTTAAAGTTTGAAAACTTTTGATGTTTGCTTTTAATTCAATTTGAATTTGAATTAGTTTTGAACTAACGCGAGATTATCAACAGTAACCGTGGTGACGTGGCATCATTAGCGGGGAATCACTGTAGCTTAATTATCCGGGCGTCACAATTCTCCTCCACTACAAGAAATCTCGTCCCGAGATTTAGGATCGGTTATAAGGGGGAAGGGGTCTGGTTACGAAATTCTAACGATTCTTCTCGATCATAGTAGCTCTTCTCGAAGAGGTCGACCCATTACATTGATGTCTTTAGTCCTCTCCTTCAGGTCATCATGATGAAGTTTGTCGTCCTTTCTTCGGGGTTCCATCGTACTTACGAAAGGATAAAGGGTGGGTATTCCGAGAGAATGGACCTCTGCAGGTTTGACTATCTGGTCGATAACATCGGGGAGGGTGGCGGAAGTAACTCTCGAATTGAAACTTAAGAAAATATCAAGAGCAGAGTAAGGAGGTATCCTGGGAAGTTTCGAGCGGGCAGGCAATCGTTCGATGTCTGATATGTGGCGTGAAAGGGGTTCGAAGCCACGAGAATAAGTATTTGTCTGATACCAGATTGAAGGTGGCTCATGAATTACATACGAGGCCACGCGCGAGGAACAACCTTGGGTACAGGGGGGTACAGGAGAGTCAGGTTTCGATCCTGTGGAACTGTGGGTTATGGGCCCACCATGTGGATTAAAAGTAGGAAGGACAGTGACATCTTGCACGATCATGTAAGCAAGGCATGCCAGAGGATAGTCTGTCGGTTATGTCGGCAACAACATCGGTACCAAGGGCGAGGGACGAAGAGAACCATTTTCCTGCTCGTTGAACGAGGCGGGCCAATAGGCAAGGTTCTCGTCCATCGGTGGCTACCGAAATGTCATCAACAATAGTAACAGGGTCTTACTGACACGGTCGTACACCAAGGTGTTTACATAAGCAGAAGAATATTACTGCTTAGATCATATAGACCTCAAGAAAGGTTAAACCAAACAATGGAAAGGACATATGATTATCAGATTAATCAGGCGATGGAAAGGAAAAATGTGTCTTAGTCACATAATTCAGGGATATATCCTTCCCAAGGATAAGCAGAGCATGGTATCCGTGGCAGGATATCATGTAGAAAACCCTTTAGGTAAGGGGAGAGAAATTTCATGACACTACCCATACAAAGGTGTTTGGATAATTGATAAGGAAAATTTAGCATTTGCTTTAAATGTTCTTGTTGAAAATCGGAGTATCACAGACATGCTTCGAGATAGCATTGACATGGTCTTCAAGCAAAGGTCGGACTTGGATATACAAAGGATTCACCAGGAACAACTTATAGAATAAGCATTACAATTTCCTTATGGAAGAATGGAAAACCTTGCTGGAAAGGAAACTTTAACACTAGGTCCTCCGACCAGGTGTGCTAGGCATGACATCACCTTACCGATATATAAGGACCAATGTTATAACTCTTGGGAAAAATGTTCCAACCATCATATCTGATCGAGATTCAGATCCGATCGGTGTTAGGATACCTCAGACTCAGGATGCCTGAAAAAGGTGCAAAATAAATTGACGAGATGACCTTGTAAGATTCTCGGGAAATGCACTATGGGAATGAGTATCGACACAAGAGTTCATCATTTAAACCAAAGAGAGGTTGACGGGGTAGATGATGGAGTCAGCGACAATCCTCGAGATTTCCAAAAAGGTGGACTTCCACAACTATGTGAACAAGGAGATAACATTTGTCAGATCAAATGATATAATGATGTATGCTCGAGGAAAACATACACAATTAACATTGGTTGAAAGGTGCGCCCGAAATATGGGCTGGGTAGCACGATCAATGTTAGAATGGTGATTCGATAACCAATGGTCTAAGAATGAAATATCGACCATTAACTTCAAAGCAATAGGGCTGCTAGAAGTTTTGAATTCACGCATCATAGTTCATTTGTCGGTTTTCCGGTTAGAAACAACACGAGGACCAAGAGATGAATGTAGATGGCGGGATGTATAACTTGTAGCAAGAATTATTAAGAGGTGGTGATATTCCCACAACATTCTTGATATATAAGATGGTATTACTTCAAGGTAGGACATAAGACAAGCTGGGTAGCCAGGAACTCAAGGTACAGCCACAACACAAACAAGTTTGTGTTGGTAAGAAGGCAAGGAAATAGTCGATGACAACACAATTTACCAAGGGACAAGGATGGTATTTCCCATGAAGAATTCAATAGATATCTTCGAAGAGCATCAAAATGTTGATGTTGATCATGACACATTTGTCAAGAGAATTCATGAAGATGTAATCAATCAGCGACGACATCAAGTCAAAGGAATGATGAAGCAAGAGGTTATTGGAACCACAGTTACGACACGAACTCGAACTCAAGCTTGTTGTTTAAGGCGAAATGATATGACGATGAGGATCGACGTAAGGTTAGTTCATCGTCGAAAATTGTGCTCCGAGAAGAAGGGCCGGGTAGCACAGTTAAAATCATCACGATAAAGATATAGCCAAACAGGCTAGGAATGATGGGAAGGAATATTAAACTCATAAGCAACGAAAATTACTTAGGGTTATCGAACCGAAATGTGGAATCGGTGTTCTCGATTGACGACAACCCAGAACCCGAGAAAATTGGAATCAGTGAGAATTAATAGTTGATGAAGAACCCATAATAAGTTATGCAGTTCCATGATATTCTTGAGATACCAGAGCTTAATACTCAACAGTAGAGCAAAGTAAAGGTTGGACAGGTGCAATGATCTGCAGAAGACAAGTACTTCAACTTGTCCAAGAAACGGTATTAAAAAGGAGAACATGGCCGGAACCACGATTGCAAAAGGCCGAATCCCAGATATAAGAACTTATACCAAAGAGGGTTTAAGAGGAGCACCCATGATAAGATTAGCATCGTGTCCATGGGCATGAACGCAAGGTTCAAGGTCGACTCCCACTTCTCCAATACACAACTTCTCATTTACTACTCTAAGTTAAGAATGTTTAGAGTTTGAAAGTTTAACTTGCGGAATACCGGAACGTTATGACCCATGAAAACTCTTGGGTTCACACAAATTAAGGAAGGTATACGTTCAACCCATCGGGGCATCTTAGGCACGTATACCATCAACTTCAGGGGTAAATAACTCAAGCTCGGAGGTAGAGCATTGTTCAAAAGCAGATGATACAATTTACCAAGGCATTATATACCCATGGAAAGGCTCTCAAGGTTATTCAATATGAAGGACACTGTCGGATAAAATCCAACAAAGGAACCGATGGTCCTCAAGGGATCTGAGGTGAGCACCGGTACTCAACCAGAGGAAGAAGAATGCACGGGCATCATATTATAGAACATCGGAATGATTCGATGCTTAGATAATAAAGGAATTTCGATTTCCAAAACAAAGGATCAGAAGCAGTCGCTCTGATCAAGGATGGATAAGTTGGATATACCAGAGGCACAATTGACGACAAATAGTTTGGTCGAGAACCAGCTCATGTTCAAAAATGATGTCTGAGCCGGAAGGATAATTTAGAAGGGTTGATAGATGATTGTGTGCATTCGCACACATGCTGAATCAATAGGATCAAAATGACGATGCCTAAGGATACTAACGAATATTGCCAGACATATGGAAAGCATCCATAATGCAAGCAGACAAGTATTGCAGAGCAATAAGCTATTAAGGATTTTTGGAGGATCAAATAGTATTTCGAAGACCATTGTGAAACACATGAACAACTGGGGGATGAGCGGATACTCGATAAGTGCGAGAATTATCCATAGGGGTATTCAGGTGACAAGGAACAGCAAGGCGATAAGCTCAAAGGATTATCGAGACAACGACGAGTGTTTCGAGGTATCTGGTAATAACAAGACCAACTGGGGATGAATGTAAGAATAACAACTGCAAGTAGTTATCCATAAGGGTTGACGGTGGAAGGGGAATTGCAAATGCGATGAACATAAGTTCTCGGGTTAACAACGGCGAGTATCTTCAGGGTCTTCACGTGCCGCAGACGATCATCATTAATAAGGGGCTCTCCGGGTGAAAGTGATAACGAGATCCTAATGTTAGATTTAGCAAAAATCATTTAACCCGAATAGAAGAGAAATAAGAGTCCCAGAGTATAGGTCGAGGAATAAAAGATCCTACTACCACCCGATGGCGACGTGGGCCCATGGGCCACACAGCCATGTTAGTAAAAGTTTTTCAACGACTAGACTCGACTTCGGCCAAGGAGTTGAGAAGGGGGATTCCTACAGGCAGTCGGCTCTGATACCAACTTGTGACGCCCCCGATTCAATCGTACACTAATCATGCACGCAAATGTGTACGATCAAGATCAGGGACTCACGGGAAGATATCACAACACAACTCTAAAACATAAATAAGTCATACAAGCATCATAATACAAGCCAGGGGCCGCGAGGGCTCGAATACAAGTGCTCGATCATAGACGAGTCAGCGGAAGCAACAATATCTGAGTACAGACATAAGTTAAACAAGTTGCCATAAGATGGCTAGCACAAACTGGGATACAGATCGAAAGAGGCGCAGGCCTCCTGCCTGGGATCCTCCTAACTACTCTTGGTCGTCGTCAACGGGCTGCACGTAGTAGTAGGCACCTCCAGTGTAGTAGTCGTCGTCGACGGTGGCGTCTGGCTCCAGGGCTCCAGCATCTGGTTGCGACAACCAGGAAGGAAGGAAAGGGGAAAAAGGGGGGAGAAAGCAACCGTGAGTACTCATCCAAAGTACTCGCAAGCAAGGAGCTACACTACATATGCATGGGTATATGTGTAAAGAGGCCATATCAGTGGACTGAACTGCAGAATGCCAGAATAAGAGGGGGATAGCTAATCCTGTCGAAGACTACGCTTCTGGCAGCCTCCGTCTTGCAGCATGTAGAAGAGAGTAGATTGAAGTCCTCCAAGTAGCATCTCCAAGTAGCATATCCAGGTAGCATCTCCAAGCGCATCTCCAGTCGCATCGCATAGCATAATCCTACCCGGCGATCCTCTCCTCGTCGCCCTGCGGAAAAGCGATCACCGGGTTGTCTGTGGAACTTGGAAGGGTGTGTTTTATTAAGTATCCGGTTCTAGTTGTCATAAGGTCAAGGTACAACTCCAAGTCGTCCTGTTACCGAAGATCACGGCTATTCGAATAGATTAACTTCCCTGCAGGGGTGCACCACATAACCCAACACGCTCGATCCCATTTGGCCGGACACACTTTCCTGGGTCATGCCCGGCCTCGGAAGATCAACACGTCGCAGCCCCACCTAGGCAAAACAGAGAGGCCAGCACGCCGGTCTAAACCTAAGCGCACAGGGGTCTGGGCCCATCGCCCATAGCACACCTGCACGTTGCGATGGGCGGCCGGAAGCAGAACTAGCCCCCTTAATACAAGAGCAGGCTTACGTTCCAATCCGGCGCGCGCCGCTCCGTCGCTGACGTCTGAAGTGCTTCGGCTGATACCACGACGTCGGGATACCCATAACTACTCCCACGTAGATGGTTAGTGCGTATAGGCTCGTAGCCAGACTCAGATCAAATACCAAGATCTCGTTAAGCGTGTTAAGTATCCGCGAACGCCGAACAGGGCCAGGCCCACCTGTCTCCTAGGTGGTCTCAACCTGCCCTGTCGCTCCGCCACAAAGTAACAGTCGGGGGCCGTCGGGAACCCAGGCCCACCTCTACCGGGATGGAGCCACCTGTCCTTTCAGCCCCCAACTCCGAACAGTATCACAGGTAATGTAACAGTGTAAAGTATATAGTATATGCCCGTGATCACCTCCCGAAGTGATCACAGCCCAGTAGTATAGCATGGCAGACGGACAAGAGTGTAGGGCCACTGATGGAACACTAGCATCCTATACTAAGCATTTAGGATTGCGGGTAAGGTATCAATGACTGTAGCAGCAATGACAGGCTATGCATCAGAATAGGATTAATGGAAAGCAGTAACATGCTACACTACTCTAATGCAAGCAGTATAGAGAAGAGTAGGCGATATCTGGTGATCAAAGGGGGGGCTTGCCTGGTTGCTCTGGCAAGAGAGAGGGGTCGTCAACTCCGTAGTCGAACTGGTCAGCAGCAGCGTCGATCTCGTAGTCTACCGGAGAGAAGAGGGGGAAGAAATAATGAATACAGAGCAAACAAAGCACCACAAACTATATCAAGGCAATACGCGGTGTTCGGTGTGCCCTAACGCGGTAGTAGGTGATACCGGTGAAGGGGGGAAAACCCCCGGGAAAGTATTCCCGGTGTTTCGTGTTTTCGGGCAGAGGAGCCGGAGGGGGAAAGTTGCGGGTTCGATAGGTTAGGGGTGTGTGGCGGACGAACGGACCGCGTATCCGGATTTGTCTCGTCGTTCTGAGCAACTTTCATGTTGAAAATATTTTCATCCGAGTTACGGATTAAAAGATATGATTTTCTAAAGATTTAAATCATTTTCTGATTTTAATTAATTATTTAAATTAACATTATCCAGAATAGTGTTTGCTGTCGTCAGCATGACGTCAGCATGGCGTCAGCAGTCAACAGGGGTGTTGACTGGTCAATCTGACGTGTGGGACCCACTGGTCATAGACTGTTTAGGCTAATCACTGTTTAACTAATCTAACTACTGTTTAATTAAACTAATTAGTTAATTAGGTTAATCTAATTATGATTAATTAACTTAATTAATTCCTTAATTAATTAATTAATTTAATTATTATTATTTATTTAATTATTTTTATTATTTATCTATGTTTTTTTTTAAAAATTCCTAATTCCTTTTTTTAAATAAAACGTTTTGGGCCGTGGGGCCACCGGTCAGTGACCCAGGGGGCATAACGGGCGCGCGGGCGTGCGGGCGCTGGCGCCCAGCCCGAACGGGCGCACACCCAGGGGCGGCCAGATCCGGCGCGGCACCGGGCGGGGACGCAGCACCAGGGGGGGTCGCGGGCGTGGCCGAAGCCTGAGCGGCGACCAGCGCGCGGGGGCGGCACGGCGAGGCCCCCAGGCCGCAGCGGCAACAACCGAGGGCGGAGTGCGCGAACTGCAACGGCGGAGGTGGTGTTCAGGGGCGGAGCAGAGCTCCGGGGCGCACGACCGTCGGCGACGAGGCGAGCAAGGGCGTGGCCGTGCATAGTCCTGGTGAGGCGGGGCGGTGCGGGGTCAACGGCGACCAATAGGGACGCGACCACGGTGAGCGCGCACGGGAAGGAGGCCGCGGGCGTGCCCGTAGGCGAGGCGCAGGGCGCGGCCACGCACCGGGCGCGGACACGACCAACAGGGGCAGGCCCGTGCGCGGAGGCTTCTTGACGAGCATGGGGAAGGGGCGGTGACCGGCGAGGCGGTGTGCGTGCGCGCGAGGCGACACAGAGGAGAAGGAGGAGGGGAAAAGGCGGCTGCTCACGGCGGGAAGTAGGGACTTGGCAGCGGTGCGCGGGGAGCGACTCGGGGAGGAGGACGAGGAGGTCCGGCGTGGCGCAGGGGATGCGGGATGGCGGGGAAGGACTCCGGCGACGGCGGAGCGGTCCGGCGAGTTGAGGAGGCCCTCGAGCGGCAGCGAACGAGGCGCGGTCGTCGGGGTCGTCGCCCCGATCCAGATCGGATCGGGAGGGGGACGAGAGAGAGAGACGTGGGGGCGAGTGGGGAGTGGGATGGGGTTAGGGTTTGACCAGGGGGTCAGGGTGGCCTAGTAGGGCGCTGGGGTGGGCCGGCCTGGCTGGGACATGGCCCAGTTGGGCCGGGGGCTGCTGGTTCCTTTTTTTGTTTGCTTTCCTTTTATCTTTTCATAATTTTCTTTTCTGTTTCTCTTAATAATTAATTTAATTTAGTTTTTGTAAAATTTAATTTCAACACCTAAATTAGTATTTAGGAATACGACACTGCCACATTAATTTGGACAGCTAAATAAAATGGTTTAATATTTTATTATTTGAAAAAGGTATTAATTAAATGTTTTGCTGCAGCTTTAATTACCTTAGTGCATCTAAACACTTAACCAAAAATGTGGTTTCTGCATCAATATTATTTATGATTTATTTTCTACAACTTGAACATTTTAGTTTTAAAGTTTGAAAACTTTTGATGTTTGCTTTTAATTCAATTTGAATTTGAATTAGTTTTGAACTAACGCGAGATTATCAACAGTAACCGTGGTGACTGGCATCATTAGCGGGGAATCACTGTAGCTTAATTATCCGGGCGTCACAGTTACCTCAACGGGGATATGCACGTCTCCAACAATAAGTATATCATATTTCTTCTTGACAGCAGGAAGAGGAAATTCAAAACCTCCAATAATAATAGTTGGAATTTTTCCAATAGAATTGATAGTGTGGACTTGAGGTTGTTTCCTCGGAAAGTGTACCGTATGCTCAGTACCATTAACATGAAAAGTGACATTGCCTTTGTTGCAATCAATAACAGCCCCTGCCGTATTCAAAAAGGGTCTACCAACGATAATCGACATACTATCATCCTCGGGAATATCAAGAATAACAAAGTCTCTTAAAATAGTAACATTTGCAACCACAACAGGCACATCCTCACAAATACCGACAGGTATAACACTTGATTTATAGGCCACTTGCAAAGATATTTCAGTAGGTGTCAACTTACTCAAATCAAGTCTACGATATAAAGTGAGAGGCATAACACTAACACCGACTCCAAGATCACATAAAGCAGTTTTAACATAGTTTCTTTTAATGGAGCATGGTATAGTTGGTACTCCTGGATCTCCTAGTTTCTTGGGTATTCCACCCTTAAAAGTATAATTAGCAAGCATGGTGGAAATTTCAGCATCAGGTATCTTTCTCTTATTTGTAACTATTTCTATCATATACTTAGCATAAGGATTCATTTTAAGCATATTAGTCAAACACATCCGCAAGAAGATAGGTCTAATCATTTCAGCAAAGCGCTCAAAATCCACATCATCCTTTTTCTTCGATGGTTTAGGAGGAAAAGGCATGGGTTTCTGAACCCATGGTTCTCTTTCTTTACCGTGCTTCCTAGCAACAAAGTCTCTCTTATCATAATGTTGAATCTTTGATTCTGGCTTATCTAGATCAACAGCAGGTTCAATCTCTACATCATTATCATTGCTAGGTTGAGCATCAACATGAACATCATCATTAACGTTATCCATGTTCTTTACCAGATTGTGTCTCAGCATCAGAGATAGAAATATCATTGGGATTTTCAGGTGTGTCAGCAACAGGTTCACTAGAATCATGCAAAGTCCTATCATTTTTGTTTTCTTCTTCTTAGAAGGACTAAGTGCATCAATATTAGTTCTCTAAGAATCTCGCTCAATTCTCTTAGGGTGGCCCTTAGGATACAAAGGTTACTGAGTCCTTTTACCCGTTCTAGTTGCAACTGTAACATCAAAGTCATTATTCTTACTATTTAATTCATTGAGTAAATCATTCTGAGCTTTAAGTACTTGTTCTACTTGAGTGGTAACCATAGAAGCATGTTTACTAATGAGCTTAAGTTCACCTTTAACTCTAGACATATAATCACCCAAGTGTTCAAGCATATCAGAATTGTGTTTCAATTGTCTACCAACATAAGCATTGAAGTTTTCTTGTTTGACAATAAAATTATCAAACTCATCTAAACATTGGCTAGCAGACTTATAATGAGGAATATCACCTTCATCAAATCTATAGAGAGAATTTACCTTTACTACCTGTGTCGGGTTATCAAAACCATGTGTTTCTTCAATAGGTAATGGATTAAAACCGTGTATTTCTTCAACAGGCGGTAAATTAAGACCACGTATTTCTTCAACAGGAGGTAAATTCTTAACATCTTCAGCTTTTATATCTTTTTCTTTCATAGATTTCTTTGCCTCTTGCATATCTTCAGGACTGAGAAATAGAACACCCCTTTTCTTCGGAGTTAGCTTAGGAGTTGGTTCAGGAAGTGTCCAATTATTTTCATTAGTCAACATATTATTCAATAGAATTTCAGCTTGATCAACAGTTCTTTCCCTGAAAACACAACCAGCACAACTATCCAGGTGGTCTCTAGAAGCATCGGTTAGTCCATTATAAAAGATATCAAGTATTTCATTTTTCTTGAGAGGATGATCTGGCAAAGCATTAAGTAATTGGAGAAGCCTCTCCCAAGCTTGTGGGAGACTCTCTTCTTCAATTTGCACAAAATTATATATTTCCCTTAAAGCAGCTTGTTTCTTATGACCAGGGAAATATTTAGCAGAGAAATAATAGATCATATCCTGGGGACTACACACACAATCAGGATCAAGAGAATTAAACCATGTCTTAGCATCATTCTTTAATGAGAATGGAAATATTTTAAGGATATAATAGTAGCGAGTTTTCTCATCATTAGTGAATAGGGTGGCTATATCATTTAATTTAGTAAGATGTGCCAGAATAGTTTCAGATTCATAGCCATAAAAAGGATCAGATTCAACCAAAGTAATTATCTCAGGATCAATAGAGAAATCATAATCCTTATCAGTAACAAAGATAGGTGAAGTATCATAAGCAGGGTCATATTTCATTCTAGCATTCAAAGACTTTTCTTTAAGCTTAGCTAATAATTTCTTAAGATCAGATCTATCGTTGCAAGCAAGAAAATCTCTAGCAGTTTCTTCATCCATAACATAACCCTCAGGCACAACAGGCAATTCATATCTAGGGGGAGAGTCTTCATCATCACTATCATCAATATTATCAGTTTCAATAATTTCATTCTCTCTAGCCCTAGCAAGTTGTTCATCAAGAAATTCACCTAGTGGCACAGTATTATCAAGCATGGAAGTAGTTCATCATAAGCATCATGCATAGCGGAAGTGGCATCATCAATAACAAGTGACATATCAGAATTAATAGCAGAAGCAGGTTTAGGTGTCGCAAGTTTACTCAAAACATAAGGAGAATCAAGTGCAGAGCTAGATGGTAGTGACTTACCTCCCGTCGTAGTTGAGGGATAAATTTTTGTTTTCGCGTCTTCCAAGTTCTTCATAGTGACCAGCAGATATAAATGCCAAGTGACTCAAAGAATAGAGCTATGCTCCCCGGCAACGTCACCGGAAAATAGTCTTGATAACCTACAAGTATATGGGATCACAACAGTTTTCGAGGGTAGAGTATTCAACCCAAATTTATTGATTCGACACAAGGGGAGCCAAAGAATATTCTCAAGTATTAGCAGCTGAGTTGTCAATTCAACCACAACTAGAAACTTAATATCTGCAGCAAAGTGTTTAGTAGCAAAGTAATATGATAGTAGTGGTAACGGTAGCAAAAGTAATATTTTTGGGTTTTGTAGTGATTGTAACAATAGTAACGGAAAAGTAAATAAGTGAAGAACAATATAGAAATAGCTCATAGGCATTGGATCGGTGATGGATAATTATGTCGGATGCGGTTCATCATGTAACAGCTATAACATAGGGTGACACAGAACTAGCTCCAATTCATCAATGTAATGTAGGCATGTATTCCGAATATAGTCATACGTACTTATGGAAAAGAACTTGCATGACATATTTTGTCCTACCCTCCCGTGGCAGAGGGGTCCTATTGGAAACTAAGGGATATTAAGGCCTCCTTTTAATAGAGTACCGGACCAAAGCATTAACACATAGTGAATACATGAACTCCTCAAACTACGGTCATCACCGGTAAGTATCCCGATTATTGTCACTTCGGGGTTAACGGATCATAACACATAATAGGTGACTATAGACTTGCAAGATAGGATCAAGAACTCTCATATATTCATGAAAACATAATAGGTTCAGATCTGAAATCATGGCACTCGGGCCCTAGTGACAAGCATTAAGCATAGCAAAGTCATAGCGACATCAATCTCAGAACATAGTGGATACTAGGGATCAAACCCTAACAAAACTAACTCGATTACATGATAAATCTCATCCAACCCATCACCGTCCAGCAAGCCTATGATGGAATAACTCACGCACAGCGGTGAGCATCATGAAATTGGTGATGGAGGATGGTTGATGATGACGACGGCGACGGATTCCCCCTCTCTGGAGCCCCGAACGGACTCCGGATCAGCCCTCCCGAGAGAGTCTAGGGCTTGGCGGCGGCTCCGTATCGTAAAACACGATGAATCCTTCTCTCTAGGTTTTTTCTCCCCGAACGTGAATATATGGAGTTGGAGTTGAGGTCGGTGGAGCACCAGGAGACCCACGAGGCAGGGGGCGCGCCTAGGGGGCAGGCGCGCCTCCCACCCTCGTGGACAGGGTGTGGTCCCCCTGGTCTTGATTCTTTCGCCAGTATTTTTATATTTTCCAAAAATAATCTCCGTTGATTTTCAGGTCATTCCGAGATCTTTTGTTTCTGCACAAAGATAACACATGGCAATTCTGCTGAAAACAACGTCAGTCCGGTTTAGTTCCATTCAAATCATGCAAGTTAGAGTCCAAAACAAGGGCAAAAGTGTTTGGAAAAGTAGATACGACGGAGACGTATCAGTAGTACATAAACAATTACTATATAAGGGCGAAGGAACAAAGACACAAAGTGTATTTATTTTTGTGTGGATCTCACACCTATTTGATTTCGCGGGGGAGAATGTTTGTGTATGATTTTTCTTTTTTCCTTGAGTGTTCCATGTGTAACTAACATAATCCATCCAGCAATTACCCAGTGGCATAACCTATTCATATTACTTTCCTTTTACCTTGTGGGTTCCATGTGTAACTAACATAACCCATCTAGCGGTTACCCAGAGGCTAGCGAGGAAATTTAAAATATCCTTTTTAGCCTCAGCTACCAAAATTCTTGGCCTTCTTATCAAACGGAACTTTCATGGTCGGTGCTGGCATGACCGCGATGTCGGTGGCTGCTTTCAACTATTACCGTGGACATGGGGTACATTGTTCATCCGCAAATATTACCTTGTGAACCGTACTAGTCTTGTGATAGAAATTGCAATAAACAAATGGCCTTGTTCTATCCAAACACCTTACACGGTTGTCCATCAAACTAATTTTGGTGCTT
This sequence comes from Triticum aestivum, assembly GCF_018294505.1. NCBI lineage: Eukaryota > Viridiplantae > Streptophyta > Magnoliopsida > Poales > Poaceae > Triticum > Triticum aestivum. The sequence goes on from NC_057800.1 coordinate 45,574,504, forward strand.
CACGCACAACAGAAAATGGTGCGCACACAATCATCTGGAACCAAGTAGGCATGACAGTATTGTCAGGTATTTTTTTTCTATCATCGTATTTATTGAATGCTACAAGTTAAAGATTCTTTAAATAAGTCCTTCCACTTGTCATTTCGAAAGTATAAGATGGATGTCCGAAGTGTCGAAAACGAGGCAGAAAAGAGGCGCAATCCGCTTGGTGCTAAAAGGTGGAACTTCAGTAGGGATACACTCGAAGAAGTTTGAACTATGACCATGGACATGGGGTAAAGCATCGTCCGCAAACATTGCCACTTGGAACCCTACCGGTCTTCCCACAAGGATAGCTCATCCATCTGCATCTGGAGCGCGTTGAGTGGGTGCCCATGATGGCGGCATGCTCTTCAGGGATGTCGGTCATCATCACTATTGCCGGGTGCGACGTAGTTGCCCTGTTGCGCCTCTAGTTCATATGAAAATATGTCAAATGACTCAGCGATGTGGAATACATTTGGTTTGCGCCATTTCATGGCGAGTCATCTGACAGGAGTATGACACATGGAAATCTGGTGGGGGCAAACAAAGGCATTCATAGTAGTGGCAACTCCTTTGCGAACAGAGACAGACACAATAATGAAACACTTTTGCCCAGAGACCATGCAGGTACTTAACAACATCATTTCCGACCTCAGCGTGGAACGCAAACTTGGCATTCTTATCGAAAAAAACTTTCATGTAGAATGATCTTTCCAGTAACCAGCATTTGTTTCCTGTCGCGATAATATGTAGATAGTGGCAAGTTTCATCATGAATATCTAACCTAAGAGGTAAAGGAAAGGAAGTATGTCACTCGAGCAAAATTGCAATAAACAAATGGCCTACCTCTATCCAATCACTCATGTGGTTGTCCATCAATGTAATTAGGTTCTTCACGAGCAACAAAAATGGTGCACACACAATCATGTGGAAACCAATCAAATGATACAAATTAAAGATTCCCTAAATAAGACATTACACTTGTCATTCCGAAAGTATAGGAATTATCTCAGAAGGGTCGAGAATGAGGTGGAAGGGAGACACAATCTGCTTGCTGCTGAAAGGTGGAACTTAAGTAGGGACACACTAGAAGAAGATCAACTAGTACCGTGGAGATGGGGTACATTGATGGCCGCAAACTTTGCCTCTTAAACCCTACCAGTCTTCCCACAAAGATCGAGAATCCATCTGTGTTCAGTGTGTGTGATGCGGGTGCCTATGGTGGCGGCATGCTCTTCAGGGATGGGATGCCTGGGTCGTCATCACTACCGACGGGTGTGAGATAGTGGTCTTCTTCTCCTCCAGCCCATATGAAAATATAGCAAATGGCTCGGGGACATGGGATGCATTGTTTTCAGCCTTCTCCAATGGTGAGTAATCATCCATGAGCATGATGTGTGGCATTCTAAAGGGGCAAACAGAGTCATTCATAGTAGTGGCGGCTCCATTGCAGACAAAGGCAGAGACTATCACGACATGCTTTTGCATGTGAATCAGTTTCCAGTGTAGCCATCCCGCCCACTGGGGCTCCTTCCTCCGGTTCATAGGAACCTATATGGAGACACCGAGAACTGCCTAGGCACACATCAAGGCTCGCAACTACGCTTCTTTGGCTTAGTGGCCCAAGAAGGAAACTTATATATAGATAGTTGATAATGAATATTACTCCCTCTTTAAAGAAATATCCATGTGTTTAGATTACTAAAGTAGTGATCTAAAAGCTCTTATATTTCTATACGCGGGGAGTACTAGATAAGGGTGTAGGAAAAGAGACAAAGAGGGTGTTTCATTGGTGTGTGGATCCTACATCTATGTGAATTGGTAGGGAAGAAGGTTTGTGTATTACTTTCCTTTTTCCTTGAGGTTCTCGTGTGTAACTGACATAACACATCTAGCAGTTACCTAGTGTCATAACCCATTCATATTAGTTTCATTTTCCATTGTGGGTCCCATGTGTAACTAACATAACATATCTAGAAGTTACCTAGAGGCCAGAGAGGTAATTGACAATATCACTTTTTGGCCTCAGTGTACCACACACGCATGGCCTTCTTATCGATCAGAACTTTCATAAGCGGTGTGGGCATGACCACGATAGTGGAGGCTGTTGCTAGAATGATTTTTCTAGTAATTAGGATTGGTTCTCATCTTGCTAATTAAGTCTTGTCATGAATTTTCTATTACCTATAGAATTGATTCTCGGCGTGATTTTTCTAGTAACTAGGATTGGTTACCTGTCGTGATCAATTGTAGATAGTGGCAGGTTTTCTCTTTAATATCTAACCTAAGAGGTAAAATAAAGGAAGTTGGTCACTCGATCAACATTGCAATAAACAAATGGCCTACTTTTATCCAACAACTCATGCGGTTGTCCATCAAACTAATTTTGGTGCTTCATGAGCAACCAAAATGTTGCACACACAATCATGCGGAAATCAAGTGGACATCACACTACGATCATGTATTTTTCATATCTAAGTTTTTTCTAAATGGTGCAAATTAAAGATTCCCTAAATAAGGTCTTCAACTTGTCACTATAGAAATACATGATGCATCTCAGAAGTGCGAAGAATGAGGCAGAAGAGGGGCGCACCATGCTTGCTGCTGAGAAATGGAACTTAAGTAGGGACACACTGGAAGAAGCTTTCAACTATTACCATGGATATGGGTTACATCAACTGTCCGCGAATGTTGCCTCTAGGAACCCTGCTAGTTTTCCCACAAGGATGAATCATCCATCTGTGTCGGGAGCACGTGGTGTGGGTGTCCCTAGTGGTGGCATGCTATTAATGGATGCCATGCCTTGGTCGTCATCACTGCAGCCGGGTGTGACACAGTGGCCCTCTTGCTCATCCAGCTCATATGCAAATATGTCAAGTGGCTCCTGGACGGCGGACGCATTTGGTTCAAGCCATTCCAGTGGTGAGTCATCCTACATTAGCATGCCACATGGCAATCTGCTGGGGGCAAATAGAGGCACTCATAATAGTGGTAGGAACCTTTGAGAGGGAGACAGACACACTTGCATGATGCTTCTGCTTGGGAATAACTTTCTAGTGCAACCATCTTGCCCACTGGGACTCGAGCCTCCGATTCAGAGGAACCCATATGGATACACCAGGAACTTCCTAGGAACATCTCGAGTCTCGCGAATACACATCCTTTGGCTTAATGGCCCAAGAAGGAAACTTACATATAGGTAGTAGATACACGATATTATTAGATAAGAGTGAATGAGGAGAGACATAAATGGTATTTTTTGTGGGCGGGGGAGAAGGTTTGTGTATTACTTTCATTTTTCCTTGTCGGCCCCATATGTCACTGACATAACCCATCTAGAAGTTACCCAGTGCTTTAACCCATTCATATTACTTTCCTTTTCCCTTGTGGGTCCCATATGTAACTGATATAAACCATCTAGCACTAACCAAACCAACAAAGAACCACCCGAAACCTTTTTCTGCCTCTGCAAGCTTTTGTTCTTCCGCTATCTCATCTGGAGTCCCTTTTTGGTACTCTGCCGGAGGGGGAATCGATCACGGAGGGGTTCTACATCAACCTTGCTGCCCTACTGACGATGTGTGAGTTTGTTCACCACAAACGTATGGGTCCATAGCTAGTAGCTAGATGTATTCTTCTCTCTCTTTGATCTTCAATACAATGTTCTCCTCTATCTTCTTGGAGTTCTATCTAATGTAATCTTCTTTTGCGGTGTTTTTGTTGGGATCCGATGAATTGTGGATTTATGATCAGATTATTCATTGAGAGTCTTTTCTGAACTTCATTATGTATGATTATTATAGCTTTGTATTTCTCTCCGATCTATCCATTTGGTTTGGCCAACATGATTGATTTATCTTCATTGGGAGACGTGCTTTTGTAGTGGCTTCAATCTTGCGGTGTCCTCACCTCGTGACAGAAGGGGTAGTAAGGCACGTATTGTATTGCTGCCATTAAGGGTAAAATGACGGGGTATAATCATATTTCTTGAGTTTACTTCGTCTATGTCATGTCATCTTGCTTTAAGTGTTATTCTATTTGTTATGAACTTAATATCATAGATGCATGCTAGATAGCAGACAATTGGCGGAGTAATAGTAGTAGATGCAGAATCGTTTCGGTCTATTTGTTGGGTTCAAGTACTTCCTCTTTTGCGTAGGTACTGTCATTAGGATTTGCGTGGTTCTCCTATTGGTTTGATAACCTTGGTTCTCACTAAGGGAAACACTTATCCGCTACTATATTTCCACCCTTTCCTCTTAAGGGAAAATACCAATGCAGCTCACAAGTAGCAGTTACATTTCATGATTAATTTTAGATAGTGGAAGGTTCTTTCTTTAATATCTAACCTAAGAGGTAAAGGAAAGGAAGTCCGTCACTCGAGCAACATTACAATAAACAAATGTCATACTTCTATCCAACAACTCATGCGGTTGTCCATCAAACTAATTTTGGCGCTTCACGCGCAACAAAAATGGTGCACACACAATCATGCGGAAACCAAGTGGACATGACATTTTCCCTATCTAAGTATTTTCTAAATAGTACAAATTAAATATTCCATAAATAAGATCATCCAATTGTCACATCAGAAGTACATGATGCATCTCAGAAGGTCTGAGAACGAGGCGGAAGAGAGGCGCTACCTGCTTGCTCCTGAGATGGGGAACTTAAGTAGGGACACACTAGAAGAAGCTTTCAACTATTACTAGGGACATGGGGTACCACTACAAATTACTTCCGTGATGATACGTGTTTGTCACAGTAGGTCACATTTTCTGTCATGCATGTACATCCATGACAAATTTATGACAGAATCAAGATTATCATACCTGTGCTGTTGTAGAAGTGTTCCATGACATTACCAAAATTATCATCACGGAAGTGTCCACTTCCATGACGATAAATCGCCCGTCAAAGAAGTGCTTTCATCATGGGTGACCGACACGTGGCATCCACCGTAACGGAACGTCGTAAGCTATTGGGTCCGGTTTTGGATCCAATAACCCGTTAACAGCCCCGACCAATGGGGATTTTCCACGTGTAAAATCATCATTGGCTGGAGGAAACACGTGTCGGCTCACCATTGGGACAGATGTCATCCACTCATTGGACCCAAGGCGCCTATGATACATCGACACGTGGCACATCCCAAGAGAGGCCCATTACTGTGAAAAGGCCGGCCCATTTGAATTGGTCAAAAGGTGGCGGGCCGGCCCACGGAAAGCCTGTTAACGGTCTGTTCGCATATAGCCCATTTACAGCCCGCTAACCCAGGGCCCATTACGACCTCTACGAATTAGGCCCAGTACCGTCATCTAGGCCGTCCAATATGATTCCAGCCCGTTTTAACTTCTAGCCCATATATGGCCCATGACGTCCTTCGGCCCATATGAGGCCCTTTGTAACTATTGGCCCATTAACGGCCCGTGGTGAAACTGGCCTGTAATGAACAGTGTATCACTTCATACCCATTAACGGCTCATTATTCTATTGGGCCGTTTCCAGCCCATGTTATCTTTTGGCCTTCTCAGGGCCCATTTATTCTTGGTCTCATTTCCAACATTCGGTTACTTACGACCCGTTACTGTCATTTTCTGCTTGTGGGCCAAATTCAGCTCGTGGTTACAGTCAGCCCGTTTGTGGCCCGTTAATACGTTGGGCCGTTTTCATGTAAAAAAACCTGTTGGGCTGTTTTCATAGAGTTATCAAATGCGGCCTATTAATATCTAGTTATGGTCCATGAATAGTATGGCCCATGATTGGCGAAATGATGATACGCCCCATAGAAGGCCCATGGATCGTACGGCCCGTAAAAGGCCCATGGATCATACGACCCGTAGAAGGCCCATGGATCCTACGGCCCATATAGAAGGACAATGGATCCTATGGCCTGTAGAAGGCCCATGGATCATACGGCCCACAAGAGGCCCATGGTTACAATAGTCCGTGTTTTGCCATGATTATTTTGGCCTAGTTTACAAAAATAGGTTATTGTGGCCACTAGAAAAACACAGAAAAAGAACTGCAGTGACTACAAGCAAACACTAAACAAGACAATAAGGAAATAAATAAGAAATCAATTAACGCTAGCCTATTACCGCTATTACACATATTACATCCACTGGGCATCAAAGTTCGCCACCAGTTTAAATATGGGGAACAAAGCAGCATATTACATACACTGGCCGTTAAAATTGGCTACCAGTGGAAATAAACGCGGCAGCAAAACAAGAGCATAACTGAAACAACTTCAGAAGAGCTCAAGAAACGTTATCCTGGGTATCCACCTTGCTGGCAATAAGCTTAGCAAGCTTATTAGCTTTGTCCTGTTTGGCGCTAAAATCCTCTAACGCTTGCTGTTGCACCAGAAAGTATGCATCTGAATGCTCCAGGGACTTCCGCTGTCCTTCCGCTTCTTGTCGGAGCATAGCTGATCGATGTCTGTCAGCTTGTAGTTGAGACTCAAGAAACCGAACTGATTCAGACAATGAGTTTGAATAGCTTGTGCAAGCGGTAGTGGCCAGTAACTCGAACACTAAACCAAGACAGGACTTTGGGGTTGTCTCACTGTCTTCGAGATAGTCTTCCTTAGCTGTTTTATCAGCTTTGTTGGAGACCAACAAGGATGTGTCACTATCCTTAACCTTATCTGCATTACTTCCTTTACCATTGCTTAATAAGGCACTCTTCCCCAATATTCTGTCAACATTCTAAAAGAAGAAACAAGCAGACACATAATAGGTTTAGCATGTACTAGTATATGGAACTCATTTTGGTGAACCAGTTCATTAGTAAGGTGGACAGGATTAAACTACCAAGTCTTCAATTGCCAAGTACTAGTACATAACAAAAGCATCAACTAAACATATATCTATGTCCTATGGTCACTGCATTGTCTTGCCAAATCAAAATAGAGACACGGTTCAAATCATATCAGTTCAAGACAAAGCAGTAGTGAAAGAATACGATGCGTGGGAAACTACACGGCACAACAAGATTTCAGATGGGTACCATGGGTCTACATGTACAACAACACTATTGGCTCTGTTGTGATGCTAGTAATGTGCATGATAGGAGAAGTCAACTATATACACAGTTGAAATTGAAATCAACAGAGCTATTGATAAGAGCAAACCTGTTAAAGAAACATGCGTGAACATACCTGCTGTGCCATTGGAGTTTCGATTGGATCCTTCAATTTAAAAATAAGTTTGTATGAGTAAATATAGTGATACAAGAGCAAACCGGTATGCACGATAGAAATCATAGTTAAAAAAGGCGCTCCTAGGCTCTAGGCGTTGGCAAAACGCATTGTGCATAACTACGCTTAATCTGTGCATAAGCATGTGCTTTGGTTAGTAAAGCACAAGGCGGTGGCAAAACGCACAATTAACGCCTAGCACTTTTTTGAACTATGATTGCAATGGAATCTTAAATTAGAACAGTTGTTCTTCAGGTTTAGGCACTTGTTCTACATGAACAGAGTACAGTAAGATGCAAGAATATAGTACTTAAAAATAGAAAATGAGCTCATAGACCTTACCACATTCTTGGTTCGGGACCAGTACAGAATAAGGCATTCCCAGTCATCATCTAGTAAATGTATCTCAGGAGAACGTAAGGAAATTTGATGAGTTTCTTTGCCGGTGAAGTACGTTTTCTTCAGGTAATTCCGATACTACCACCAAGCATTCTTGAAGATAGCAGAGGTATTAGCACAGGTTACCTCATCCTGAGTTTCCAAATCAGTCCTTCTCTATAGACAAAAATGAGAAAATTTGTTGTATTATAACCATCATGGAGGTAGGATGTATGGGACAAAGCAAAGTAATTGCCATGAATAACATTACTTACACATAACTCCTGGACAAACACCTGCAACTGGCATTTTCCTTCATCTTCAGTATAATATTTCCAAGATGGGAAGATACGCACATACGATTTAACAACATCAAATGCGATAGATGCTAAACTATGACTAGCTGGTTGTGCTTCCTCCACAGGAATAGGCGTACTAACTGGTGGAGTTGGGGTTCGCCATGGTAGTACTGGCCCTTTGGGCACTGGAGCTGCCTTACTAATTGCTCTTGTTTGGGAGCTCTGTGGTGGAGATGGTGCTGTGTCAATAGGAACTGGGTTACTATCTGCTAGGGTTGGGGTTAGATTGGGTGAAGCTGGTTCTCTGTCCATCACCGTAGGGGTACAATATGCGAGAGTTTGGGTTATGTGTGGTAGGGCTGGTTCTCGTGCATGTACAACCGGGGTGATATCTCCACCAAGAGGTAGCACTGTTTTATTTGAAGACCGTGTTTTTAGTCTGCTAGATACCGGCATCACCCGCTCCAATTCAAATGGCTGATAAATAGGAAAAATAGTTGAATGTACAGACATTGTATGTGAGACAGATGCAATAGATAGTGTGTAAAAAAGAGGGCATGAAATAGTTGACATGTATATTGTTTAACTAAAACGGATAGCATGACATAATTTCACATATATGATGTCTATCTAAATAGGAGTGGTCAGCGGCGTCTGAATCCGCCTCAGAACAGATATTTTCCTCTGGATTACAATCTAGAGAGGGTTGCCGCAAAAAACTCTTCTCTTTTTCTCTACAAGTTCAGCATGACTGTGTACAATATCTAACAAGCATACGAATAAATATGGTGAGATTATGTAAGGAGAGCATGCATAAATTTAGAGTGATGATAACAACGAGTGGATGGATCCAAAAATAATGATAGCAGGCTGATGATTGCTTTAATTTGATAAAAAGACAGATGTTGATTGCTTTACTATTTGTTTCCCACCCAAGATGAACAACATAGGCATACCCTAGGTGAACCAGATGTTACACAAATATACTATTCATTGCTTCCTCGATATGTGCCCCACAACTAATTTAGAACTCAAGTTTGAACATTAATTTGGACCTGACTTGGAGTCCAAGAGGTGAACAGGACGATAAAGTAGCAGGTAATTTTGAGCAATGCATAACATAAGCAGAAACAAAAGAGTGCGACCTCTCTTGTGGACCCATGTACTCCTCAGGTTCATCTACTGAGTCAATGATGGTGATGCCGTTGCGGTGGGTGCCGGTGGCAGGGAAGGAGATCTAAGGCGGCGAATGACGGTCAGGAGTCGTGATGTCTGGTTTGGTGGATGTTTTTATCGATGGAGTAGCTCAGGTGAGGTGGACGATGTCGTGGCAAGAGCAGGACAAACCACACAAAGTTCCCTTCGACACCTACCTGTAACTGAAGTAATTCTGTAAGGGCTCATTTGGCTTGCATGATTCGAAAAAAAAACCCTAAGCCGCCAGCCAACATTGGCCGAACCGCCGGCCCCGGCATCGCCTTGCCACCCCGAAACAACTCCCGACCTTCGGTCCGCCGCCACCCCGCCCCGCCCTTTAGGCCCCCCGCCCCAACCCTGAACCCTAAGATAGATAGTGGGGTACCTCTCCGTGGAGCCCCCGTCCCTGCTGCGGGTGGTTCTTCCTTAACTCCGGCGAGCCCCCCCACCCCCTGAAAATCGACTGACCCAAAAGTTGATTCAGTCGACTGAAGTGTAGCTAAATCGGAGCAGAGCAGCAGCACAAGCGAGGGGGAGAGCAGCAGCAGCAGCAGCGCGAGTGAGCGAGAGCCAGAGCAGCAGCAGCTGGGCGAGCGAGCGATTGAGCGAGAGCCAGAGCAGCAGCAGCAGTGCGAGCGAGCGAGAGCCGGAGCAGCATCAGCAGATCCGGCTGGTATCGACGCCGCCGATGAAGGGGCCTTGCACTGGGGGAGAGCCGCCGTGGAGATGTTACCCGCGACGCCGGCTTCAAGGTAGCTGCTCCATGGGGGTGCGAGATGGAGCACCGTCAGCGCCGGGAGGTCGAGTTAAGGAGAAGGTGTGATGTGATGAGTGTACAACCTTTTTGGTGGCGCCGAGTAGGCCTCGGCCTCGTCCTAGGAGTCGGTGAGGATGCTGCGGTTCCGGTGGAGCAGGTTAAGGCACCGTTGTGGGGATAGAGCAGCTGCGATAGACGAGGCGATCTTTGGAGCAGCTCCTTGGAGGTGGAGGACGGGGGGCTGAACCGGCGGGATGACGAGATGGACGACGGATCCTCATCCAGGATGGTGGACGAGGGACGTCGAGCTGTTGCGGTGGACAACATCGTCGGGGAAGAGGCTCCGGCTGGGCAGCGGTGAGGTGGCGGACGAAGGAGGGTGGGGATTCGCGGCTGGAGTGGAGAGGTTATGGCAGCCTGGGATTTCGAATGGCAAAAAGGAGGCGATGATAGGGGGTGAACCATGACTTAGGGACGAGCTTGTCCAAAATGTTGGGTGTGTTACAAAAGTACGCCCCACCGATTTGAACTAGCAGCCCTTTCCGCTCAGGGTTAGAAGGGGGATTTCGCGTGTTGGGATTTGGCAGCTGGAGGGAGTTTTCACGCGCGTTGTAATTTCGGGATAGCAAGGCGTGGGTTGTGAAGGCGCCAGTTTTGGGAGCACGATATCTGAATTTTCGGGATATAACAAGGCGTAGGTTGAATTTTAGGGACAAGCCTAATGTGTAATATTGTACTTGTACGTCAAATCAATTCGCACTTCTCTCACCAAAAAGAAAACGAAAAAAATAAAACTATTCACACCACACACAAAGAGAGAGTCTTGCCCCGTTTTACTATAAAAATGCTATTCAAAGCTACTCCCTCCTTCCATCTATATAGGGCCTAATGCGTATTTTGATGCTAACTTTGACCGAATATTAGAGCAATAATATATGACATGCAACTTACACAAAGCACACCGTTAAATTCGTCTGTGAAAGGTTCTTTCAATGATATAATTTTCACATTGTGCATGTCATGTACTATTAATCTTGTCAATAGTCAAAGGAGGTCTTAAAAAATGCATTACGCCCTATATAGATGGAAGGAGGGAGTATGAATCCATGTTATGTCCAATTAAATTTTTTTGCTTGTTGTATAATGCATGTAACCTACTCATACCAACATTTTAGTGCATTCCAAATGTCTATACTACCGCTGCAATTCGAACTGAATTTGAATTCGTTTCTCTATTTCAATAAGAATCTACAATCATGATTGTTGCCAACTTCAACCATCATTTCTGTATTACCTTAATAACACACCACATGATTACTATAGATATAGATATGAACTATGTGTACTACATGAACTCGAATTCTATTTTTTGAATACACTTGATGTTGATTCCAAATAATAGTACATTTGATGTACTAACTATATATTCATAATCTAAACCATGTTCCATACGTACACCGTGTTTATCACACATAGTATAGTGCCCCGCCCCCTACATTATGACAAGTATTTAACCTTGAGCTGCAAAAGCCACACATTAGCCCAAATTATGATCAATGTTCTATATATTATACGTAGTACTAGCAAGATGCCCATGCGTTCCATAGAACGTCAACATGATTAAGGGGAGGCCTAATTTGCAAATATGGAGAGGGGTGTGGGTATCTTTTTTCAAAATTTCCATAGTTTCCTTCCTATCCGTCAGATATAAATCAGACGGCCTATATTGCAGGATGGCAAGCACACCATCATCAACAACTCCGTTTTTTATCAGAGTAGAGATAAAATATATTATATGTAGTATAACATGTTCATAACCACACCATGTGTACCACCGTTATATATATTCACACATGCGTCGGTTTAAAACACTATGATAAATTCTTCAATTATCTGAATTCGCTTTTTATAATGAAGTATGATCTCTATTCGTCTTTTACACCCACACAATCCTCTTATCTTTGTAGCTAGCGCTAACTTTCTCAACTGCATGCACACGCCCGCATCCCTCTCACCCTCCCTCAGCATTCTCTAGCTCCATCGCGCAAATTCGTCTTTTCACTTTAGGTCGTTCACCCATGGTGTGTGTAGGCCCCCCGGCTCCTTCTTTACGGCACACATCGATCGATATGCCTCTCTAGCCAACTGTGCCTAGCACAAACATAATCTTCCCCTCTTCTCTTATCACCGTCCATGCCTCACTCCCACCACTCTTTTCATCGATCTCGTACTCGCACACTCCTCCCCCCTCGATATAGTATGACTCTCGCACCACCTCCTAGATGCATCCCTCTCTCTCTATCCTTGTCCTCATGCCTCATTTGCTTCTAACACACACATGCATGTATACCGATTGATCTCCCAACATATACCTAGGTCGACTTTAACTATTCCCCCCCCCCATCGATCGATGTACCTCACAAGTTATGTCTCTCCTTTCTTCGACAAAGGACTATTGATCTTCCTATGTAGTTATGTCTGCTTACCGCAGCCATATCGTCCCCCTCATCATTCGTGCATGCCTCCTGACCCGTCTCTCACACGCACATGCACAGACAGGCAGCCATCCCCTCTCTTATTGATATTGCGGGTGTGCCCTCTGGCTGTCTAGCAAGCCCATCCTACCATTTGTTAGAAGGAACTCCACTACCACCCCCTCAAACACTCTAGCTCCGTCTCTCTCACAACCTTATTCCTCTCCTACACATATGCATGGATGCCGATCAATCTCCCTTAATACATGAGGTAGATCAATCTCCCTTAATACATGAGGTAGGCCTCTCTCCTCCTCCACACATATACCAGCCATTGTACCTCTATAGTTAATTAGGCCTCCCTCCCCCCCAACACACATCGATAGTCGAGCGCTGTAGGTAGGTATCCATGCCACAGAGACAAACTGCACATGTCCCCTCTCACGTTCCAATAGGCCAGCCACTCTATATCTTTGACATGGGCACACACAAATTCGATGGCACTCTTTGTCGATCGCGCGCGCACACACACACACATCATCCCTCTCTTCGATTCTATGGACACCTCAAGCCGATGATACCTCCACTCTCTTCTCGTGGATCGCCCCCCGAGGGAGTCCTGGATTAGGGGGTCTCCGGACAGCCGGACTATATCCTTTGGCCGGACTGTTGGACTATGAAGATACGAGATTGAAGACTTCGTCTCGTGTCTGGATGGGACTCTACTTGGCGTGGAAGGCAAGCTAGGAAATATGGATATGCATATCTCCTCCTTTGTAACCGACCTTGTGTAACCCTAGCCTCCTCCGGTGTCTATATAAACCAGAAGGTTTTATTCCCTAGGACAACAAAAAATCATACCATAGGCTAGCTTCTAGGGTTTAGCCTCTCCGATCTCGTGGTAGATCAACTCTTGTACTACTCATATTATCAAGAATAATCAAGCAGGACGTAGGGTTTTACCTCCATCAAGAGGGCCCGAACCTGGGTGAAACATCGTGTCCCCTGCCTCCTGTTACCATCCACCTTAGACGCACAGTTCGGGAACCCCTACCCGAGATCCGCCAGTTTTGACACCGACATCGCCGCTTAGAGCGAGGAGTAGGCTTTGTCCGGCTTAAGGCCTTCCGAATACTAGGGGCTTCACCAAAATTTAAAATTGTAGACTTCTATGGCTAAGTGAGAGTGATAAAGCATTATAGTCTGATTGCCTTGTTTGTTGTGCTGAGCACCTCCCTCGAAGGACCCAAAAATGGGAAAAAGAGTGCTCAGGTTTATCCCGAACACCCCAGCACTCGTGGCATGGGGGCAGAAGCCAACGACTGGCCATCTCTCAGATTTGATAAACAGCCGCATAGAAGGTAATATTTTAAATTCAAACAAGCGTTGCATAGCGCATATGAACAAGTTTTCATAATACAGGATCACACGAGCAAGTTCATTCAAACATTACATCCTTCACACACTCGTCCGCCACAAGACGGGCACCCTTCAGGACACCCTCATAATACATCTCGGGGTGGTGATGCTCCTTGACCTGCGGCGGCCCCTCCTTCACCAACTTCTCGGTGCCCATCTTGGCCCTGTGCACCTTTGCACGGGCAAAAGCCCGGCGGGCACCTTCGATACAGAAGGACCGCTTGATGACTTCCAGCCATGGGCAGGCATCCACAAGCCGCCTCATCAGGATGAAGTAGCTATTGGGAAGGGAGTCGCCAGGCCACATCCGGACTATAAAGCCCTTCATGGTCTGTTCGGCTGCCTTGTGCAGCTCGACCAGTTGCTTCAGTTGGTCGCTCATAGGCATCGGGTGTTCGGTCCCAGTATACTGAGACCAGAACAACTTCTCCGTCGAGCTTCCCTCCTCGGCCTGGTAATAATTCGTGGCATCTGACACGCTGCGGGGCAAATCTACGAATGCTCCTGGAGAGCTCCGGACTCGGGTAAGTAACAAGTAATTTACTTTCACATGCTTGCTTTGCATATTGAATGCCTTACCCACCGCTATCTTCCTCATTGCCTCAATTTCCTGGAGGGCCTTTTGGGCTTCATCCTTGCTATGCTTTATGCTCTCGAGGGCCACGGCAAGCTCGGACTCTCGCGTCTCCGAGTCAAGCTCCAAAGCCTCGTGCTTCTTCACGAGAGCCTGGAGCTCTTGCTGCACCTCGCCTACCCGTGCCTCTTGTTTCTCCTGCTCGGTGCGCTCCTCGGCCGCTTTTCTTTCGGCCTCGGACAACGCTTGCTTCAGGGTCGCCACTTCGGTCGTGGCCCCTGGCACATTCATGATGATCCTGTCATTTAGCAACCACATTTTCTTTTTTATATAGACAAGGTATTACTTACCTTTGTTCTCCTCGAGCTGCCTCTTGGCAAGGCCGAGCACTTTCTCGGACCGCTCGAGGTCCTGCTTCAGTGCAGCGACCTCCGCAATTAGTGCGGCAAAGGTCAGCAGCGAAGCCTGCATACACATACAGACATACTTATATTAGACTCCTGCATATATTATTTGATCCTCTATTCGGCTTTTCTTTGTGAACACCAAACAGAGCATTACGGGCTACTGTCTATGCAATAATATTTTCCTATATTTTAAACACTTACCTCAAAGCCTGTTAGAAGGCTGGCACAGGCTTCAGTCAGTCCGCTCTTGGTGGACTGAACCTTCTTGATCACCGCACTCATAATAGTGGGGTGCTCTTCGTCGATGGAAGCGCCGCAAAGCGCTCCCCGCAGGTCGTCCGGTGCCTCTGGATGGACAGAGGTCACCGGCACGGATAGCTTGCCCCTTTTGGAAGGGGGCCGCCTGCCCGAGTCCGGAACCACTGGAGGTTCCAGCGCGGTGTTCGGCTGAGGGCCGAACTTGGAGCCCCCGGGAGCCTTGCTCCCTTTGCTCCTGGAGTCCGGAAGGTCACCTTGAGGCGCCTCCGGGACTGTCTCCCCCCGGCTCGGTGCCCCTTGAGACAATACCTCGGCATTGTCCGTAGGGCAGGAGAGGAGGTGGTTGGAAGCGTATCACTATTCATGTCCGACGAGTCCAAGGAACCGTCCGACGACGATACGTCGATACGGGCTTGGGCCGGACTGCATAATCATATTCGACATTAGAGAAGCAGTCCGACAAAGGTATGCTATGAGTTACTCTGGTATCCGAATACTTACGACTTCGCCAGGGGCTTGGCCCTAAGCAGCCACTCGTCTTCGCCGTCGGCGGCGGTGGTGGAGCAGTCCGGAAGGAGAGTCCTTCCCTTCTTGGACCCTTCGGCCTCCCCGGTTGGGGTGGCCTTCCTTTTCTTGTCTCCCCCGGCTGGAGGGGGAGAATCTTCATCTTCCTTCTCCTCGTTTTCACGGGAGGAGTGCGTCTCGGTGTTATCGGACAATGAGTCCGATACCACCTGGCGCCGGGAACTCTTTCGGGTTCCCTTGGCCTTCTTCTTGGTCTTCTCCGGCACCTCATAAGGAGCCGGAGTCCGCATCTCCGTCAAGAGAGCGTCTGCAGGGTCTTCGGCAGAGGGGCCGGGCAGTTAATCTGCTCTGATGTCTCCACCCAGTCCTGACAAAGGCATGGGAGCTCAGACCCTGCACATGGTTAAGCTATGGGAAATAAATATCCTACTAGATGTACAGAACTTACCGAATTCGAAGGGCACTTCGCGCTTAGCCCGCGCTCCTCGATAAGAGAAGGAGGGACCTTGGCGCCCTTGAACAGCACCCTCCAGATGTCCTTATGCGTCATGTCGAAGAGCTCGTATAGAGTCTGGTGCTGGGCCGGGTCGAACTCCCATAAGTTGAAATCCCGTTGTTGACATGGGAGGATCCGGCGGAAGAGCATGACCTGGACTATGTTGACAAGCTTAAGTTTCTTGCTTATCATGTTCCGGATACACTTCTGGAGTCCGTCCAGCTCCACCGATGAACCCCAGGACAGGCCCTTCTCCTTCCAGGAAGTGAGCCGCGTGGGGATTCCGGATCGAAACTCGGGGTCCGCCACCCAGTTGGTGTCGCGCGGCTCGGTGATGTAGAACCACCCCGATTGCCACCCCTTTATGGTCTCCACGAAGGAGCCCTCGAGCCATATAACATTGGGCATTTTTCCCACCATGGCTCCGCCGCATTCCGCTTGATGGCCGCCGACCACCTTCGGCTTGATATTGAAGGTCTTCAGCCACAGGCCGAAGTGGGGCCGGATGCGGAGGAAAGCCTCACACACGACGATGAACGCCGAGATGTTGAGGATGAAATTCGGGGCTAGATCATGAAAGTCTAGCCCATAATAGAACATAAGGCCGTGGACGAATGGATGGAGGGGAAACCCCAGTCCGCGGACAAAGTGGGGGAGGAAAACCACCCTTCCGTTAGGTTCCGGGGTAGGGACAACCTGCCCTACGGCTGGCAGCCGGTGCGCGATATCCGCGGCTAAGTATCCGGCTCCACGTAGCTTTTTGATGTGTCCCTCCATGACGGAGGAGGCCATCCACTTGCCTCCCGCTCCGGAAATGTTTGGAGAGAGTTGAGGAGAAGGATGTGGACTTGGGCGTTGGAGCTCGAGTGCGCGAGAATGGATTAGCAAGGAGGAAGAAGGCGTGGGTAGAAAAAGGTGAAACCTTATCCCTTTATAAGGGAGGACGAAACTATGCGCCCCCACCAGCCTGGTAAAACTCGCTTATCCCCCAAGTGCTGTAATTGGTGGCGCGGTTGGGTTACCCACTCCCATATTGATGGGAATCCCGTAATAAGGGGAACCTGATCTCTGCTTTGACAAGACGTGTCAAGAAACTGCCCTGCGTTATGTGCGGGGCTAGTTAAATAAAAATGGTTCAAATAATTACCGGGCCATGGCGTGATGTCATGCTGCCAAAACGTGTCAGCAGATCAGATTTGTGGGAATATTATTCTCTCTATGGTGGTATCTGGAACTTATTTTGCAGGGTCGGACACTATCCTTGTATTCAAACTCTTCTGTGGTGTATTCGGAGGAGGAACCCGCCTTGCAATGTCGAAGACAACACTGCGCGCCAGACTTATCGTCATCGAAGCCTGGTTCAGGGGCTATTGAGGGAGTCCTGGATTAGGGGGTCTCTAGACAGCCGGACTATATCCTTTGGTCGGACTGTTGGACTATGAAGATATGAGGTTGAAGACTTCGTCCCGTGTCCGGATGGGACTCTACTTGGCGTGGAAGGCAAGCTAGGCAATACGGATATGCATATCTCCTCCTTTGTAACTAACCTTGTGTAACCCTAGCCTCCTCCGGTGTCTATATAAACCGGAGGGTTTTAGTCCGTAGGACAACATACAATCATACCATAGGCTAGCTTCTAGGGTTTAGCCTCTCCGATCTCGTGGTAGATCAACTCTTGTACTACTCATATTATCAAGAATAATCAAGCAGGACATAGGGTTTTACCTCCATCAAGAGGGCCCGAACCTGGGTAAAACATCGTGTCCCCTGCCTCCTGTCACCATCCGCCTTAGACACACAGTTCGGGACCCCCTACCCGAGATCCGCCGGTTTTGACACCGACACCCCCTCTATATATATGATATATCCAGGACTCTATTTCACACACATTGCATATGTTACATTTTTTGATTGACCCCCCCCAAAAAAACTCTCACGAACCCACATAGTATATCTCTCTACGTTTGTATCTCTCTCCCACAACCCCACGTAGGTGGTGTATGTATGCAAGAAGAGAATAGGTGCACCGTGCACGTACTCTTGCTTCGTGCCCAGCCACACCCGCGCTGGTACACAGTGGAGCTCATTTATGTACGAAATGGCAGCCCACGTGCTAATTTGAATGTGTGTAGCAGTTGTTTACCTACGGAGGTCGTGTACCGTGCGTGCATGAAACAAAGTTCGACTTGATGCGTTGGCGCGTTATTTTTAAATAAAGTTATATCGCTCAATGGCACGTACATGGAATATAAAACGATTTTTCTGGAGAAAAAGGTAGTCCGCTCCACTATATACAATGGAGCATGCCTGCCTGGTTTGTCTCTCTTTAGAGTATCTCACACAGGGCTGCGGTGGCCTCTCTCTCTCACCGTTGGTCACTGATCCGGCCGCATCCCGTCCGCCGGCGGAAAGGGAGGATGTGGATCGTTTCTCCATTAGACGGCACCGAGGCAGCACGTCCCGATTTGCGGTACATGCCGTTCTCTCTGACCAAGCTCCGACACGGTAGGGCCTATGCCACCTGCTCGCTGCCGCAGTATGGGCGGACTCCGCCCGCCGCCGCTCACCTTGTTACATCCCGACGACCTCCAGGTATCCCCTCCGGTCTTGCTCCACTGCCCATCTTCCCACGTCATTGCATGTGGATCTTCCATAGTTCTTTGCCCAAAACATAGCTCGTTCGGCGTACTTTCCATATTGCAATCTTGTCCTCACACCATTTTAGACAAACACAACCGTGTTGTTATCTTTCCTTAGGACAAGGAATATGCTTCTTTTTGTTCGTCGCATGTGTCATCAACTGTTATTGGCCAGTAATTGTTTCCTTTCTAACTCTTTTTTGCAAACAGGGCTATCCATTTCCCCTTGTTGCAATTGTGACCTTTTGGTGAACTGCACAAATCACTTTTTTCTTAAGAGTGTTTTGTTCAGTTGTACTAAAATGTCACACGGGAAACGTCTCTACATTTCAGTGTGACTGCACAAAGGGAGATTGGTTTTGCTCTATCCTCCTCATCCAACTCCGAGCCTAATCTTCTCCAACTAGTTAATCTTCAGAGAGACTGCAAAGGTGACCGGCTTCTATTTGTGTGGTTATTGTTTCATCAGTAGTCCTCTATTATCGTAATCACACTTAATATCTCTGGAACAGGGACGCTTAGCTCTATCTTAGTGGAACTGCACAAAATGATCGGAATGTTGCATGCTCCAGACAGCTACTTTTTTCCCAACATGCCTTGTTGATTTAGACAGAGCTGGGGGACGTTGCTGCCAATGAAATCATGGATCAATTTTAATTTAACACCTTCTCACAACTTTGTCTTCAGTTGTGATGTAAATATTAGCTCTGATCTGCTAATAATTGAGATGCATTAGCAAGGAAGTTAGTTTTTTATTGTTTCCGAAAGAGCATCGATGGCAAGACACACGAGACAAAAGCTGAAAGCTCACACCATTGTACAATTTCATGTCGCTGGAAAATTATTTGTATAGTACGTCAATTATGTAAACAAATGCTGGAAGCTTGATAGCATTGCCAGAAGCCTCTTCGGCATCCAGGTCCATGTGCCATGCACAAAATTATGCTCATTCGTTCCTAAATATTTATCTTTTTACAAATTTCAAATGGGCATATTTTAGAGTGCAGATTCACTCATTTTGCTTCGTATGTGTACTCCCTCTGTTCCTAAATATTTGTCTTTCTAGAGATTTCAACAAGTGACTACATACGGAGCAAAATGAGTGAATCTACACTCTAAAATATGTCTATATACATCCGTATGTAGTAGTCCATTTTAATCTCTAAAAAGGCAATTATTTGAGTAGTCACTCATTGAAATCTCTAGAAAGACAAATACTCCGGAGTATATTTAAGAACCAAGGGGGTAGTGCACAGCCGCATGGGAGACTCAGCCCGGTTGTTGCGCCACATTAATAGTGAGTAATGAGCAGTCAAATCATAAGCCCCACCTTTCCCACTGTAAGTTGCTCGAAGGAAGTAACCATCAATACGCTCTTCTTTGAATCCGCTCATACTACTCCATCCGTCACTGTTTATAGAGCGCGCTTCAGAAAAAGAAAATATCTCTAGGACCAAGGCAACTAGCAATCGGCCTGAAAAATAGCATTGGTACTTATAGCACGGCGTCTATTACTAGAGGAAACAATGCATACACACATGCATGCAGTGCTTCCACCCCGGGTACACACATGCATGCACTTACTCCACTCTGTAGTACATCGAGAGAAAATTGTGGACTTAATTGCGGTTGCCATGCCCTAATTAATTGAGCATTAAACCAAACGTGTCTAAAGTCTCTCTGGTGGTGGAAATGCATTGAGAGAAATGCAACATAATGAAGTGCGCCCTGTAAACTGTGACAGAGGGAGGAGTAGTATGAAGGTGCAAAATCAAGTACGCGTATGGTCAGTCGGTCAAGGCACCTCCTCTTGGCATATCACTGACATGTGGGACCGGAGTGTGAGCAAACTGATCTCAATTGACGGCAAAATGGTCAACCCGCCATTCCTTGAGAGAGACAAGGAGCGAGAACACACAGACGGAGCATGGTTGATCGATATCATCATTACATGTTGGGCTGCCGTTTTCCGCCCTTCTCCGGAATAAATGTCTACTTTATCAGAGATGAAAAAAAATATGAGTACAGACGCTCAACTATGCGGTTCTAGTAGTAGTACTACTCGTACTACTAAGCCTTGCGCTTGGCTCTTTGGCTCTTCGTGAAGTCGAACAATGATGGTACTCCGCATGTTCGGTATTACAGTGTATGCCTCTGGGAATCTGACATTGAATAACCAGATGCATGTCCACCGCATGGGCGAGGGTAGGTTGCGTTAGTCAAAAGGCGTAAGCGAGCTTCACCTTGTCCTGCAAGCTTCTCCTCGTTCTGTGAGTTGATGGGACACACCAAAAAGTAGTGCTAGTCCATACTCCCTCCTTTCCGGTTAATATGGCTTAATCTTTTTTGTGGGTAAATGAGAGTGCTTTATTCATATATACGCATTCTTAGGATGATCAGCCAAGACACTAGTCACTAGGAAGCAAGGTACCCTGCAAAAAAAGAAGTAGGAAGCGAGGTGTTTCATCAAGCCAGCTCTCGGCCACATTCAAAGTGCAGCAAGCACGGTTCGCACAAAGATGCACTGTAAGGTTTGCTGACCTGTTTACATGCTGAATAACAAAAAAGAGGAAATATTACTGAGCGCTCCTATTTGTAACAGGATATGAGCCATAATTAAGCGAGAATTGTGGCGAGTGTTCCATGCAATCAACTTCCATTATCACATGCGAGAACCCTCGAAGAGAACAAAATATGTTGAAGATTGCTTTATCACATTTTAAAAATATAATAAGAGTGCAGACGCTCCTCCATCCAGTTCCTAGTACTAGTATAGTACATACCTCTATAGACTATAGTAGTAGTACTAGTACTAGTAAACTTTGCCCTTGGCTGTTCGCCTCTTCAAAAAGTCGAACAATAATAGTACTAGTATAGTGTATGCTTCTGGCAATCTGACACCGAATTAACTGTTGCACGTCCACCGCCTGAGCGAGGGAGAGCTTGCATTAGTCAGAAGTTTCTCCTTGTCCTGCGAGCCACCGCGCGCAAGCTTCTCCCGTCCTGCAAGATTCTCCTCGTTCGGCAGTTGACAGGACACAGCAAAGTAATACTAGTCCATACAACCTCCTCTCCGGTTAATATGGCTTAATTTCAAATGAGATAAATACACTGTCTGTCACTGTATATTTGTAAAAATATGGTTAGTGGACTTCATAATACGCTCATTGCGCTCAATATATACATTTTCCGGTGTTTATACGGTCACTAGCTGTCCCTGGCTGAGTATGTGTGTGCATGCACCTGTAGGTTGAGCACTTGAGCGTGACTGTGTGTGTTCCGTCGTGTGCTCGGACATGCATGCATTAGGGCGTCGCGCACATTTTTGCGCCCATGTGTATGTGTGACTGTTGCATACACGTAGAGGGAGTACGTGTAGGGGCCAATAAAGGAGCAGTCAAATCACACAGTAAGTTAGTCGGAAGAAGCAACCATCATTTCACTCTTCAATGACACATACGCAATATAAAATGGTTGATATGGAGAGAAAAAGAAAAGCACTATATATACACTAGCAAGATGCTAAGCTACAACCCTGCTTGCTTGGGTTGCTCTCTTCACAAGCATAGAACGACGGTGGCCACACCGCTGATCACATATTCGGCCCGATCCTGCATCTGGGGGAAGGGAACAATGTTCTGCGTAGACATGGTCGACATCGGTGAGGGAGAAAATCCATAGTCGGTGTGTCCCAATCGGGGGTCACCGTGGTATGGGCCGATGTCGCGTCCCAACCACCCTTCTATCTACAGCCCGACGTCCCAGGTAGTCCATCTTCCATTTGGAGCCGGCTTGCTCCACTGCCGCAGCTCCCCACGTAGCTCCATCTCCATGTCGGCCTTTCTCTACTTATACCAGCTTCTACTTGTAATGAGTTTATGTCTCATGAACTAGTGCCAGTACTATTATTCTAATCACACTTCTTCAATATCTTTGCCATCAGGGATGCTCAGCTCGATTTTAGTGGAACTGCACAAAAGCATTGTATGATCCGAGGGTGCCAGCCGTCTTTCCTTTGACAGGTTCTACCTGGCCAGGAAATTAAATCATCTTTAGGGTTTAGGGTTTATGTCGTAGTGACCCCATTAGTAGTTTTTCTTTCATACACGCTCAAACAACTTTTGTCTTTAGTTGTGAAGTAAATATTGGCTATGATCTGTGAATCATTGACATGCATCAGCATGCGTGTTAGTTTTCCTTTGTATTTGATGGAACGTTGTAACGGGGCAACCTTGGAGTAGGAATGAAAATGGAGTAGGAATGAAAATGGAAACGGAGAGAAACCAACGTTTCGTTTCATTGGATCGCGCCATTGAGCAAAACCAATGTTTAAATCACGCCTGTCGCGTTCGTGTCTCACCCTCCTCCACGGCTCGACCCCACATGGTCGCTCGGCATGCCACTCACCACAAACCGAGTATACGATAACTTTCCCGCCTGCTTGTCGATGGATCGCGCCATGGAGTACTAGTACTACTGGAAGAGATTGACGAGTTGGGGGAGGACAGCTAGCTGTAGCGCGGACTCCCAAGAACTTTTTACATGCATGTTGTGGTCGGCTATTGCGACCTTTGAACGCGGAGCAGTCGCGTGCACCAGGAAGCGGCGCGGGCGACGCTCTCTTGGCCGGTGCGCCGCTTCAATGCCGGCGCCAGTGAGAGGTCGCGTCCGCTCTGGCCGGGCATGAATGCGGCACTGACCGTTTCGGGCGGGAAGCATGCGCGGGTGATGAAGAGGGTTCGGGTTGGTCAGGAGCGGCTATGGCAGCGGTCCGTACGCCCGCAAACAAGAGATGTTGTATGTTAATATTGCCACGTATATAATTAACAACGTAAATAATGTGCCAGTTGGACAAATATGATTGGAGATGGAAATGAAAATGGAATTTTACGTAAACACGGATATGCATGTCTATGTCTATGTGTGTGTGCGCGACGACTCTCACGACCTGGAAGCGGGGGCCTATTTTTGGTCGAGTTTTCTTTCTTGGTACGTTCAAAAAATGTCCACCAGTTTTCGTTTCTTTTTTCCGGAACGCGCGTATTCTATTTAAAACCACTGCTATGGAGAGATTTTTTTACTCCATTATAGCCTCTTGTTTGATAGAGTTTCTCATGTCTTGCTCTCTCACCCTCTCCATATCAAAACAAGATGACAGTGTCCACACTATCTCTCTCCTCATCGGTGGTCACAGGTCCGGCCGAATCCCGTCCGTTACGGGAGGTGAGGAGGTGCAGCGTTGACGTTGTCATCGTTGGCGATGGAGAAAGCCCATGCGCATCATCCTCTCGGAGCCGGCGCTGGCGCGGAAGAAGGTCCTCCGCGCCCTTGTTCACTGCCGTCGTGTGGGAAGATCCCGCCCGCACGCCTAAGCGACATCTCGCCCACCTGAGATATAACTTCTTGTACTGGTCCAGCTCCCCAGGTCGCTGCATGCGGGTTTTCTTCTATGCGACTACACCCCAGCTCCCCATGTATAGTAGCTAGGGTTCGTCTGCTGGTCCAACATCACCTACTATTATAGAGGAAATGCCACTCGAAAAGTTGTCCTGATTTATGCCTCAGTGGAGGTATACATGTTGTTTCGACAAAAAGTACATGGTGGTTTTGCGGTCATTGTCCATATGCTCCTATTGCTGCTGCAAATCTAATACTATCACTAGTTAAATGAAGAAATGCTTTTTTCTCGGGTATCCTGGTTTAGTTCCCATCAAGATAATCATGATGCTTCTGTTTGTTGGTGTACTTTTCATAATTCTTATTGACAATTGAGATGTCGTTGTTAATCTTGTAAAACAAAGTAACAACACTATATCCCTTTTTTATATTTTTGGAAACAGCGATGCGTATCTCCATACCTGGGCATGTCTTTCTCAATTTTAGTGGAATTGCACAAAATTGGATGGCTATTGTTGTTCCACCACACTGTCCTCTGCCACGTGGTTTTTCCTTCCCCGAGCTTGATTACTGATAAGAAACAGACCACAGTGAGGGTTTGTCAAACTTCATAGGTGCCTCACCCAAACTTAATGCCAAATGGATGATGCATCACCACGATAACCTATCGTTGCTCATGGTTGCGCCTCATGGTTGCGTCGGCTGGTGAAGCTGGTCGATTTTCAATGAAAAACAAGTTGTCTTCCATCAGTGCTCTTTGCGTGTTACCCACAAAGATGATATCCTTCGTCAGTTCACCTTGGTTGCATTGGAGACGCAGTCGTCTTTCACGTTGGTGCAATTTTATCACACAATTGGCTATGAACCTAATGTTTCCTCGAAGAAGAATCGACGTTGGTACTAAGAGCATAAGTTTTGTATTGATTTCTAAGCCTTCTCACAACTTTGTCTCCAGCTCCTCTGTAATTTTATTTTTCCAGCTATTAACTTTGATTAAAAAAGTGGTGTGGACTAAAAACCCGGATGAACGTAGTAGCCCTCAATTTTTATTACTCCGCATATTAGATTTGACTGAAGTCAAACTTTGTAAAGTTTGACCAAGTTTAGGCCGAACACAACAAACCATAATTATTAGGAGGGCAAACTGTACATACTCTCAAACCTTTCCGATAATTGAAATTAAAATTCTTTATTTGTACACACTCTCACACCTTTCCGATAATTTGGCGCATGTGTGGTTGTTCACTTAAGGGAGGGTAGTGTACCACACGTGAAGGACACGAAGTGTGACTAGGACGCGTGGATCGTTAGTTCATCGGAAGTACTCCCTCCGTTCCTAAATATTTGTCTTTCAAGTGGTTGGAAATGGACGACCACATACGAATGTATATAGACATTTTTACAGTGTAGATTCACTCATTTTGCTCCATATGTAGTCATTTGTTGAAATATCTAGAAAGACAAATATTTAGGAACAGAGGGAGTAGTAGTTTTCTTCACTTGTACGTTAAATAAAGACTTTCATTTCGTACTTACACAATTTAAAATGATTGTTATGGAGAGAATAAGAAAACCACTCCACTATATATTAGTCGTATACACGAGTACTATATGGACGCAGCTTCATTGACTTTAGTGCACCTGCCTTTGGGTTTATGACAGGTGGGCCCAAAATGTGGCTGGCCCACCTATCATACAGCCAAAAGTAGGTGTAGTTAAGGCACCGGAGCTCAGTCCGTACTACAGTATATATATAAGCTAGAGCCTCGGAGCTTGTTCGCTAGGGTTTGCACTCTCCACTCTCGCCGCACTAATATATATATACATATATATATACACGCTAGAGGCTCATCGTTCCTTTGCTAGGGTTTGCAATATTCACAGTCTCTCACCCTCTTCACCACATCTAAACAAGACTACGTCACCGGGAAGGGGAGGAGGTGTAGCATTCACTCTATCGCCTTCGGGGAGGGAGGCAATCCACTGCCGGCTGCGCTTTTCTATTTCACCAAGCGCTTATGCGGGAGAGCCACCGACCCCTTCTTCCTCGCTGCCATACATAGTGTGGGCAGATCCGACCTCCCGCCGCACGCCTTGCCACACCCCGACGACCCTAAGGTATAAGTTTCTTTGAAACCGTCATTGGTCTAGCTGCATGCGGATCTTTTTCGATTATGTAGCCGAATCTAGGTCTTGGTTCAAAGAGGAAAGAAGGGTGAGGTGGGGTGGAGCATGAATCTAGGACGTGGTTCAATGAGGAAAGGAGGGAGGGAAAGTACAATAGACTAGCTATCCAGCCACTTTGTTGGTCGAAAAGGGAAAAAGGGGGTAACCCAGTACACACATCTGTAAGGAACGGAACTCTTTGTTGAAAAGGGAAAGAAACTGGGGGGTCGGGTAGTTTGTGCAGGACTAGATTTGGTGCCCTCACATAGGAAAAAATTTCAAAGAGAACAAATATGGGACCAACGCAGATATGCTACTTGGCTACATACTCTGCATCACCCAGTTATATGTGTGGACGCACATGGTGCTCGCATGTCCCATGTCCCATCCACATGATCGTGCAATGTGTTTTGAGATGTTTTGCTACTTGTATTGGTACTGTTTTAAATAAATGTTGAATTGAAGCTATTGTATTGCTCTCTTTTCCCATTAAGTAGTGAACAAAAATGGTACCAAACCCAGACATGATGCTTGTTGCTTTGTTACAACAAACTCTGCATCACCCCCTTTATAAGTAGATGGAAGCACATGGTGTTGTTGCGCCCACTCGCCCTTGGAACTATTTATGCTTTTTCTTAATCTAATGATGATGGTAAAATTAAGCAATGCCACTCTCAGAATTAACTACTGAACTATTTTAAGAGAATTTCTCTGTTAATATGAATCAATGCAATCGTTTTAGAAATGCTAATGTCCTATACTTTGTTTTCCATCAAGATAAGGTAGATGCTTCTTTTTGTGGCCGCATGTTTCATCCTCCTTTATTGGTAGTAATTGTTTCCTTTTTTGCACATGTTAAATCAGGGATATCTATTCAACTTGTTGCTAGAGCAAACTTAAATGTCACACCAGCGACATTAGTTGATTTCAGTGCAACTGCACAAAACGAGATTGGATTTCCTGTGATCTTGTGTGCGTCATGACAGGTTGGTACTTGCCTTCATCCACATGATCGTGCAGTGTGTTTTGAGATGTTGTGCTACTTGTATTGGTACTATTTTAAATAAATGTTGAATTGAAGCTATTGTATTGCTGTCTTTTCCCATTAAGTAGTGAACAAAAATGGGACCAACCCAGACATTATGCTTGTTGCTTTGTTACAACAAACTCTGCATCACCCCCTTTATAAGTAGATGGAAGCACATGTTGTTGTTGCGCCCACTCTCCCCTGGAACTATTTATGCTTTTTGTTAATCTAAAGTCGCTGGTAAAATTAAGCAATGCCACTCTCAGAATTAACTACTGAATCTTATTTCAAAACTGCAACAATTGTTAGGGATTGGCGGGATTACAATTTTTGTGGCCGCATGTTTCATCCTCCTTTATTGGCCAGTAATTGATTCCTTTTTTGCCTCTGTTAAAACATGGATATCTATTCAACTTGTTGCTATTCCGACATTTTGCTTCGCTTAATTTTGGTGGAACTGCACAAAATGAGACCGGATTTCCATATAAGTGTTGAGATCTATTTTAGATCTTCCTCGGGAATTGTTTCAAATCTTGGTCTTGAAAGGTCAGTACCTACTTTCCTCAGAATTAACTACTGAATCTTAGTTCAAAACTGCAACACTTGTTAGGGATTGGTGGGATTACCATTTCTGTTAGGGATCGACCGGAGTACATGTTTAAGAAATGTATTGTTCAGATAATGTCTCTGTTATTATATATCAGTTACAGTGTTTTACAAATGGTACTATCCTGCTTTGTAGTTCTTTCTACATGTTTAACCAAGGTATTGTTAAGATAATGTCTCTGTTAAAATGAATCAGTCGCATTGTTTTAGGAATGATACTTTTCTGCTTTGTCGTTCTTTATACATGTTGAAACAAGGAATTGTTATGATAATGTCTCAGTTAATATGAATGAATCACACTGATTGAGAATTGCTACTCTCCTGCTTTGTTTCCCATTAAGATAAGGTAGATCAGTAGATGTTTTCCTTCTGGGAGTACAAGTCATCAACCGTTATTTCTCAGTAATTGTTTCCCTTATACCTATTGTTGCTTACAGGGATATCAAAATTAAAGCTCGGTTTTATTCCGACTTTGATTTTAGTTGAACTTCACAAAAGGAGCCAATGTGTCTAAGGCAAACTGCTGCATTAGTGGGTCCAGTTGGTCTTACCACTTTGCAGAAAGAAGCAGTCACTGTTTGCGCTACATTACACAAGGAATGATCAAGAAGCTTTACAGAGTATTAGTAGACGCTGGTGACATGACTATAGTCTGCAAAAAGTGCCCAAACAACTACAGGAAGCCAGGATAGGACTCCCAATTTGTCAATGTCATTCAAAGCAACAATGATGGGGCATCTGGGTATGGTAATCTGTTTACCGTACTTTCTGTTTGTTAGTCCACTAATTGGTGGGTTGACACTGGGGCCAATATTCATGTGTGTGCTGCTGTGTCTTTGTTTTCTTGCAGCATATAAATACGATATCCATAGAGATGCTCAACTTGATTTTAGTGGCACTGCACAAAATGTCCAGATGGTTTGTGTCCTCCATAATACTTCATCATGCACAATACATCAAATGGTTCTCTAATCATTCGTCGTCACCTTGTGCCACCGGACTATATGTTTGAATGGTGCTGCCAGCGTTGGCTGTTAAGAAGGGTAACAAAAAAGAAAAAAAGAGAGATGGCTACTTTACATGTGGTTCGGAGGAACACTGGGCAAACAAGTGCCCAAACAAGTACCAAGAAGCCAGGACAGGACTCCAAGTCTGTCAATGTCACTCTAAGCAACAATGATGGGGCATCTGGGTATGGTAATCTATCTACCGTACTTTCAGTTTGTGAGTCCACCGATTGGTGGGTTGACCCTGGGGCCAATATTCATGTGTGTGTTGATGTGTCTTTGTTTTCTGGCAGCATATAAATACGAAATCCACAGGGATGCTCAGCTTGATTTTAGTGGAACTGCACAAAATATTCAGATGGTTCGTGTCCTCCACAACAATGATGGGGCATCTGGGTATGGTAATCTGTTTACCGTACTTTCAGTTTGTGAGTCCACCGATTGGTGGGTTGACACTGGGGCCAATATTCATGTGTGCGCTGATGTGTCTTTGTCTTCTGGCAACATATAAATACGAAATCCACAGGGATGCCCAGCTTGATTTTAGTGGAACTGCACAGAATGTTCATATGGTTCGTGTCCTCCACAACAATGATGGGGCATCTGGGTCTGGTAATCTGTTTACCGTACTTTCAGTTTGTGAGTCCACCGATTGGTGGGTTGACACTGGGGCCAATATTCATGTGTGCGCTGATGTGTCTTTGTTTTCTGGCAGCATATAAATATGAAATCCACAGGGATGCTCAGCTTGATTTTAGTGGAACTGCACAAAATGTTCAGATGGTTCGTGTCCTCCATAATACTTCATCATGCACAATACATCGAATGGTTCTCTAATCATTCGTCGTCACCTTGAGCCACCGAACTATCAGATGACAAACTGATGACAAACCCTGCTCGTTCCACAATCATAGGCATTACATATTTTGAATGGGAAAAGCTTGTCAAAGTTGACATTAGTTTAATATATTGGAATTGGAAAACCTTGTCAACTTTTTCTCATTGATGTTACCCAGAAGACATGCATTTGATATTTTTGAGTGGGACGCCCTTTGCTGTGAGCAACGTCGATCGCTTTTTCTTATTCCTATCTTTAGTTCAGAAGTAAATATTTACTCTGCTGAGATGCATAGTCACATGAATGTTGACTTATGTAAGATATTTTAAGAGTTTGTTCTGAATATTGTCTATGTAATGCCAGGCCTTGTGTTTGATTGCAAAGTTGAGCTTGGAATGTTGTGGCATGCGGCATCACGAGATGTTCACCGTGTCTCCTGGGAATAATGCTTCGTATTGTTTTGCATGTAGATCTAATGCTAGTGATTTGCTTGTTAAGAAGATCATCCTCTTCTGTTGTTTCCGTGCTTAAGAAGTTCATCGCCTTATGTTTCATTCATAGCCTATACGACAAGTTGGGTAGGTTAGACGTGAAACCATATGATCTTCCAACCAACTCATCATCTTAGGCCGTGATTGGATCATCGTTTTCCAACCAAAACCACTTGTAAAACTGACGCTTGTAAATAAAAGCAGATGGTCTCGGGCGAAGCGCTTGGTTGGTCGATTTTGACTAGTAAAATATATAGTGGTCTCTCAAATTACACGTGTAACCCGCCGGTTTTACTTACAGACCTCGGGCCCTCGGTTTCATTATGCCTGTATTTTACACGTTGTTTCGGATGATGAGTAAATTACACTTGTATCTTAATACAGGTGTGAAATAAACCAGAGCTCCCAAGTGCGGCCTTCCCGTTTCATGCCGTCTCAATCTTTCGAAGGTGCTCATAGGTATCCGATGATCCTGGCTTCCTGAATGAGCAGCGGGCGATGTATCAGACCATCCGTAGGGCCCGCGAGGCCCTCTCCGTTGTACTTTGAGTTGTTGCGCTCGCCATGGCGCCGACCATTGTTAACATGGTCAACGAACATGAGGATTCAGGAGACTACTTTATTTTGACTGGATGACAGTAGGGACCCACTAGGGCCATAGCCGTACGTACGCAAGTGCCTCCTTATTATGTACAACTATATTTTTTTGCTTCCTCCTGGTTTCCTGACATCACGGTCCCACACCATTGTCAACCGATGTAGTCAATATAAACGAGAGAATTGCACAAGGTGCAGCCGATAGCTGGGACCAAGCAGCTCGAGCAGTATTTGTGTTTTTGAGGCGTGAGCACTACTGAGTTTTTGTTGGCGATGTTTTCGTCGTTGTTCACAGGAGAGAAGGGTACTAACTGGGCGGGCTATGGCCCGTGTAGCCCAGGACAGATAACCAGCCCAAATATTAATTTTTTTAAGATGAAAATGGCTAGCTCAGCTATATGTTTTTTGAGGAATACCCAGGCAAGGTCAAGTTGTTATTCTCAGCCCCGCTGGGCTGCAAATCTTTCCTAGGAGGGATGCATTAGGCTTAACAGGAAAATGGGCTTTAAAAAATAATAAATGGGACGTAATTATAAAAACTGGGCAATAACTATAAAAAATGCACCAAACACGAAATTAGTTTATAAAATATTATTTATGGATTTTGAAAATCTTAATTTTTAATTGTTGCACGCGTAATGATTCGTTGGATTTTTACGTAATACAAATTTATATTTAATCTGATTAGAAATTTTGGGATAAAAATATTTCGGATCCTATCAAAATGTGGGAAATTTTATTGAATTCTATGTTGAACGATTGGTTGAAATTATTAATTGTTGTCCTAGCTAGAAAATGGGCTGTACTTTTAACAAACTATAAATGGGCTGTAGTAAATTCCATTAGAATTCAAAAATGGGTTGTACATTCTTACAAATCGCAAATGGGCTATAAGTTCTCTGCCACACACTTGTGGGCCTACTAAGTTGATGCATCCCCTAAAAAAGGAAGTTGACGCGTATGCAAGGGTTTGTCAACTTATTATAGTCAACACACGGCTCTAGCAGCAGTGGCCGCTGGATGTCTATCCAATGGATGTTGTGCTTCTTCTTCAATCTCGGATATTCTAGCTTCGGCCGCCCAAAAAATGATTCCTCCCCCTGACATCTGGGGCGCACCATTTCGGAGGCTGACCTGTGGGCCTACTAAGTTGACACGTACCAAGGGCTTTGTCAACTTAGTCAATATACACGATTCTAGCTGCAGTGACCGTACGATGTCCATCCAACGGTCGTAGTGCTTCTTCAACCTATGGTCTTATTGCTCCAACCACCCAAAGCAGTGCCGGTCGTGCCGCCTGCTCCTGCCTCCCGTGGCCGGCTGTGCTGCCGCGAAGGCCTCACTGCCCCGAACTACTCCCACCGCTAGCCAAGCCATCCCTCCACTCACCCACACCCCCCTATTATTCTGCGGCAACGACAGCTTCACACCGCAGCCGAACCACTGAACCCTCGTACTCCTCTCCGCGCGGGCTTCCACTGCCGCATCTTCCCCGGCTCCGCGTCGTCCCCTTCCTAGGCCTTGCCGCCGTCAACCGTCGTGGTGCTCTCGGCGCGGCATGGGCAATAATGTGGTCAACGACCGACTTCCATCGGAAGAGTACTATACGTGGAGAGGCTGACAGCTAGGTCCACGGCAGCCGCAAGGAAGTGCCTTCTTATTACGCGGAAAATAATTATTCCTCCACCTAATAGCAGGGACCTACCAGACGGGTCACCGTATTTGACGAAAAAAATGTTTCCCCCTGACTACTGGGACCCCCCGGACGGGCCACCGTATTTCGCGAAAAAATGCCCCCCCCCCCCCCCCCGCTGTCAGCTCGGACCCATCGGAAGTGCCTCCTTATTACACGCACAAAAATGAATACTCCCCCTGCTAGTTGGGACCAACCTTGGTCGGAGGCTGACTTATGGGCCTGCTAAGTTGACGGGGATGGAGTGCTTTGTTAACTTAGTCAATATGAACGATTCTAGCTCCAGTGACCGTACGATGTCCATCCAACGGCCGTAGTGCTTCTTCAACCTCTGGTCATCTTGCTCCAGCAGCCCAAAGCAGCGCCGGTCATGCCACATGCTCCTGCCTCCCGTGGCTGGCTGTGCAGCCGTGGAGGCGTCACCGCCCCCTACTATTCCCACTGCTAGCCAAGCCATGCGGCGACAGTAGCGTCACACCGCAGCCGAACAAGTGAACCCTCGTACTCCTCTCCGCGCGGGCTTCCGTTGCTGCGTCGTCCCCTTCCTAGGCATGTCGTCGTCCACCGCCCTGGTGCTCTCGGCGCGGCGTGGTCAAAGTGGTTGACGACTGTCTTCCATCGGAAGAGTACTGTACATGGAGAGGCTGACAGCTGGGTCCACGACGGCCGAAAGGAAGTGCCTCCTTATTATGCGGAAAATAATGATTCCTCCATCTGACAGCAGGGACCCATCGGACGGGCAACCGTATTTCACGAAAAAACATTTTCCCCCTGACTGCTGGGACCCACCAGCTACATCTTTGCATGCAAGGAAGTGCGTCCGGGCGAAAAAAATGATTCGCCCCCTGACTGCTGGGACCCACCAGCTACATCGTTGTACGCAAGGAAGTGCATGGCAGTCGGGACCCACTTGGTCGAAGCGTATGTAGCGTTGTCATTCTGGTAGCGAACGTGTACGTACATACTAGTCAATGTAGAGGCGCGCACGTGTTGTAGTAGAAGCGTGCACATAGCAAGTACACGTACGTACAGCGGCCAGGGTGCAAGAAAGTAAATACGACCACATACGTACATACGGGCAGGGTCTCGAACGCCTGCTCGTGCGTACGTACGGCCAGGGCTCGTGTACATGGCTGGGTCGGAACGGAGAAACTGTGTCGTCATCGTGTTCATGGGGAGGCAACAGAATGCGTCGTGTTCATCGGGAGGCAACAGAACGCGTAGGAGCCAACCGGCTTGGGCGGAACAGCCGATGGAAACGAGGCCTGGCGTACCGCACAACAGAGGAAACGGCCTTGTGTTCGATCGGCCACGTTTGAAACGGGATCCTGTTCATTGGGAGGGGTCTGGCATACCACAAAACAGAGGAAATGGACTTGTGTTGGGCCTCCTACGGTCGAAACGGGGTCCTGTTGATCGGGAGGGGTGTGGCGTACCGCAAAACAGAGGAAACGAACTTGTGTTGCAGCGCTCCGGTCGAGACGGGTGTCCTGTTCATCAGGAGGGGTGTGCCGTACCGCAAAACGGGACTCCACGGGATACTGTTCATCTCCACCGTCGACCCCTTCCAGCCTCCACGGGCTACTATTCATCCTCCGTCGACCTCCTCCAGCCTCCACCTGCGACTATTCATCCACGGGCTCCTGTTCATCCAGCCTCCACCGCGCGCTACTCCACCGGCTATTGTTCAACCAGCCCTCTCCACGGGCTCCTGTTCAAGCACCCCTCCACGGGCTACTATTCATCCAGCCATCCACCGTCTACTGTTCATCCAGCCCTCCATGGGGTCATCCTTTTCATCCAGCCCTCCACGGGGTCCTGTTCATCCAGCCCCAACCGACTCAATCGATCGGGGTACTGTTCACCCAGAGGCAACACCACGGGGTCCTGTTCATCCAGCCCTCCATGGGGTCATCCTTTTCATCTAGCCCTCCACGGGGTCCTGTTCATCCAGCCCCAACCGACTCAATCGATCGGGGTACTGTTCACCCAGAGGCAACACCACGGGGGTCCTGTTCATCCACCCCCACCGGGAACTGTTCATCCAAACCCCCCCAGCAACGCTCACTGTTCATCCAGAGGCAGCATCAATCGGCTTCAGTTAGCAGTAGTTGATGACCCACAAGTATAGGGGATCTATCGTAGTCCTTTCGATAAATAAGAGTGCCGAACCCAACGAGGAGCAGAAGGAAATGATAAGCAGTTTTCACCAAGGTATTCTCTGCAAGTACTGAAATAAGTGGTAACAGATAGCTTCGTGATAGGATAAATTGCAACCAGCAACAAGTAACAAAAGTAAATAAAGTGTAGCAAGGTGGCCCAATCCTTTTGTAGCAAAGGACAAGCCGGAACAAACTCTTATAATAGGAAAAGCGCTCCTGAGGACACATGGGAATATCGTCAAGCTAGTTTTCATCATGTTCATATGATTCGCGTTCGATACTTTGATAATTTGATATGTGGGTGGACCGGTGCTTGGGTGCTCTTCTTACTTGAACAAGCATCCCACTTATGATTAACCTCTATTGCAATAATCCGCAACTACAACAAAAGTATTAAGGTAAACCTAACCATAGCATGAAACATATGGATCCAAATCAGCCCCTTACGAAGCAACGCATAAACTAGGGTTTAAGCTTATGTCACTCTAGCAACCCATCATCTACTTATTACTTCCCAATGCCTTCCTCTAGGCCCAAATAATGGTGAAGTGTTATGTAGTTGACATTCACATAACACCACTAGAGGCTAGACAACATACATCTTATCAAAATATCAAACGAATACCAAATTCACATCACTACTAATAGCAAGACTTCTCCCTTGTCCTCGGGAACAAACGTAATTACTCACAAAGCATATTAATGTTCATAATCAGAGGGGTAATAATATGCATATAGGATCTGAACATATGATCTTCCACCAAATAAACCAATTAGCATCAACTACAAGGAGTAATCAACACTACTAGCAACCTACTAGCACCAATCCCGGACTTTGAGACAAGAATTGGATACAAGAGATGAAGTAGGGTTTGGATATGAGATGGTGCTGGTGAAGATGTTGATGTATATTTCCCTCTCCCAATGAGAGGAGCGTTGGTGATGACGATGGTGATGATTTCACCCTCCCGGAGGGAAGTTTCCCCGGCAGAACAGCTCTGCCAGAGCTCTAGATTGGATCCGCCAAGGTTCCGCCTCGTGGCGGCGGAGTCTCGTCCCGAAAAGTTCCTTCTTATTTTTTCTCATCGAAAGACTTCATATAGGAGAAGATGGACGTCGGAGAGCCACCAGGGGGCCCATGAGGTAGGGGGCGCGCCCTAGGGGGCGCGCCCCCCACCCTCGTGAGCAGGGTGTGGGCCCCCTGGCCTTCATCTTTGGTGTGGATTTTTCTTTATTTATTTTAAGATGTTCCGTGGAGTTTCAGGACTTTTGGAGTTGCGCAGAATAGGTCTCTAATATTTGCTCCTTTTCCAGCCCAAAATTCCAGCTGTCGGCATTCTCCCTCCTTATGTAAACCTTGTAAAATAAGAGAGAATAGCCATATGTATTGTGACATAAAGTGAAATAACAGTCCATAATGCAATAAATATTGATATAAAAGCATGATGCGAAATGGACGTATCAGCAGTAGCAAAGGAATCGCTCGATTAGGTTCAGTTAACAGCCATCGATCGATCGCTCGGGTTTAGTAACGCGTAGCCTGCAGTGCAATCTCTTGGGTTCAGTAGGCAAACGCCTCGCTCGGGTTCAGTTAGAGCCCAATGCCTCGCACCCACGCGCGTGCGTGTATGAGAGAAACGCGCAAACCTCCATGCATCACTCGGCCCCGACCACCCACCGTAACCGGGAACAGCGCGATATTTTCCTAGCCCTCGCTTCTACCATGGTTTTTTCCATCATGGACTGCCCAAAGAATGTCATGCAGTTGCGTCTCCGACCCGCCCAGGACAAAAAGCCCATTTTCTGTCATAATTTTTTGTCATAGAAGTAGTAGCCCACCACATCTATGATGATACCGGGGTTTGTCAGAATTATCGTCATAGAAGTGTCATAAGTATGACAGAAAAAATTCATTCAGCCCAAAATGTCACAGATGTGTCTCTTTGTTGTAGTGTACAGTCTCCAATGTATCTATAATTATTTATTGTTTCATGCTATTATATTATCAATATTGGACACTTTATATGCAATTTTATATCATTTTTGGGAACTAACTTATTAACTCAGTTCCATGTGTAAGTTCCTATTTTCTGCATGTCTCTTTTTTACTTTTTAGGAAATCTATACCAAACAAAGTCCAAACACGATGAAAATTAACGGTGGTTTTTTCTGGACCAGAAAGGACCCTAGAAGCTGCGGGAGGAGTCCAGACGATATATGGTAGGGCCGCAAGCTCACACGGGGTGCCCGAGCACGCCACCTGAGCTTTTGGGACCCACGCAGCTCTGTTTGACCATATTCCAAGCCTATAAATTCCCATAAATCTTGGAACCAATGGAGAGCCACCCTAGACAATTTTTCTATCTGGAGGCATTTTTTGGTACTCTACCCGAGGGGGAACCGATGATGGAGGGCTTCTACATCAACCTTGTTGCCTTCCGATGATGTGTGAGTAGTCCACCACAGACCTACATCTCAAAAGTGATTAGCTAGATGGCTTCTTCTCTCTCTCTCCCTCTCTCTCTTTGATCTTCAATACAATGTTCTCTTCACAGATCGATTCGATGTAATCTTCTTTTGCGGTATGTTTATTGTGATTTGATGAATTGTGGGTTTATGATTGGAATATTCACTGAAAGTAATTGATTCTTTTCTAAACTTTACTATGCATGATTGTTATTGCTTTGTAATTCTCTCTGGTCTATCCATTTGGTTTGGATAACTAGAATGATTTATCTTCAGTGGGCGAGGTGCTTTGTAGTGGGTTTAATCTTGCGGTGTCCTCACCCAGTGATAGTAGGGGTAGTGAGGCACGTATTTGTATTGTTGCCACTAAGGGTAAAATGACAGGGTTTAATCATATTGCTTGAATTCATTCATTCTACATTATGTCATCTTGCTTAAAGCGTTACTTTGTTTGTCATGAACTTAATACCGTAGATGCATGCTAGATAGCGATCGATTTGTGGAGTAATAGTAGTAGATGCAGAATCGATTCGGTCTACTTGTCATGGACGTAATGCCTATATACATGATCATTGCCATGAATATGATCATAACTATGTGCTTTTCGATCAGTTGCCTGAATGTAATTTGTCTACCCATCGTATGTTATTTTTATGAGAGAGAAGCCTCTAATGAAACTGTGGCCCCCTAGTCTATATAAATCATATTACTAAAACCAAAATTACCTTGGTGCAAGTATTTGCTCTTGTGTGTAGGTACTGCTTACTAGGAATTTGGGTACTTCTCTTGTTGGTTCGATAACCTTGGTTCTTACTGAGGGAAATACTATCCGCTACTATATTTCTTCACCCTTCCTCTTCGGGGAATATCCCAACACAACTCACAAGTAGCAATCAGCTGTTCGCGAATGTAGCCTCTTGAAACCCTACCAGTCTTCCCACAAGGATGGATCATCCATCTACATCTAGAGCGCATGGTGTGAGTTCCCATGGTGGCGGCATGATATTCGGGGATGACATTCCTGGGTCGACATCACTATAGCCGGTTGTGACATAGCGGCCCTCTTGCTCCTTAAGCTCATAAGCAAGAATGGCAAATGGTTCCTAGACATGAGATGCATTTAGTTCCAGTCATTCCCGTGGTGAGTCATCCTACATTCGCATGTTGTGTGGCAATCAACTGGGGGCAAATAGAGGCACTCATAGTAGTGGAAGCTGCTTGCGGATAGAGACAGACACAATCATGTGATGCTTTTGCTAGTAGTGTGCTTTCAAAACCATCTAGCAGTTAGCTAGTAGCATAACACATCTACTTTCCTATTTACTTTTGGGTCCCACGAGTAACTTACATAACCCATCTAACAGTTACCCAAAGGCCCAAGGGGTACCTGAAAACATGCTTTCTGTCCTTAGCATACAACACACGCTTGGAATTCTTATCAATCAGAACATTCATGGTCGGGCAGGGCATTATGGCGATGGTGGTGGCTCCTGATAGAATTATTTTTTAGTAACTAGGACTGGTCTCATCTTGCTAATTAAGTCTCTTCGTCAATTTCCTAGTACCTATAGGATTGGTTTTCATCGTCATCTTTCTAGTAAGTAGGTTGGTTACCTATCGAGAAAAATTGTAGATAGTGGCGACATTTCTCTTGAATATCTAACCTAAGAGGTAAAGGATAGGAAGTCAATCACTCGACAACCATTACAATAAACAAATGTCCTATTTCTATCCAAGAACTCATGTGGATGTCCATCAAACTAATTTATGTGCTTCACACATAATGAAAATAGTGCACACACAATCATGTGGAAACCAAGTGGACATGACACTATGATCATGTATTTTTCCTATCTTCGTACTTTCCAAATGTTACAAATTAAAGATTGCCTAAATAAGACCTTCCACTTGTCACTTCAGAAGTATAGGATGTACCTTGGAAGGGACAAGATTGGTGCGGAAGACAGGTAAAATTTGCTTGCCGGTGAAAGGAGGAACTTAAGTAGGGTCACACTAGAAGAAGATTTCAACTATTACCATGGACATGGGGAACATCGGTCGTACGCAAACGTTGCCTCTTGGAACCCTCCTAGTCTTCCCACAAATATGGATCATCCATCTGATCCCGAAGCATGTCGTGTCGGTGCCAGTGGTGGCGCCATGCTCTTCAGAGATGCCATGACTTCGTGGTCATGACTAGTCCCGGGTGTGAGATATTTTCCCTCTTCCTCCCCTAGCTCATATGCAAACATGTCAAATGGCTCAGGGACATGGGATGGATTTGGTTGCAGCCATTCCCGTGCCGAGTCATCCTACATGGGCATGCCACGTGGCAATCTGTTGGAGCAAATAGAGGCATTCACAGTAGTGACAGCTCCATTGCGAACAGAGACAAAAACAATCGTGGCATTCTTTTGCCTATGAATCAGTTTCAAGTGTAGCCATCTCTCCCACTGGAACTCTAGCCTCCGAATCATAGGAACCCATATGGAGACACCGGGAACTGCCTAGGCACACCTCGAGTCTTGCGAATATACTTCTTTGGCTTAATGGCCCAAGAAGGAAACTTATATATGGATACTAGATAAATAATATTACTATGTATTACTTTCCTTTTTTGGTGCGCGGATCGTACATCTATGTGATTTGGTGGGTGAGGAGGTTTCTGTATTACTTTCCTTTTTTCCTTGTGGGTCCAAAGTGTAACTGACATAACCCATCTAGCAATTGCCAAGTGGCATAAAACATTTTACTTTCCTTTTTCCTTGCAGGTCCCACGTGTAACTGACATAACCCATCTAGCAGTTATGTAGAGGCCAGAGAGTTACTTTACAACATCCTTTTTGGCTTTAGCGTAAAACACAAGCTTCGCCTTCAGAACTTTCATGGTCGGGCTGGGCGTGATAGCGATGGTGGTGACTGTTGATAGAATGATTTTTCTAGTAATTAGGATTGGTTCTCCTCTTCCTAATTATGTCTTGTTGTGAATTTTCTAGTACCTATAGGATTGCTTCTCGTCATGATCTTTCTAGTAACTAGGATTGGTAACCTGTTGTCATAAGTTGTAGATAGTGGCAACTTTTCTCTTGAATATCTAACCTAAAAGGTAAAGGAACTGAAGTTAATCGCTCGAGCAACGCCATAAACATATCGCCAACTTCTATCCAACAACTCATGTGGTTGTCCATCAAACTATTTTTGTTGCTTCACACACAACGAAAATGGTGCACACACAATCATGTGGAAACCAAGTGGACATGACAGTACAATCATGTAATATTCCTATCGTCATATTTTCTAAATGCTACAAATTAAACATTCTATATATAAAAGCTTCCACTTGACATTTCAGAAGTACAGGATGGATCTCATAAGGGTCGAGAATGAGGCGGAAGAGAGGCGCAATATATATATGCTTGCTGCAGAAAGGAGGAACTTAAGTAGGGACACACTCGAAGAAGGTTTCAACTATTACCATGGATATGGGGTACAACACCCTCTACAAACGTTGCCACTTGGAACCCTACTAGTCATCGCACAAACATAGATCATTGATCTATGTCGGGAGTGTGTGGTCCGGGTGCCCACGATCGCGGCATGGTCTTCAGCGATGCCATGCCTGGGTCATCATCATTGTTGCCGGGTGTGACGTCATGGCCCACTTGCTCATCCAGCTCAAATGGAAACATGTCAAATGACTCAGTAATGCGGGATGCATTTGGTTCTTGCCATTCCTGTTGTGAGTCATCTAGTAGGAGCATGATGCATGGAAATCTGCTGGGCAAACAAAGGCATTCATAGTAGTGGCAGCTCCTTTGCGGACAGAGACAGACACAATCACGGGATAGTTTTGCGTGTAAATAAGTTTCTAGTGCAGCCATCTCGCCCACTGGGACTCCAGCCTCCGGTTCAAAGGAGCCCATATGGAGACACTGCGTGAACTTCCTAGGCACAACTCGGGTCTCGTGAATGCACTTCTTTGGCTTAATGGCCTAGGAAGGAAACTCAAGCAACATTGCAATAAACAAATGGCCTACTTCTATCCAACAACTCATGTGGTTGTCCATCAAACTAATTTTGGTGTTTCACTCACAACGAAAATGATGCACACACAATCATGTGGAAACCAAGTGGACATGAAACTACGATCTTGTATTTTTCCTATCTAGATATTTTCTAGATGCTACAAATTAAAGATTCCCTAATTAAGACCTTGCACTTGTCCGTTCATATATAATGGATGTATCTCATAAGTTCGATAATGACGCGAACAAGAAGCACAATCTACGTGCTGCTGAAAGGTGGAACTTAAGTAGGGACACACTGGAAAATGGTTTCGACTATTACCGTGGACATGGGGTACATCGGTCCTCCGCAAACATTGCCTCTTGAAACCTTACCAATCTTACCACAAGGACGGATCATCCATCTATTACTAGAGTGCATGGTGTTGGTGCACATGGTGGCCACATGCTCTCAGGGATGCCATGCCTGTGTCATGATCAGATGCTCCCGGGTGTGACAAAAATGCCTGCTTGCTCCTCCAACTCGTATGCAAACATGTCAAATGGCTTAACAACATGGGACTGGCCGTGGTGAGCCATCCTACATGAGCATGATGCATGTGTGGCAATCTCCTCAGGGAAGACATAGGCATTCATAGTAGTGGAAGCTCCTTTGCGGAAAGAGACATACACAATCACGGGATGCTTTTTCCTGTGAATCAGTTTCCAGTGCAACCATCTCGCCCACAGGGACTCCCCCCTTCGGTTGAAAGGAACCCATATCGAGACACCAAGAACTTCCCAGGCACAACTCGAATCTCATCAATACTCTTCTTTGTCTTAATGGCCCTATACGGATACTTACATATAGGTAGTACATAAACAATTACTAGATAAGGGCGAAGGAACAAAGACACAAAGTGTATTTATTTTTCTGTGCATCTCACACCTATGTGATTTGGCGGGGGAGAAGGTTTGTGTATGATTTTTCTTATTCCTTGAGTGTTCCATGTGTAACTAACATAATCCATCCAGCAATTACCCGGTGGCATAACCCATTCATATTACTTTCCTTTTACCTTGTGGGTTCCATGTGTAACTGACATACCCCATCTAGCGGTTACCCAGAGGCTAGCAAGGTAATTTAAAATATCCTTTTCAGCCTCAGCTACCAAAATTCTTGGCCTTCTTATCAAACGGAACTTTCATGGTTGGTGCTGGCATGACCGCGATGTCGGTGGCTGCTTTCAACTATTACCGTGGACATGGGGTACATTGGTCGTCCGCAAATGTTGCCTTGTGTAACCGTACTAGTCTTGTGATAGAAATTGCAATAAACAAATGGCCTTGTTCTATCCAAACACCTCACGCGGTTGTCCATCAAACTAACTCTGGTGCTTCACGCACAACAGAAATGGTGCACACACAATCATCTGGAACCAAGTAGGCATGACAGTATTGTCAGGTATTTTTTTTCCTATCATTGTATTTACTGAATGCTATAAGTTAAAGATTCTATAAATAAGTCCTTCCACTTGTCATTTCGAAAGTATAAGATGGATGTCTGAAGTGTCGAAAACGAGGCGGAAAAGAGGTGCAATCTGCTTGGTGCTAAAAGGTGGAACTTCAGTAGGGATACACTCGAAGAAGTTTGAACTATGACCATGGACATGGGGTAAAGCATCGTCCGCACACATTGCCACTTGGAACCCTACCAGTCTTCCCACAAGGATAGCTCATCCATCTGCATCTGGAGCGCATTGTGCGGGTGCCCATGATGGCGGCATGCTCTTCAGGGATGTCTGTCATCATCACTATTGCCGGGTGCGACGTAGTTGCCCTGTTGATCCTCTAGTTCATATGCAAATATGTCAAATGACTCAATGATGTTGAATACATTTGGTTCCCGCCATTTCATGGCGAGTCATCCGACAGGAGCATGACGCATGGAAATCTAGTGGGGGCAAACAAAGGCATTCGTAGTAGTGGCAGCTCCTTTGCGAACAAAGACAGACACAATAATGAAATGCT